>NW_005354596.1:372995-374457 GCF_000412655.1 Myotis brandtii | reverse complement strand
CCCCCACCTGCCCTCCGCATGTGCCCCAACCAGGGCTGGGGATCGAGCCTGCAACTGAGGCATGTGCCCTTGACCAGAATCAAACACCAGACCCTTCAGTCTGCAGGCCGACGCTCTAACCACTGAGCAACCAGCCAGAGCAGTATTTTTTTTTCTTTTTTAAAAATTTGTATTTCCTAGGTCTGCCTACGCAGAAGGCCTAGACGCAGGAAGCAGCAGTGACAGCCGCCCCGTGGTACAGACTGTAGTGTGTGAATGCCCGAAAGGCCAGGGTGCTCTCAGAGGCTGCTGGGCCACACCAGAGGCCACAGGAGCCAACTCCAGGGGCTCCTCCTGACCAAGGATGAATCGAGAAGATAAGAGAGTGAAACACGTCTACCATGCGAAAAACTAAGAGTTCACAAAGAATTGCACTGAGCCCTAAACGGTTTGGCTCAGTGGATGGAGCGTCGGCCTGTGGACTGAAAGGTCCCAGGTTCGATTCCGGTCAAGGGCACATGCCCAGGTTGCGGGCTCGATCCCCAGTGTGGGGCGTGCAGGAGGCAGCTGATCAATGATTCTCGCTCATCATTGATGTTTCTCGCTCTCTCTCCCTCTCCCTTACTCTCTGATTAAAAAATAATACAAAAGAATTTTTTAAAAAAATGGCTCTGACACCTCAGAGATAAGGCAGCTACTCAGTACTCAAAGTGATAAAGAGAAAAAGCAAGAAAGAGAAATGCAAATGAGGGAGAAAGGTGAGGACAGCTGCAGCCACATGGGTTGTAGGGAGGGGTCAGAGGTCAGCCGAGGTGGAAAGGGGGCACAGCCTAGGGCTGAGCCAGGGACCCCGGGGGCTGGGGCAGCCAGGCCTCTGACCTGGGCGTTGACGTCCACCTGTCCTGTGCTGAGCAGCAGGCTGACCATCTCCAAGTTCCCGATTTTGGCTGCGTGGTGGAGGCAGGTGGAGCCGTCCTCCTCCTGGGGGAGACGGGCAGGTGAGTCCTCGGGCGGCCCCTCTAACCCGGCCCGCCCGGCCCCTGCCCAGCAGCGCACCTTGCTGTAGACACACCCGCCGCGCTGCACCATGTAGCGGGCCACCTCCAGGTGGTTGTTCACCACGGCCTCCATCAGCGGCGTCCGCTGCTGCTTGTCCACGGCGTTGATGTTGGCTCCAGCCTGCAAGGAGGGGCATGTGGCTGGCACAGGGGCCATGCTGACCTGCAGCAGCACGTGGCAGATCTCCACGGAGCCCTTCTGGGCGGCCGCGTGCAGGGGTGTGCGCTTGCTCTGCTGGTCGCTCTGGAAGTTGGGGTCCAGGTTGTCCACTGCGGGGAGAGCCCGCCATACGGGAGAAGGAGGGACACGTGGTGAGCGAGCGAGGGGCGGCGCCTGCTCCAGGAAGGCTTCTAGGGCACGTGTCAGAGTAGGGAGCCAGGGCACCAGCTCAGCCCGAGTCAAAGCGGCCCTTCCCCGGTGCTGC
>NW_005354596.1:372610-372947 GCF_000412655.1 Myotis brandtii | reverse complement strand
CCCTGGCCAGCCATCTGCTGGGTAGCGCTGGGCGCAGTCGAGCTTGGCTCACTTGTGTGAGCGAATGAGCACATACTCACACAGCATCAGGACCACCTTCTGCAGCTCCCCCTGCTTCACTGACAGGTACAACTGCCGGGGGTGGAAGCGGAGTTTCTTCCGCCTGCCAAGGGGGGTTCTCAGACTCCAGCAGCAGCCTCACCACCAGAGACCGGCCCGCCAGCCCCACCCCAGCCTCCGTGCGGACAGCAGCCCACTCACCGCTCGGACTCCTGGATGACCAGGGCCTTTTCCAGGGCCTCCCGGCCTGGCCCAGGTGGCAGGCCCAGGGCCGAGA
>NW_005354596.1:367798-372442 GCF_000412655.1 Myotis brandtii | reverse complement strand
CCCGCGCATCCGGGCGCTGTGGGAGAAGGGGCTAATGTCTTAGGGGCGACGGGGAGCGACAGGGAAGAGACGGGGGGCGGGGGGAGGCCGGTACCTGGGCTGGGAGGTATCCGCTCTCCCAGGGGCATCCTGGGCCAGGGGTGGGGGCGCGGGGGCTGCAGTGCCAGCTGGTGGGGTCACTCCGTCCCCCCGGGGGATGGTCACCTCCTGGGCCTCGGATGCATCCTCCCCACAGTGGGGACAGAAGACCATGCCGTTCATCTGGGACACACAGGCCTTGTGGAAGCGATGGGCCACACGGAAGTCGGGGTGGCACTCCAGAAAGGTGCCCTGGGGCAGGGAAACAGCGGGTGAGGCCAGGGGATCCCCCAGGGGCGCGCTGCCTGCCCGCCCCACGCCCACTCACCACTGTACAGAAGTAGCCGCAGCCCGGGCAGCAGTGGTGCTTGACCATGCGGGCCCGGTGCGCCTCGCAGAGCACCATCAGGGCCACGCGGCTCGAGGGCCTCATGGTCTCCCGCTTGAGGATGGCGGCGTTGCAGCCCGACAGCTGTGGGCAGGGAGAGTGGGCGAGAAGAGGTGAGGCTGGGCCTGGCCCCGCCGGCGGCGCTCCTCTGCCCTCGGCCTACCTCTCCGCCTCAGCCTACCTCTCCGTCCACGCTCTCCGTGGCCATGCACTTGTGACCCGCTCTTTCGCTGATGCGGTCGATCTTGGGCGCCTCCATGCGGCAGCTGCACAGGGGCAGCTCCTCCAGCCCGCGCTCCGTCTCCAGGGAAGACGTATCGTTGGACACCCCTTGGACAGAGGAGAAAGGGAGCTGAGGGAGGCCCTGCCCCTCACCCACCGGGACCCCTGGCGGGGCCGTTCGCCCCCCACCCTGCCTGCCTTTCCCTCCATGCTCCAGAACCCCCAAAGCCTGGCCATGAACACCCTGGCTCCAGTGGGGTCCCCCTCCCCCCCTTTCCCTCCAGTCCTGACGGTGCCCCCTAGTGGCTCCCTATCCCAGCAATTGGCAATTAATTACCAGCGTGGTTGGGGGAGAGGGTCCCCTCGCTGGGCAGCTCCAGGGACCCCAGAGGGACCTCCATGTACTCACTGGGGCCTGAGGAGCCCACACCATTCACTCCTGACACAGAGACAGAGAGAGTGAGAGTGCGAGCTCACAGGCGCCTGGATGTGTGGGTACATGCGTGAGCGTGTGCTCGTGCACGCTCTCTGGGGCTGGGAGGGGGCTGAAGGAGGGCACCCCAAAGCAGAGGAGCCTCCTCACCTCGTGGCTCCTTGGCCCGTGGAGGCTCCCGCTTCCGCCGTTTCCGGGACGGCTTCACCCAGGGGCTGTCCTTCCGCCATTTCTTTTTGGCTTTTCTCCGGCCGCTGGAACCACTCTGGGGAGGAGGGAGCGTTAGCGAGCCTGGCCCCAGACCCTCTGGAACACTCGGGCCTCGGGCCATCCAGCCTCCCGCTCTCACCTTGTCAGATTGATTGCCAGACTCCTCGTCTTCCTCTTCCTCCTCCTCCTCCTCCTCTTCTTCCTCCTCCTCTTCCTCCTCTTCCTCACTCAGTTGTTCAGCCAGTGCTTCAACCTCAGACTGGACCAGGGCAAAGTGGGGCTGAGGAAACAGTGGCCCTTGGGCCACAGCTCTCCCGTGGGGGGACGGAGAGGCAGAGCAGGTCATACCCAACTCGGGGACGCCGCCACCCAGGATGGCTCTCTCCTGGGGCGGGGCTTGCAGGGAAGGAGTTAAAGAGCCGGATAAAGGGAAAGGATGTAGAATATTACACAGCAACAAGAAGGAAGGTGCAATGTTAGATGCAACATGTGTGAATCTTGGCAAGACAACATTAAGTGAAACAAAAACAACAACAAATTAAAAATGGCAGGGGAGTAGGTGGATGCTGCAGACATGCTCCCAGGAACAAGCTGGAATTACAACCGAAATACGGAAAGAATTCCTGAATAATCCACGGCAAACTCACAGGAGAGAACCCTGATACCCAAGGACCAAAGGTGGAGATGCATAGAGACTGATAGGAGGGGTGGAGGTGCAAAAGGGCTGGCCGGGCACCCACAGACGGCAACTGAAGTCCCGGAGAGATATCTCAGCTGTGAGGGGTGCCACTGAGAACTCTGGGATCTAATCCTGAAGCTGGGCTCCCCGGCAGAGAGCACCTAACTGAGAAGGGTACCCACATAACATCTGGCTGTGAAAAACAGTGGGGTGCTGTCTGCCAGGGAGTGACAGCTGAAAGTTCAGGTACCCTCTTAAAGGGCCAATGCACAAAAATTCCCTGTGGAGCCACCCACCTTGTGCTCCGGCAGACGGAGGGTGAAGTGGACTGGAGCTGTGAGAGCAGAACCCAGGATTGGGGACTTGGGGGATAGAGCTCAGATGGCAGACACCCCAAGTTTTCTGTCCTGAGTCATTCCCTCACACAGCCGAGGACATCTTTCCCACATAGACACCTGCCTTGAAACACCTTGCCCTAAAGCCACTTAAGCCAGTGAAAATGACAATTAACCTCCAGGCAGAAGCAATTGCCCCACCCTGTTGAAAAAACTCTTGCCATACCTGAGGACAATTTCCTGGGGCCATTCAAGTCCGAATCCTATTAGTCTGTAGACCAGTGGTTCTCAACCTTGGCTGCACATTAGAATCACCTGGGAATCTTAAAATCCTGATTTCTGGGCTTCATCCTCAGAGTCTCTCCAAGCGTTCTAAGCTCCCAGGGTGGGCAGGATCCTCTGACTTCCTCATGTTTTCCCCTATACTTGGGGGTGTGGCTGAGTCTTGAAGTATACTGGAGTGGGTGGCGGCAGGTGGCTAGAGAGAAGGGTCCTACTATCAAAATGTTTTGCTTGAATTAGATTTGCTCCAGCTGACAGCGTTTTCTCTGATAAATTCCCTGAATTTATCATCTAACCAGACACTTTTCAGGATATAATGGATGTATTAATAAATACCCAAGACAAGTCAGGTATGACCCAGGACTCTGGGCAAACTGGGACATTCCCTAGTTTGCATTCTGCCCAAGTCCATTAGCTAGAACACTTCCTGAACTTGTATTTTGTGTCTCAACTTCCATTCTCATGCTCCCCTCTGATATGGCTCTTTCTTAGACTGACCACTCAATAGTAAGATGCCTGTTTGTCATGGCCCTAGACCAGCCGTGGGCAAACTACAGCCCGCGGGCCGGATCCGGCCTGTTTGAAATGAATAAAACTAAAAAAAAAAAGACCGTACCCTTTTATGTAATGCTGTTTACTTTGAATTTATATTAGTTCACACAAACACTCCATCCATGCTTTTGTTCCGGCCCTCCGGTCCAGTTTAAGAACCCATTGTGGCCCTCGAGTCAAAAAGTTTGCCCACCCCTGTTGTAAAGGGTATAGATACAGAAAAGGGTGAGAAATTATGGTCTTTTTAGCTTCTTGGTAGCTGTCTCAAGTAATTTTCTTTCTGGGAACAGCTGTTTTGATATACAGGGAATATTAATCCATTATACTTATACTTATGAAGAAAACTGAACCACAGAAAGGATTATTTAGGCATCACAGGTATTTACGAGAATAAGAAACACTGACCCCTTAAGCCAGTGGTTCTCAACCTTGGCTGCACATTAGAATCACCTGGGAATCTTAAAATCCTGATTTCTGGGCTTCATCCTCTGGAAATTCTGTTTCTTTGTGACTAATGTTGTGGCCTCACCCCATAACAAAGAAACAAAATTTCCGGAGGATGAGGCCCAGAAATCAGGATTTTAAAAAGATTCCCAGGTGATTCTAATGTGCAGCCAAGGTTGAGAACCACTGCTCTGGAGGCTTTGAGTCTTTGCCTGATCCAATTAGTCAGAAACAGCCTTTAACACTGTCCTGCACTAGAGATTGAGAGGCATAGAGGATCTACCTAATACATAGTCACAGATGACCAAAATGAGGAGACAAAAAAACAACCCTGAAATGAAAGAACTTAACGAATTCCCCAGAAGTGGAGATAAGAAATTTATCTGAGCCCTGACTGGTTTGGCTCAGAGGATAGAGGCAGCTGATCGATGTTTCTCTCTCATTGATGTTTCTAACTCTCTATCCCTCTCCCTTCCTCTCTGTAAAAAAAATCAATAAAATATATTTTTTTTAAAAAAGAATTTATCTGAAACAGAGTTCAGAGTAATGATGGTAAAAATGCTCAACAATATGAAAAAAAAAATAGTAACTATGAAAAAAGAACAGTCTGACATAAAGACTGACATAACACAAATAAAGAACACATTGGAAGGAATACATAGCAGATTAGGGGAAGCTGAGGATAGAATCAGCGAATTAGAAGACAGAGTTGAAAATATCACTCAATTAGAGAACCAAAAAGAAAAAAAAAATGAAAAAAACAGGAGGACAGCTTAAGGGAGCTGTGGGACAATGTGAAATGTAACAATATTAGAATAGCAGGTGTGCCAGAAGAGGCAGAAAGGGAGAAAGGAACAGAGAAGGTGTTTGAAGAAATAATGGTAGAAAACTTCCCTAACCTGGTAAAGGAAAAAGTCACACAAGTTCAGGAGGCACAGAGAACCCCAAACAAGAAGAATCCAAACAGACCCATGCCCAGACACATCATAATTAAAATGCCAAAAATTAAAGACAAAGAGAT
>NW_005354596.1:365081-365838 GCF_000412655.1 Myotis brandtii | reverse complement strand
CAACAAATACATATCTATCAACAAGTGAATCTAAAAATCAAGTGAATAAAAAATCTGATGAACAGAATAAACTGGTGAATATAATAGAACCAGGGGCATAGAGAGGGAGTGGACTGACATTTCTTGAGGGGAAAAGGGTGTGGGGGGTGCGGGAAGAGACTGGACAAAAACTGTACACCTATGGCCCTGACTGGTTTGGATCAGTGGATCGATTGATCTTTGGCCTGTGGACTGAAAGGTCCCAGGTTTGATTCCTGTCAAGGGCATGTACTTTGTTTGCAGGTACATCCCCAGTGGGAGGTGTGCAGAGGCAGCTGATCGATGTTTCTCTCTCATCCATGTTTCTAACTCTCTATACCTCGCCCTTCCTCTCTGTAAAAAATCAATAAAATATTTTAAAAAAATTGTACACTATGAATGAGGATAGTGCAGGGGTAAGGGCAGAGGGTGGGGTGGGAACCAGGTAGATGGGAGCTATGCGGGGGGAGAGGAACAACTGTAATAATCTGAAAAATAAAGATTTAATAAAAAATATAAATATATAAAAAAATTTCTAGAGGACTTTAACAGAGAGATCGACAACAATACATTCATAGTTGGGGATTTTAACACCCCAATAACTTCCCTGGACAGTTCTTCCAGAAAAAAACTTAACAAGGAAACAGAGATTTTTTTTTTTTTTAGTATATTTTATTGATTTTTTACAGAGAGGAAGGGAGAGGGATAGAGAGTTAGAAACATCGATCAGCTGCCTCCT
>NW_005354596.1:362385-364854 GCF_000412655.1 Myotis brandtii | reverse complement strand
GCCCCTAGGCGCCAAAGTTAAAAAAAAGAAAACAAAAAAAACATCCTGGAAACAAATGAAAATGAACACACAACAACCCAAAATCTCTGGGACACAGCAAAAGCCGTCCTGAGAGGGAAGTTCATAGCACTACAGGCCTACCTCAAAAAACAAGAAAAATCAGCAATCAACTATTTAACCCTACCATGTAAAGAACTTGAAAGAGAACAACAAGAAAAGCCCAGAGTAAGTAGAAGGAAGGAAATAATAAAGATTAGAGCAGAAATAAATGACAGAGACTAAAAAAAAATCAGTAAGACCAAGAGCTGGTTCTTTGAAAGGATAAAGGCTGATAAACCATTAGCCAGACTCATCAAGAAACAAAGAGAGCCGAAACCGGTTTGGCTCAGTGGATAGAGCGTCGGCCTGCAGACTGAAAGGTCCCAGGTTCGATTCCGGTCAAGGGCATGTACCTGGGTTGCGGGCACATCCCCAGTGGGAGATGTGCAGGAGGCAGCTGATCGATGTTTCTAACTCTCTATCTCTTTCCCTTCCTCTCTGTAAAAAATCAATAAAATATATTAAAAAAAAAAAAAAAAAAAGAAAGGAAGAGAGAGGACCCAAATAAATAAAATCAGAAACGAAAGTGAAGAAGTAACCACAGACACTACAGATATACAAAGGATTGTAAGAAAATACGATGAACAACTCAACTATATGCTAACAAGCTGGACAATGTTGTTGAAATAGACAAATTCCTACAAAAATACAATCTCCCAAAACTGAATCAGGAAGAATTAAAAAAAAACTGAATAGGCCAATAACAACCGATGAAATAGAAGCAGTAATCAAAAAACTCCCACCAAACAAAAGCCCAGGTCCAGATGGCTTCACAGGGAAGTTTTTCCAAACATTCCAAGAAGAACTACACTCCTCAAACTAGTTCAGAAAATCCAAGAGGAAGGAACACTTCTATCCCTCTGGCAGCCCGGGAGCCCCCAGGGGTAGTCTGACTGATGGCTTAGGCCTACTTTCCAAGCCCACTTCCAGCAGGGAGTGGGCCTAAGCTGCAGTGGGACATCCTTAGCGCTGCCACTACCCCTGCACAGCCCTCAGCCCGGCTTATGGCTGGGCGGAGCTCCCCCTGTGGCAGCTTATTGACCACCGGGGCAGCTCCTGTGTTGATCGTCTGCCCCCTGGTGGTCAGCGCGCATCATAGTGACAGGTTGTTCAGCCTTTAGGGTCAATTTGCATATTACCCCTTTATTATATAGGAATTTTTTTCAACACCCATTTTTGATAAAAACTCTCAGCAAAGTTGAAGTAGAGGGAGCATATCTCAACATGATAAAGGCCATATATGACAAACTTACAGCCAACATCATACTCAATGGGCAAAGTCTAAAACCATTTCCCTAAGAACAGGAACAAGACAGGGATGCCCACTCTCACCACTCCTGTTCGACATAGTACTGAAAGTACAAGCAACAGTGATCAGACAAGAAGAAGAAATAAAAGGCATCCAAATTGGAAAAGAAGTAAAATTGTCATTATTCGCAGATGACATGATAGTGTACATAGAAAACCCCAAAGACTCCATCAAAAAACTACTAGAGTTGCCCTGACCAGTTTGGCTCAGTGGATGGAGCATCGGCCTGTGGACCGAAGGGTCCCCGGTTCGATTCTGGTCAGGGGCATGTACGTTGGTTGCGGGCACATCCCCAGTGGGGAGTGTGCAGGAGGCAGCTGATCGATGTTTCTCTCTCATCGATGTTTCTAACTCTCTATCCCTCTCCCTTCCTCTCTGTAAAAAATCAATAAAATATATTAAAACAAAACAAAACAACTACTAGAGTTAATAAATGAATTCAGTAATGTAGCAGGATACAAAATTAACACCCAGAAATCTATGGCTTTTTTATACATCAATAATGAACTCAGAAAGAGAAACTAAAATAAAAAAATCCCATTAATCATTGCATCAAAAAAATTACGATACCTAGGAATAAACTTAACTAAGGAGGTAAAAGATCTGTACTCGAAAAACTACAGGACGTTGAAAAAAGAGATAGAGGGAGACATAAAAAATGGAAGAATATATCGTGTTCATGGATTGGTAGAATCAACATCATTAAAATGTCCATACTACCCAAAGTAATCTATAGATTCAATGCAATCCCCTTCAAGATACCAACAGAATATTTCACAGACCTAGAAACAAACTCTTCAAAAATTCATTTGGAATAAAAAAAAGACCCCGAATAGCTGCAGCAATCCTGAGAAAGAAGAACAAAGTTGGAGAAATCACAATACCAGATAACAAGCTATATTACAAAGCCATTGTTCTCAAAACTGCCTGGCATTGGCACAAGAACAGACATATAGACCAGTGGAACAGAACAGAGAACCCAGATATCGACCCAAACCATTATGCTCAATTAATATTTGACAAAGGAGGCAAGAGCATACAATGGAGTCAAGACAGTCTCT
>NW_005354596.1:359098-360232 GCF_000412655.1 Myotis brandtii | reverse complement strand
ATTGTAATAGAATCAGGGACATAGAAAGGGAATGGGCTGACTATTCTTGGGGGGGGAAAGGGATGTGGGGGTGAGTGAAGAGATTAGACAATAATCGTGCACCTATGGATGAGGACAGTGGGTGGGGAGTGAGGGCAGAGGGTGGGGTTGGAATTGGGTGGAGGGGAGTTATGGTGGGAAAAAAGAGTAACTAATGTAATAATCTGAACAATAAAGATTTAATAAAAAACAAACAAACAAACAAACAAACAAAAAAAACAACAAGAGAGCCCACTTCCACTTCCTCTAAATATCAATGGAAAAAATATGCTCAGGTGAGGATTAACAAAAAAACAAGGACAACCTACTGAATGGAAGAAGATATTTGCCAATGATACATCTGATAAGGGGTCAATATCCAAAATTTATAAAAAAAATAACTGAAATTCAAAAAAAACAAAATCAAAAAACCCCCAAACAATCCAATTAAAAAATGGGAAAAGGACCTGGATAGACACTTATCCAAAGAGGACATACAGATGGCCAAGAGACATATGAAAAATGCTCAGCATCAGTAATCAGCAGGGAAATGCAAATTAAAACCACAGTGAGATAGGACCTCACACTTGTTAGAATGGCTACCATGAATAAATCAACAAGTGCTGGTGAGGATGTGGGGAAAGGGAACCTTTGCGGACTGTTTTTGGGAATGCAAATTGGTGAAGCCACTGTGGAAAACAGTATGAAGTTTCCTCAAAAATTAATAATAGCCCTAACCAGTTTGGCTCAGTGGATAGAGCATCGGCCTGCGGACTGAAGGGTCCCAGGTTCGATTCCGGTCAAGGGCATGTACCTTGGTTGCGGGCACATCCCCAGTGGGGGGTGTGCAGGAAGCAGTTGATCGGTGTTTCTAACTCCCTATCCCTCTCCCTTCCTCTCTGTAAAAAATCAATAAAATATATTTTTAAAAAAAATTAATAATAGAACTACCATATGACCCAGCAATTCCACTTCCGGGTATTTATCCAGTGAAACCCAAAACATTAATTCCAATACACATATGCACCCCTGTGTTCACTGGAACGTTATTTAGAACTAGAGGCCCGGTGCACGATTTCGTGCATGTGTGGCATCTGGCCCGTCTTCCCCAATGGG
>NW_005354596.1:353496-359048 GCF_000412655.1 Myotis brandtii | reverse complement strand
GGTCAAACTCTGGTAGAACTCTCGGTGGAGGGGACAATTTGCATATTACCCTTTTATTATTTAGAGAATAGGAAGATATGGAAGCAACCTAAGTGTCCACCAATAGACAAGTGGAAAAGAAGATGTGATACATGCATACAACGGACTATCACTCAGCTGTAAAGTGTGAAATCTTGCCATGGATGGACCTAGAGGGTATTATGCTGAGGAAAATAAGTTGGAGAAAGACAAATGCCATGATTTCACTTATATGTGATTTCACTAAAAACAAAATAAATGAAGCAGAAACAAACTCAAAGATACAGAGAACATTTTGATGGTTGCCAGATAGGAGGGGTATTGGGAGGGGGAGGCTGGGTGAAAAAGGGGAAGGGATTAAGAAGTACAAGTTGTCCTAACCGGTTTGGCTCAGTGGATAGAGTGTCGGCCTGCGGACTGAAAGGTCCCAGGTTCGATTCCGGTCAAGGGCATGTACCTTGATTTCGGGCACATCCCCAGTAGGGGGTGTGCAGGAGGCAGCTGATCGATGTTTCTCTCTCATCGATGTTTCTAACTCTCTAGCCCTCTCCTTTCCTCTCTGTAAAAAAATCAATAAAATATATTAAAAAAAAAAAAAAAGAGGTACAAGTGGCACCCTAACCGGTTTGGCTCAGTGGATAGAGCGTCGGCCTGTGGACTGAAGGGTCCGAGGTTCGATTCCGGTCAAGGGCATGTACCTTGATTTCGGGCACATCCCCAGTAGGGGGTGTGCAGGAGGCAGCTGATCGATGTTTCTCTCTCATCGATGTTTCTAACTCTCTAGCCCTCTCCTTTCCTCTCTGTAAAAAAATCAATAAAATATATTAAAAAAAAAAAAAAAGAAGTACAAGTTGCACCCTAACCGGTTTGGCTCAGTGGATAGAGCGTCGGCCTGTGGACTGAAGGGTCCTAGGTTCGATTCCGGTCAAGGGCACGTACCTCGGTTGCAGGCTCCTCCCCGGCCTGGGCCCTGCAGGAGGCAACCGATCAATGTGTTTCTCTTACATCAATAGTTCTCTCTGTTTTTCCCTCTCTCTTCCACTATCTCTAAAAATCAATGGAAAAATATCCTCAGGTGAGGATTAAAAAAAGAGAAAAAGAAGTACAAATTACCAGTTATAAAAAGTCATGAGGATGTAAAATACAGCACAGGGAATATAGTCAATAATATTGTACTAACTATGTATGGTGTGAGATGTGTCCTAGATTTACTGGGGTGATCACTTTGTAAGGTATATAAATTTAATCACTATGTTGCATACCCAAAACCAATATATTGTATGTCTATTGTTATTGAAAAATAAAATTAGTTTCAAAAATCAGCTGTGTTGCAACAGCAAAGATGGACCTAAAGGGTATTATCCTAAGTGAAATAAGTCAGAGAAATACCATAGGATTTCACTGGTACATGGAATCTAAAGAACAATATAAAAACAGAAACAGACTCAGGACTGGGTGAAAAAGCTGAAGGGATTGAGAAGTACAGATCTGTAGTTACAAAACAGTCATGGGGTGGGGGGGAGAGGGGGCTGCCTTGGCCAGTGCACTCAGTGGTTAGAGTGCCCGACCACCAAAGGGTCTTGGGTTCAATCCTTGGCCCTAGTTGGGCACATGAGGGAAGCAACCAATCGATGTGTCTCTCTCACATGGATGTTTCTCTCTCTCTCTCCCTCCCTCTCACTTTCTCTAAAAATCAATGAAAAAATATCCTTGGGTGAAGATTAACAACAATAACAAAAAGTCACAAGGATGTAAAGTACAGTACAGCATTGGGAATCTAGTCAATAATATTGTAATGACTTGAGTGCGGTGCCGGTGGGAACTGGCAGTATCAGGGAGGAACTCGTACAAAGTATATGACTGTCTAACCCTATTAATATTGAGCTCTGACCAGTGTGACTCAGGTGGCTGGGTGTCGGGGCAGGTGTCGGGGTGTGCAGGAGGCAGCCCATCGACATTTTGCTC
The DNA here is from genome assembly GCF_000412655.1 of Myotis brandtii. Taxonomy (NCBI): domain Eukaryota; kingdom Metazoa; phylum Chordata; class Mammalia; order Chiroptera; family Vespertilionidae; genus Myotis; species Myotis brandtii. The sequence continues at coordinate 357,065 of NW_005354596.1, read as the reverse complement.
TCATATTGATGTTTCTCTCTCTCATTCCCTTTTCCGTCCTCTCTAAAATTCAATAAAAACAAACAAAAACCCTAAACAATGTTGAATGTAAAAAAGTTAATTAATTAAAAAAAGAAAAAAAGTCAGCTATATACTGATGGTTACATGGGGCTTCCTCTTATATTCTTTCTTTCTTTGTTATTATTATTTTTTTAATCCTCACCTGAGGATATTTTTCCATTGATTTTTAGAGAGAGTGGAAGAGAGAGGGAAAGACAGAGAAATATTGATGTGAGAGAAACAGCTATTGGTTGCCTCCTGCATGTGCCCCGACCATGGCCTGGGGCAGTGGTCAGCAAACCGCGGCTCGCGAGCCACATGCGGCTCTTTGGCCCCTTGAGTGCGGCTCTTCCACAAAATACCGACTTCTGCGCATGGGCCATGAAGTTTCAATCGCACTGTACGTGCGCGCCCGCATGTGGTATTTTGTGGAAGAGCCACACTCAAGGGGCCAAAGAGCCGCATGTGGCTCGCGAGCCTCGGTTTGCCGACCACGGGCCTGGGGGAACCTACATGCCCTTGACCGGAATCGAACCCGGGACCCTTCAGTCCGAAGCTCTATCCACTGAGTCAAACTGGTGGGGGCCACTCTTGTATTCTTTTATGTATACAATTGGTTCTTGAACAACACGGGAATTAGGGGTGCAGAAAAAAAATCTATGTATAACTTTGATTTCCCCCCAAAATTAACTAATAACCTACTGTTGAACAGAAGCCTTACCAGTAACATAAACAGCTGGTTAACACATATTTTGTATGTTATATGTAATACATACTGTATTCTTACGATCAAGTCTGCTGGGAAAAATAAGTCGTAAGGAAAATACATTTATGGTATTTATTGGGAAAAAAAATCTGTGTATAAGAGGACCCATAAAGGTCAAACCTGTGTTGTTTGAGAACCATCTGTATTTGAAAGTTTCCATGATAAAACATTAAGTAAAAAGCGAAACAGGTAAGACTAAGAATGATAGTACACAGGCAAAGGTATGAGATAAAACCAAACCAAGAGCAAAGGCATAAACACCCAAACTAACAACAAATCAATCATAACATGGATGGTGGTCACTGTGGAGAGGGTCAGGGATGGGATGGGGTGCAGCTCACAGGGCAGTAAGTTACAGAGAGCACGGGGCAATGAATGAGTGGGTGCTAAACAGGAAAGAGTGAAAAGGGGGGCAGTGAGCCCTGGACACGGCGGCCCTCACCTTGCTGTCTGAGTCCACACGCTCGTCCACAGAGTAGGAGTCATAGTAGAGGCTGAAGTCATCCCCCACCACCGTCTCCCACTCCTCCTGGAGCCCCGCATTCGCCTTCTCCAGGGTCATCTCTCCTGAGCCCCGGGCAGACCCCAACTCCTCCAACTAGAAAAAGATGAGAGCCATTGAAGCTGCTGGCACCCCCACCAACCCATTTCCCGAGGCTGGGACGCAGCCCTCGTTTGGGGATCCCCTGCAGCAGCCCCCAGAGGAGAGGCCTGTGCCCGCCTCTCCCTGCTCACCAGGCCGCCTCCAGAGTTCAGCTTCCTCCTTTTGGCCACATCTGGAAGGAGAGAAGACAGGAGGCAGGCTGGCATTCTAAACTCTCAGCAGGCCTCAGCAGGCTGCAGGTGGGCGGGCGGCACTGACCTGAGGCCACCTTCCCCAGGGGGTGCACGTCGTCACTCATGCGGAAATGCTGTACTTCAGGGGGCCGCTTCTCGGGGACTGGGGGCTGGGGGCCGAGAGGGAGCACACTTAGGGGCAGGAGCGGCTATGGTTTGGCCTGGACTAGCCTGGAGCCCCAAATGGGGTGGGGTGGTGAGCCACCCCCTCAAAAATGCCATCCGCAGCTGCAGGAACCAGATGGGGCTCTCAGGAGAACGGCTGTCTCCCAAGCACATCCCACACCCAACCCTCACTTGTTTCTGCGAGTGTGCAGCAGGCCCGCTTCCCATTTTACAGACGAGAAAACAAAGGTTAAGGCCTTGACCAAAGCTACTCTAACCGCACGCAGAACTGAACGCTACCAACAGCCTTAAAAACAGTCATAAAGCTTGGGAGATGCTGGGGCCTGTCATTCCCGAGGCCTGTCTCCTCCCCAGTAGGAGCACAACCTTTAAACTGGAGCAGGGGCCGTTTCTGGGGAGCAGAGTTCCCCGGGGCTTGCTCTGAGCTAAAAAGATAGAGGGGTTGACGTTTCTTTACATCATCATTGTCTTAAGAGCAATTAAGCCCTACCCGGTTTGGCTCAGTGGATAGAGCGTCAGCCTGCGGACTCAAGGGTCCCAGGTTCGATTCCAGTCAAGGGCATGTACCTTGATTTCGGTCGATTCCAGTCAAGGGGTTGTGCAGGAGGCAGCTGATCGATGTTTCTCTCTCATGGATGTTTCTAACTCTCTATCCCTTTCCCTTCCTCTCTAAAAAATCAATAAAATATATTTTTTAAAGAAGAGTAATTAAGACATGAACTACATACATAAGTCTAACAGTTGTCTCTCCTACTCTGCCCAAGACTGTAAAGTGCAGGGGACCTGTCTGTTCACGCATGAAGCCCCAGCCCAGAATGTGACACAAAACAGCCCCGGGGCACATGCATAGAGCTGTGACCCGATTAGCAGCCCTGAAGCTAGAGGGCGCGGAAAGCCCCCCAGAGGCTGAGCTCTGCACCCCACAGCCCTCCCCCAGGCCTCACCTGTCCATTGCCCGGCTTGGACATGGTTTTCCTGGCTCGGTGGACCTTGGGCTGCCCCTCTGGGCTGTTTGTAGCCGGAGGGGGTTCAGGCCCTGCCGCTGCCCCCTGGGCCCCAGGCATACTCAGCAGCCTCATCGCCAAACTCTGGACCGAGGGGGGTGACTTCCCCGCCCCCGTCATTGACATCTTGGCGCGGCTGGGACAGGCACCCCCTTTGCTGGGGGAAGAGGGGAATGACTTTGTGGCATGGCCTGGAAAACAGCAGGCAGGTAGCAAGGCAAGATCAGAGGAAGGCAGAGTCAGAGGGCGCCCCACCTCCCCCAGCCTCCACCGCCGCTCACCCAGCAGGACGCGCCCCCCGTGGAGGTCCCCATCGCCCTCCAGATTCTCAGGTTCATCCCCAATGAGTGGTGTGGCTCCTACAGGGGTGTCGGCGCCCTCGTCGCCAACAGTCACGGTGACAGAGGCTGGGGATGAGGGGCCAGCAGGCTCCAGGGAGTCGGGGTTGGCCTTGGGCAGGGTCTCCTCACTACGAGGGGTGTCCCCAAAAGAGCCGTGAACTGTAAGGGAAGAGAGAAAGTTCAGGGCTCCGGGCCAGGGGCCTGCGCTTGGGGAGGTAATGGTCCGCGGGGCCGTTTCTGCTTCACTCACCTCGCTCGACGGCTCCTCTGGGCTCCTTGTCCAGCACCAGAGCCCCCATCTCAGCGGGGCCCTCCCCCTGAGGGGCGACACCAGGGATAGGAGGGCTGGTCAGCCCGGTAGGAAGTTGGGGGGCCCAAGACGCCTGGGCCCTGGGAAGAGAGAGCAGGCTCCGGGGCCTACCTCTCCCTCTGTGGGCGCCCCCCCTCCCGCGGCCC
>NW_005354596.1:350349-352756 GCF_000412655.1 Myotis brandtii | reverse complement strand
TGTGGCCTCCCCCAGGTTTTGGGTCCAAGCGGAGTGTCAGCCTCTGGACCGTGGCTTCTCCCACTTCTAGTGCTTTCCAGTGTGGGGGCTGCAGAGAGCAGGTGGGCCTCCGCTGGGGCTTCTCTAAAGCACGAAGGGGCGAGGGGACTCGCTGTCCCTCCCCGAGCAGGCGGGCGCCTTTGCCGCCTTTGCCTTTCGTTCCCCTGAGCTCCAGGGGCCCTTCGAAGTCTGTAACTTGTTTCCTGAGCCTTCGCGGCCCGGCCGGCCCACCGCTGCCTCTGTAACTTTCTAAATAAACTTGATGATTTGAAAAGGAGAGGGCCTGGGGACGCACAGGACTCGGCTGGCTCTCGCAGGCTGCTTCACGTCCCCTTGGGCGGGGAGGTGTCCTTCCGTTTATATCAGACATGTCACCCCAACACGCACTAGGAATCCCGATAGCCCCCCGGTGCCCCAGAGTCACTGCTGTCGGTGACACTCAAGTAACCTTCTTTGCCAAACACTGCACAAGCGCAGTCAGCCTCCGGGGCCACAGCCCAGCAGAGTGGAAGCGTGAGTATTAGGCCAAGACGGACAACCTCCATAGAACTATCAGGGTATGGTCCCTTTAGGAATGCATCTGGTCAAAGTTGGGAAACTGATTTCACAGTCTTTGACACAGACAGGTGGTTGGGATATAGGCCAATTCGAGGCTTTCTGGGAACTGTAGTTGATTTTGGTTAGGAACTATTCCAGTAGGGCTTTCTGGGAATTGTAGTTTCCCCAGACCTACACTTCCACGCCTAGTGATTTTTAGCTTTCCCGAGGACACGGACCCTTTCCCCAGACCAAAAATGCCCCGACATGGGCTCCTGCTTGCGGGTTTGGTGGGCACAGTGATCACACCTGTAGCCCATCCCTGGCCTCGATACCAAACTCCTGAGGAGCAGGTCACGGATTATCACGGGACACTTGTGCTTGAGGTACCTGGCAGGTGTCGAGGTTTAACTGGAAGGGCCCCAGCCCGAGAGCCCACTGGTGACACCCCCTTCCCTGTTGGGCCTGCGTCAGGCACGGGACCTGCGTGAGTTGTGACCTCTGGGTATTGAGCAAACAGGAGGCTGCTTAGGGTGGGACAGTCATTTACAAGCAGTTGCCAGACAGAGTATAAAGAAAAAAAAAAGGATTTTTTTTTTTATTTTGTGGAAAACAAAAGCAAAAAAAAAAAACCCATCTAAAACCCCAAACTCCAGAAAAAAATCCTAAAAAATACGTGTTTTTAAAAAATACTGTATAAGTCTCTACTCCTCTCCCTCCCCCTAAACAGCTCTTCTTGTGTCCTTTCATCTAAGTGCCCTCTCCCCACCCCCTTATTCCCGTTTTTGCTATTGTACCCCACTTCCCGATACTATCCAGGATGCTCATCCCTATGTTCTCTTACCTGCCACCTTGTTCTTCCTAGAATTTTGGTGAGCCTTGTACCCACAGTCCCATTCCCCAGCATGCAAGACCTGTCCCCCTTCCTTTTCTGGGGCTCAATCCTTCCCCCTACCAGTCCCTCTCCCAAGAATCTATTCTAAGCAGGAGCATGTAAGGAACCCCTGCCAAATACCCTCCCAGTTCCCACCCCCCCACCCCACCTCAAGAAACGTCAGACCTCTCCCTGGGCAGGTGTGGCCAGGAAAGTTTCCAGTCCCTTTGCCGCCTCGTTCCGGAGGACCTTTTCCCTCCACAGCCGCATGCACCTCGGAGAGGAGTCAGTCTCTCTGGGGCCCCCCTCCCTTGGCCTTCTCAAAGAACAACCCTCTCCCTCTCCACCCTTTTCTTCGGAAGAGGCAGCTCTTCTGTCCAGGAATCTTGGGCCCCTCGCTCAGGACGTGTGTGTCTGCTCAGGCTCCCCACCATACCTGCGTGTCCCCGACCCCCACTTCTCCGGGCCAGGGGATCCCTTCCCACCCAGCCCACCGACCCAGAGCCGGGCCCCGCTAGCGGATGAGGACATTGATCTCCGCCACGCTGGCCTCCAGCACGTTCTCGGCCGTCGTCTTGCCGTGCTGCTCCTTGAGGTGCCGCCTAATCGCAGGCTTGTGCGCAAAGCGCACGTCGCAGTAGGAGCAGCGATAGGGCCTGGCTCCCGAGTGCAGGTTGAGGTGGTCGTGCAGCGTGGACTTCTGCGTGAAGCACTTGCCGCAGATGCCACAGGAGTGCGACTTGACGCCGCGGTGCACGTTCATGTGGCGGTTGAGGTTGCTGCTGTGGTTGAACTGCTTGCCGCAGCGCGGGCACATGAAGATGAAGTGCTGCGCTCGCATGTGGAAGACCAGCTTCTCCACGCCCTGGAACACCTCCGGGCACTTGGTGCACTTGATGTTCTTCAGGGAGCTGCCACTGGAGAAGCCTCCGGGCAGGGGCCCCCGGCTGCCCCCCG
>NW_005354596.1:349190-350301 GCF_000412655.1 Myotis brandtii | reverse complement strand
CCATGGCCACTGCTGCTGCCTCCACCAGGCCAGAGGTGGCCCCGACGCTGGCCCGGCCTCCAGGGATCAACAGCAGGCCCTCCCCTTCCGCATCCTCGGACAGGCTGTAGCAAGCTTTCACCACGCCCTGCGGTGGGGCCACAGTGCTGGGGGGCACGCTGCTCTGGGCCAGCTCCCCCAGGTGGCTGCCCACCGAGCCTCCGATGCCCAGACCTCCTCCCAGGCCTCCGGGAGGTTTGAGGCGGTGTGCCACCTCCAGGGCAGACTCCACCTTGACGATGCAGATGTCAGACACATCCTCATCCTCATCCTCATCCTCTTCCTCAGCCTTCAGCTCCAGGTCCTCATCCAGCGGAAACTCTAGCTTCACAGGCCGAAGGAGGGGAGGGGGAAGCGGGGGTGGAGGTGGGGGTTTGGGGGCTGGCTTTGGGGTCCTGGCAGGAGGGAGGAGGGATTTGGTGGCACTGACACTGCTCACAAGGCTGGCATCGCTGACCCCATCCTCTTTGAGGCCTATTTTGGGCTCGATAAACTGACTGAGGGCATTCCGGCACTTCTCCACCACGTGCTCCATCTGCAGGTAGGAGGCGGCGGTCAGGTAGTTGACGATGTCCCTGACAGCGAATTCCAGGGCGCCCGTGTAGCAGGAGAGCAGCAGGTCGGCCACTATGCGTGCGCTGTGCATGAGTGAGACCTGCAGCTCAGAGCTGGGGTTCAGCAGGAACTGGTCCCGCAGGAAAGGGGAGCAGGCAGCCAGGATGACCTTGTGACCTCGGAACTTGAGGCTGTCGGCCACAATGGTCACGTCGCAGAACCGCTCCTCTGCGCGGAGCTGGTTCATGTTCCGCAGTGTAGCAGCCTCGTGGCCCGGCAGCTGGAAGCGCAGGACTTCCACCCCAGAGGCCATTGTGGCGGGGGGTGGGCAACCCTGGTTGGGAAGGAAACCGGTCAGAGACAAAGGTCTCTGGCTCTCCTCAGACAAGGCTCCAGGCCCCTCGTCCCCATCTTGCCCGGCCCCCCAGATCACATCTCCCAGTCTTCAGTCCTCGGTTTCCCCAGCCCCGGGGTGGGGGTGGGGGCGCTGTCCCTGCCCCGAGAGGGAGGCGTGGCT
>NW_005354596.1:341602-348102 GCF_000412655.1 Myotis brandtii | reverse complement strand
GCTGGTCCCCGTGGCCACGCGGTCATCCCCTGCTGATGGGGTGGGCACCCTTCCAGATTTCCCCAACGCGTCCGAAGCTGGTACCCACCCAGCCCTGCAGGCCAGACGACCCAGTGCCCTCAGCGTTCCTCCATCTCATTGTAAAACCCACCCTCCTCCCTCCTCTCCATTTTTTTAAAAAAATGTATTTTTATTGATTTCAGAAAGGCAGGGAGAGGGAGAGAGAGAAACACCAACGATGAGAGAGAATCATTGATCTGCTGCCTCCCGCTCGCCCTCCACTGGGGACCGCGCTGGCAACCAGGCATGTGCCCTGACCAGGAACCTTCCCCGGGACCCTTGGGTCCGCAGGCCAACGCTCTATCCACTGAGCCAAACGGGCTAGGGCTCCCCATTCTTATAACTGAGCCCAGGCAATGGCCTCCAGCCTTCCACTTGAACTGGGGATGACCTCCCCATCCATTGCACCCTACTACACAAGGAGCCCTAGAATGTCCACTGCTAAGTATGCGGTTACTTATGTTAGTAAGATTCTGCGATCTTTAATCTTCCCAATTGCAGCCGTACACCTTCACCGCCCTAAGGAAACCCCCCTGAACTCCACCTCCGCCTTCCCCGTCTCGTCACTCCCAAACCAGGCATCCCATCCACAGCTTTCATCCGCACCTTGAAGAATGGCCTCCCCACGCCCACACCCACACTTCCCCACCCATCCAAGTCCAGGTGAGGAAGCCCCGTTTCCTGCCAATTGGATTTACTGCATATTCCAGGATACTATAGCATTTTCCTTACACATCAATTAAAAATATTTTTTATTGCCCTGGCCAGTTTGGCTCAGTGGCTAGAGCGTCGTCCTGTGGACTGAAGAGTCCCAGGTTCGATTCCGGTCAAGGGCATGTACCTTGGTTTTGGGCACATCCCCGGAAGGGGGAGTGCAGGAGGCAGCTGATGGATGTTTCTCTCTCATGGATGTTTCTAACTCTCTATCCCTCTCCCTTCCTCTCTGTAAAAAAATCAATAAAATATATTTTTTAAAAAAATATTTTTTATTGATTTCAGAGAGGAAGAGAGAAGGAGACAGAGAGAGAGAAACATCAATGATGGGAGAAAAATCACTGATCAGTTGCCTCCTGCACGCCCCCTACTGGAAATGGAGCTGGCAACCCAGGCATGTGCACTAACTGGGAATCTAACTGTGGATGCACAACCACTGAGCGACACCAGCCAGGCTTTACATATCAATTTTGATGAAACTGCTTGATATATAATGCGTTCACAATCTGGTCTCCCTGCCCTAACCGGTTTGGCTCAGTGGATAGAGTCCGGCCTGCGGACTGAAAGGTCCCAGGTTTGATTCCGGTCAAGGGCATGTACCTTGGTTGCCGGCACATCCCCAGTGGGAGGTGTGCAGGAGGCAGCTGATCGTATCCTGGAACAAGTGTTCCAGTTTCTAACTCTCTATCCCTCTCCCTTCCTCTCTGTGAAAAATCAATAAAATATATTTAAAAAAAAAATCTGGTCTCCCCAAGTAAACATCCTGATTGCCAGAATTATGTCATGGGTTATGTTTTGCAAATAAAAGTCATGCAATAAATGATTGACTGTTGAAGTCATTCCTCTTCAGTTCAGCCAGCATCCACCCACAAAAAGTTTGTTCCTCACTTAAACTGAACTCCTGAACTCAAGGGGTGCAGCAGTGTTGAGCTGGTGCCTTGGTTCTGTGCCTTTCCCTTTTAAGTGCTCTGACTTGTATGCCTCCACCCAGCTCTCTCGCTTCTAAGAAGCCCTCTGTAGAAATCTCTGTGGCCAGGCAGTGTGGGTTGGAGGAAGAGCTTTGGCTTTTGTGTGAAAGCACACAGGCTCCACGTCACATATGACTGCTTGCTCAGAGAGGGTCCGTGGGAAGTGACTAACGTTTCAGAATCTTTATCTTTGAACTGGAGACCCCGATTCCTTAGAGGGCTGGTGTGAGGTTGCAGTGAGCCCGGCATACGGTGAAGTGTGAATCAGCGATAGGTCCCTTCTCATTTGCCTAACTGGGAGACGACAAATTTTTCAAAAGAACTTTAACTAAAAATTATGTTTTCCTATTTCATCCCTTCTTTTCCTCACTGCCAACCTTCTCAAAAGACTAGTTCTGCCCTGGCTGGTGTGGCTTAGTTGATTGGGCGTCATCCCATGCACCAAAAGGTTGCTGGTTTGATTCCTGGTCAGAGCGCATGCCTGGGTTGTGGGCTCCATCCCCAGGAGGGGGTGTGCAGGAAGCAGCTGATTGATGTTTCATTCACATCAATGTTTCTCTCTCTCTCTCCTTCTCCCCTTCTCTCCCTACTAAAAAATCAATTTAAAATCTTAAAAAAAAAAAAGAATAGTTCACAGTCTGGTGAGAGCAGCAATATGAAAACCTGTCAAGGTAAGAATTTAAGTTTGTAAGGTTTTGTATCCTGTCCCCTCTGGCTACTTCTCTTTCCTGGGAGTGTGCAGGGGTCAGGCGGCCCAATCTCAGCTTAGAGTGTAAGACAGGTGATGCTCGGGGGCAGGTGGGGTTGACTCTTCAAGTGCGCGGCCCACCTCGTCACAGTTTCATATGGAAACAGTAGTGCAGAAGGCGGTCTTTTCCGGTTCAGGCGTGGGGAGATGTGGCTTTCCCGTGGAGGGGTATCCAGTTCCTGGTCCTTGGTCCCCAACTTCTGCCAGTGTGAGATGAGGGCCCCTCCTGGCCTTGGCTGACAGTACTGGATACCCTAGTATAGCGTCAGATCCAGGTAGATTCAGGGTTCCTAGTGGGCTTGAGAAATAAAATCGGACCAGGGATGTGAGGAATGAGTAGGAGACAGAAGGTCCAGGTTCTAGCCCAGGTTTGAAGTCCTGGGGGCCCCAGAGGTTTCCGTATTCTCTTCAGTGAAATGGAGGGTGGTCTTTCCCAGCCTGGTGGGCCTGTAAACGCTCATTCTGAAGGGATGTGTGTATTGTTATGTGTATCGGGGAGAAGTGGTCAAGGGTAGCGGGCTCAAGGCTCAGGGCACCACCCTGGGTTACTGAGGGCAACATGGCGGAGGATGTCCCAAGCAGTCGGGAAGCTGGCATTCCTCTGCGCAGGCCGGGCAGTCTTGCGGGGTGTGTGTGTGTGTGTGTGTGTGTGTTTGTGTGTGTTGGGGGGGGAGTTACCTCTGCACTTGCGCGCCCAGACGGGAGGAACCGTGTCCCCAAACACCCAGTGAGGATGGAGCTGAGAGGTCAGCATGGGCTTTTTAATCTCAAGGCTAGAAAACTTTCCTGTGTTACAGCAAAACCTCCCCTCCTCCCCCTTCTCCTTTGACCCGCGTTCAGCTCTGCCTCAGGAGGGGCCCTGGTGGAACCTGCAGCGTGTTCGGCGGCGCTGACGGGCTCACAGCCCAGAGAAACCACCTGAAAACAAAGGGCCACACCACTCCCAACCGTTGGCAGACCTCCTTTCCTCAAGTGCCACCCGTCTCTGGCCACGGACTCCACGCCCTGAGCACCCCTCCATGCGACGCTCCTTCCTCCTGAGGCGTTCTCCCCGCTCGTTGGAAATCCCTCGCAGCTCAGCCTCCGGACATGCTCCCCCTCCTCCCCACTCCTCTGTGTCCTCACCCTCTCCCCACCCTGCTCAGCTGAGGCCTGGAGATGCTCCTAGCTCCTTGTCAGCCCCAGGAACAGGGCTCTTCAGGCTAAATGCCCGTCCCACCCATCCCGGGAGTCCTGCTCTGCTGTCCCTGCCTCTCCTTGTGGCCATGAACTGACCCCAGGCCTGGGAACTTGGGAACCTGCATTCTTGGCTCAGGCCTGCAGATGACCTAATCCACACCCCAATTTTTCTTTCTGCCAGGCTCCCTCCCCACTCCCCCTTCCCCCTCCCTCCCTCCCTCTCCCTCCTTCCCCTGTCCAGCCAGTGCACCAGTCAGGATGCGGCACATCAGCTCTGGTGCTGCCTTGGGCACCTGGAAGAGCCACACTTCCTTCCAACCTTGCCCACTGTCCCGAGTCCCCTCCCCCACTCGCAACCGGCTCAGCTGACAGCCTGTTTCTTGCCGGAGGCTCTGTGCGTGCCCTCTCTCACACCTCAACATTCCTTCCTTTGCTCATCCTGTTTCCCTTGCCTTAATTTCAGAGCCCGCCTTTTGACACTCCACTCCTAACCGTGCTTCAGCTCCCGCCTTCCTGAGTTTCACACTGACTCCCTGTACTAGAACCTAGACCAGCCGTGGGCAAACTACGGCCCGCGGGCCGGATCCAGCCCGTTTGAAATGAATAAAACTAAAAAAAAAAAAAAGACTGTACCCTTTTATGTAATGATGTTTACTTTGAATTTATATTAGTTCACACAAACACTCCATCCATGCTTTTGTTCCGGCCCTCCGGTCCAGTTTAAGAACCCATTGTGGCCCTCCAGTCAAAAAGTTTGCCCACCCCTGACCTAGACACATCTTTGCTACGTTAAAAAAAAAACACCGCCCTGTCCGGTTTGGTTCAGTGGATAGAGCGTCATCCTGCGGACTGAAGGGTCCCAGATTCAATTCCCGTCAAGGACACATGCCCCGGGTTGCGGGCTTGATCCTCGGTGGGGGCCATGCAGGAGGCAGCCGATCAATATTCTCTCTCATCATTGAGGTTTCTAGCTATCTCTTCCTCCTGAGATCAATAAAAATATATTTCAAAAACCCCAAAAACCGTCTTCAACCTGGCCCTTCTCCGGCTGCTACCACAGCTTACTCCCCCTTCGCGGCACAGCCAGCGTTGCGAGTGTTTGTCCGTTTTCGCTGTCTCTACGCGCACTCTCCCTCCTAACAATATTTGTTGTGAATTTATTATACACTCAGCAGAGGTCGAAGTGAGTGAATGATGAATGAAACAGGACACCGGGGCCCCCACCGCAGCTTAAGGAAGAAATGCCCAGGACCTGAGACAGTCCTGCTCCACGCCGGCCGCACCCTCCTCCGCTCAGAGGCCTCTCTGGACACCTGCCTCCCGGTGGCTCCACTGTCTTTGCATCTTGTAGGTCAAGCCTGTCAAACTCACGGCCCACGGGCCGCATGCGGCCCACAGTGAGTATTTTTGCGGCCCAGCCAGTATAACGGTATGTAAGAAACGTTTTAATAAAATTTTCGTAACTTGATTTTTACAATATCCTGTTATACATAATTATTAATAACAAACTACAACGTTCGCTAATGACTGGTTACTATAATCGTGTTGCATTCATTTCCCTTACGCGCCTTACGCGCAGGCGCACCATTTCTCTCCACTAATACCAGCAGCGAGTATTTTAGCAGCCGATTGCCATGTCATTAGTCTTGGACTGACTTGTTTGGTGTGCGCAACAGGAAATATTTCGCTTTCGAAGAACAAGAAAAATAGGTTTATTTGTGTTACGCTTATTAATTTGTGCAGTTATTCAGTGTCTGGTAAGTTAATGTTCAAGAAAAAATATTAATTTTTATTAAAATGTTATATTATTTCAGCCCTTTGTATTCAGGATGTCTCTATTGAAATAAACCTACATTTCTATGAAAATGGAAACTTTTGTTTTTTGCGGCCCACATACACTTAAACCTTGTTTATTTGGCTTGTGTTAGCCTTTGAGTTTGGCATGCGTGTTGTAGGTATTCCTAAACAGCGTACTGTTGAGCTTTGCCTGTTCCATCTCCACATTTTTTCTTGGGCTGGCTTTTAAACTCAACATTATGAGTTTGTTAACTTGAATCATTAAATTCATTCATTTATTTTCTGTTTGCTTGCTCACACACAATTTATTTATTTATTTACTTTTATATGTTTTTATTTTTAGAGAGAGAGGAAGGGAGAGGGATAGAGAGATAGAAACATCAAAAATTAAAAAAAAAAAAAAAAAAGAAACATCGATGAGAGAGAGACATCATCTATCGGCTGCCTCCTGCACGCCCTCCACTGGGGATGGAGCCTGAAACCCAGGCCTGTGTGCTGACCAGGAACCTAACCGGTGACCTCTTGGTTCCGGGGTCATCGCTCAACCACTGAGCCACACCAGCTGGCCCCCCACCATTTATGAGTCGTTGCCCTGTTGATGGACATTTGCTCTGTTTAACAGGTGGCCATCACCAGTGCCGCTGGAGCTCCCCTTTCTCTTCTCTGGGTACCACGTGTAAGCTTCCCTAGGCAGCATCCCCACCCGGCCATGTGCTCCCTGCAGCGTGAGGACTGCCTGGGCCGTGCGCCTGGAGCGATGGCAGGGAACGGCTCTCAGATCTGACACTTTCGTATGATGTGTGTTTGTGGGGGGGGGGGGGCTGGGGGGCCTGAGGGCCCTGGAGAAGGAGGAGCAGGTGCCCTTCCTCCTCTGTTACCTGACCCTCCCTGACCAAAGACACAGGCCCACGGGGAGTCCAGGAGGGTCGGAATCCCAGGAAAACAAAGGACCGGACAGTTCCAAAACCTGTGTTGGTTCTGAGAAAGTGAGTGACCTAGTGACATCTTCCCGCAAGGCAGGTGCTTCCCCTCCC
>NW_005354596.1:335129-341241 GCF_000412655.1 Myotis brandtii | reverse complement strand
TCCCTCCCCCCGCCCTCCCTTGGTGTAAATAAATAATTTATTCAAGGCCACACAGCTAATACAAACAGGTCTCTAGCTTGAACCGAGTTCAGTGCTCTTTTTCATTACATTGTACTTCCAGATTCTTCTATCTGATGAAACCAAAATGTGAGGTTTGAGTCCGAGTTCATTGTCTCAAGAAATCGAAGAACGAAGTTGTGGACGGTTAGCGGAGCCAAGTTCACTGCGAGCAGCCAGTCCTGGGAAAGGGGCAGCCGGCCGCAGGAGCAGCCAGCGTCCAGCGCTTCCTTCCTTTGAATCCGCGGGTAGGGCCGCACGTGGGCAGCGAGTGCTTCCCGCCCCGGACCCAGGAACCCCTGTGCGCTGGTGCGAGGGAGTCCGGTGCTTTCTCTCTCTTTCCCTCAACAAAACGGAAGGAGGAGTCGCTGCGCAGCGGCTGGTTTGCTTACTCATGCCCCCTTTTTGTTACTGAGTGAAACTCTCCTAACAGAAAATGGACCATTGGAAGTGGAGAGTTCAGTGGCATTTAGTGCATCCACAACGTTGTGCAACCACCACCTCCTCTGGCGCCACAGCATTTCGCCGCCCCCAGGGAAGCCCTGTCCACCAAGAGCTGCTCCCCTTCTCCCCTCAGCCCCGCAGCCACCGGCATGTGCTCCGCTTCTGTGGGTTTCCCTATTCTGTGTATTTTGTGCTTCGAATGCAATTTGACTTTTTTATGCCTAATCATTACTTAGCAAAATTTATAATATATTCACGTTATTTATCAAAATTTATTTTGATAAATTAATTATTATGGTAATCATAATTACTTAATCGTGGGGGAGTTTAACACTTAGAGCTTTAAAACCATAAGAAAAATTTAAAATTCCATTTTTATTTTAATACATATTTTATTTTTATTTTTAAAAAATATATTTTATTGATTTTTCACAGAGAGGAAGGGAGAGGGATAGAGAGTTAGAAACATCGATGAGAGAGAAACATCGATCAGCTGCCTCCTGCACACTCCCTACTGGGTATGTGCCCGCAATCAAGGTACATGCCCTTGACAGGAATCGAACCTGGGACCCGTGAGTCCTCAGGTCGACGTTCTATCCATTGAGCCAAACCGGTTAGGGCTACATATTTCATTTTTAAAAATAAATCCCACAGCTGCTCATCAGGCTAAGGAGAGCTACTTTTTTAAAAAACAAAATTTTTTAAATATATTTTTATTGATTTCAGAGAGGGAGAGAGAGATAGAAACATCCATGATGAGAGCGAATCATGGATTGGCTGCCTCCTGCAAGTCCCCCACTGGGGATTGAGCCCACAACCCGGGCATGAGCCCTTGACCAGAATCAAACCTGGGACCTTTCAGTTCACAGGCCGACGCTCTACCCACTGAGCCAAACCAGCTAGGGCAGGAGAGCTACTTTAAAAAAAAACTATATATATATTTCATTGATTTTACAGAGAGAGAGGGATAGAGAGTTAGATACATAGATGAGAGAGAAACATGGATCAGCTGCCTCCTGCACGCCCCCTTTTGGGGATCAAGCCTGCAACCAAGTTACATGCCCTTAACCAGAATCGAACCTGGGACCCTTCAGTTCGAGGGCCAATGCTCTATCCGCTGAGCCAAACTGGTTAGAGCTACTAGTATATACATACTTTTGTTGCAGAGAATAGACGACTTTCTTTTTAAAATATATTTTTATTTTTTAGAAATGGAGAAGAAGGAGGAGGTAGAGAGAAACATCAATGTGAGAGTGGGACATTGATTGGCTGCCTCCTGCCCACCCCCTACCGCTGCTGCACTAGCAGCCATCAGCCCAGCTTGTGGCTGAGCTGAGATTCCCCTGTGGGAGCGTACTGACCAGCAGGGGGCGGCTCTTTCATTGAGCATCATCTGCCCCTTGGTGGTCAGTGCATATCATAGCGACTGGTTGTTCTGCTGTTAGAGTCAATTTGCATATGACCCTTTTATTATATAGGATACTTAGAGCAGTCAAAACCGTAGGGACAAAGAATAGAATGGTGGTTGTCTCCTGGGCCTCGGGGTGGGGAGGGGGGAGCTGCTGTTTAACGGGTACGTTTCCATGCACGGGTGAAAGCATTGTGGGGCAGACAGTGGTGGTGACTGCACATGTCATGCATGGATTTAATACCAGTGAACTGCGCACTTAAACATGGTCAAGATGGTAAATTCTACATTGTGTGTATTTTACCACAATAAAATTTTAAAAAGAAACGATAAATTCATTGAATAGTAAATAATAGTTTTAATACAGACAATTGTCCTTTCAATATGTAACTCTTGCCAAAGAAACCTGTCTCTTTAGAATCTGAAAACCCATATCTATTTATTGGACCCATTTTGCTTCTCTTGTTCCAGTTCATGTCCCAGGAAGCTGAAACCTCTCTTGTATTTTATTTACTACCTTGTGAATTGACAAATAAAATAAAATGTTAACTGGTAATAAAAGAAGAAGGCATTTCCCACCCTCAAGAAGGGCCAAGCGGGAGTGGAGGGTGCGGGGCTGCTTCTCAGCACTTGTCCTGGCCACTCCGTCCTCACCTCTCTGCTCGCTTTTAACCCCTGGTCTCTGCCAGGACTAGAGAAGTCCCCCGACTGGTCTCCCAGCCCCTCCAGTGCACCTTCCGCACTGATTCCAAGAGCACTTTTGAAATTCAAATGAAATCATGCCACTTCCGTATCTACAGTGTCACGTGCCTGCATCGGTCTTACTCTCCTCCTGCCTCTCACAGAGGCCTCCCCTTCCCTCTCCCACCTTAAAACTTGGGGGACTACTTGTAAGGCCGGCGATGTCCTCTGGGGTCCCAGACGCCAAGCCCTGGCTCCATGGGTCTCTCTGCCTGGACGACCCCTCCTCTTCCTTGTCAGGTGGCTGAGCAATCACCTCTTAAGGCTGATCCCCAGGCCCCTGTGAGCTTTCCCCGAGCCCCTGGACAGGCCTGATGCTCCTCTTTGCGCCCCCGGGAACTTTATGTGCGCCCATCTCGGCTGTCAGTCGATGGCTCAGTAACGCTGCGGTGACAGGTAACCCTGCAATGTCAGTAGCTTAACCCAACAGCTATGTCTCACCAGTGCTACCTGTGGGGCCTGGGCGTGGCGTTGGGGGCTCTGATCCTCACAGTCACTGGGACCAGGAGAAAGGAGGCTCCATCGGAAGAGGCCTGCAGTGTCTCATCCACTGGCAAACCGCCGGGAAGCAGCAGCCTGGCCGCACTCACTTACCCACAAAGGGCCGCGCAGCCAATCCACCCCGTGCCCCGAAGGCAGGAGATGGGGCAGTTGGAGAGCAGCCTCAGTGACTGCCTTGGCTGGTGCTGTGCTGCCGGCTCACAGCTCTCCCGCTGGGGGATCCCCACCAGTTTGTGCTCCATGAACGGGGAGGAGAGATTATCATTTTGTGTGTTAATGTTATAGTCCAGGCTTGGCTGGGGGGTCAGTGGGGGGAGTCCATGAAGGATTATGGGAGAGGGGGATGGGAAAGAGACTGCCTTACTTTGACTGCGGAGCCTGAGACATAGGTCTGAGCGATTATCAGTGGTCGGCAAACTGCGGCTCGCAAGCCACATGCGGCTCTTTGGCCCCTTGAGTGTGGCTCTTCCACAAAATACCACGTGCGGGCGTGCGTACAGTGCGATTGAAACTTCGTGGCCCATGCGCAGAAGTCGGTTTTCGGCCTGGGCGAGTCTATTTTGAAGAAGTACTGTTGATATTTGGCTCTGTTGACTAATGAGTTTGCTGACCACTGGAAGAGATAGCAATGTTACCGTTGTGTTCGGGGGTATTCGATCCACCGGAACCTCCTGAAGAGAGAAGCAGAAGGTCTCCAGGGACTGTCCCCTTGCAGGCCAGGGTCAGGAGCACCTATCTACCATCTCCATTCTCTGATGGGTCTCAGGCTGAGTCTGGGCAGCACTTCTCCTGCCTTTCCCTCTGTGCTTGCCCACCGGGCACCGGGGCACTGGAGAAGGCCCAGGCGGGGATGAGCTGGCACAAAGTGAGTCTGAGGGCCCACGGAACCACCACCTCAGCCACAGCTGAAGTCAGAGGCTGGCAGAGGGGGTGTGGTTGCTACAGGGGCCTGATGGTTATTGAATCACTGCCTCCTGCCCGCTGCTGTGCTAGCTGCTAGCCATGGCCCTCCTCTCACTGCGCACAGCAGCTCCGTGAGGTAGGCTTTGTGGTGGGTCATACAAAGTCACCTGGCAGGATAACAGTGGCTCTGGCATGGCGGCTTTACCGGTATCTGGTCATATTTCAAAAGGTCTGATTCTTCGCTTTTTGAACTGAGAAAGTGGGATTTTTAAAACACAGATATTACTGGGCTCCAAAGGATTGACTCATACCCGTAAAACTCACAAAAGACTAATGTGCAGCCCTGGCCGGGCGGCTCAGTTGGTTGGAGCATCTCTCCTACACCGAAAGGATGCAGGTTCGATTCCCGGTCAGGACACATACGGAGGTTGCAGGTCCCATCCCGGTCGGGGTGCGTTCAGGAGGCAACTGATCAATGTTTCTCTTTCACATTGATGTTTCTCTCTCTCTCTCTCATCAATAGAAAAATGTTTAAAATCAATAAACATATCCTCAGGTCAGGGTTTTTAAAAAGATTAATGCACAAATGTCTCATTTAATAATTTCAGTGGTTATGTAATTGGCAAGATGATTCAATACTTATGTTCCCTGAGCTTTATCATTCATTCATTTGGTGTTTTTGACAGTGAATATTGTGCACCAAGGTCTTGGTGTCTTGTTTAGTCTTTTTATTTGCTTATTTAATCTTAATCACTTAATGGTCAAAGGGGTTGAGATGCTTTTTAAAAACTGTTTATTATAGAAACTTTCAAACATACACAAAAATAGGGAGAAAGGTATGCAGATCGCCCATGTACAGATCCCAGCTTCAACAATTCTCAACAATTGGCTAGCCTTGCTTCATCTGGTGTTTCCCTCCCACTACAGGACTTTTAAACAAATGCCAGACATCAAATCAATCCATCTGTAAATACTGCTGTTTGTGTACCCAACTTAAAAGGAACTTTAAAACAATATCACAACTCCATCATCACACCTAACAACGTTAGACTCAATCATACAATCGGCTCCATGGTCTATGTTCAAATTTCCTTGACTGTCTCAGAAATTTTCTTTTACAGTAGTTTGTTAGAATTAGGATCCAAGCAAGGGCCACATTTAGTTGCATTTGGTGTTTTTAAAAAATATATATTTTTATTGATTTCAGAGAGGGAGGGAGAGGGAGTGAGAGATAGAAACATTAATGATGAGAATCATTGATCAGCTGCCCCCTACTGGGGATCGGGCCCATAACCCGGGCATGTGCCCTTGACCAGAATCGAATCCAGGACCCTTCAGTCTGCAGGCCGATGCTCTATCCACTGAGTCAAACCAGCTAGTGCTGGTCCATATGAGTCTTAATTAATTCACTCTATAATCATTCCTCTTCCTTCTTTTCATGACAATTATTTGTAGAAGAAACCAGATCCTTTGTTTTGTTATTCTGTATACTTAGAAAATGGAAATAAAACTCTAATTAAGAGAACAACTAAACATTTTATACATATACTAGAGGCTCGGTGCACAGATTCGTGCACTGGTGGGGTCTCAGCCTGGCCTGTGGGATCAGGCCGAAACTGGCTCTCCAACATCCTTTGAGGGGTCCCGGGTTGCGAGAGGGAGGTTCTTGGGTGATGCACCCTGGAATCAGGCTCCCTCCTCTCTGGTTCTGGGTGTGTCACCTGAGAACCGCAGCTACCAAGTCACTGAAGCTCAGCAGCTCCTGTGTTGAGTGTCTGCCCCCTGGTGGTATTTGCGCATCATAGCTACCGGTTGGATGGTTGAACAGTTGGACTGTCGCTTAGGCATATATCTATATATCTATATATCTATATATCTACATATCTACATATCTACATATCTATATATCTATATATCTACACTAATAAAATACAAACATGCAAATTGACCGTACCTTCGCTATGTCTTAAGCCATGCCCACCAGCCCATCAGAGCAACTATATGCAAATTAACCCAACCAAGATGGCGGCTGGCAGCCACGGAGCTGGAGCAAGCAGG
>NW_005354596.1:331387-334107 GCF_000412655.1 Myotis brandtii | reverse complement strand
ATATATACACATACACATACATTATATGTAATATATATAGTTCAAAAGAGGCATTTTGTTTGGGAAAAGGTGAAAAGCAGAAGAGAAATATTTAGAAGTGAAAGATTTGAGCTTTTACATAAAAATTTATAATAAAATTACATTTTAAAATTAAATTGGGGGGTAGGAGGGAAATTACTGGGAAGGGCATATGACAGGGAATGTTCTGTCTTGATCTGGGTAGTGGTTACTTAGATGACAACCTATGTAAAAAGGCAACGAGCTGTACACATAAGACTTGTGCACTTTATGTGTGTTGTATCTCAATTTAAAAATGATAATGCAGGTTGTTGGTCAAAAGAGATATGTCACATCTATTAAAAGTAGATTGATCATTTCATCTAGGATGTCCACTTTGTTGGCATGTAGTTGCTCATAATACGCACTCAAAATTCTTTTCCTTTCTGTAGAATCAGGAGTCCCCACTTTCATTTCTGATTCTAGTAAGTTGAGTCTTCTCTCTCTCTCTCTCTCTCAGCTCATCTACCTAGAGGTTTGTTAATTTTGTTGATTTTTTTTAAAGAACTAAGTTTTGGTTTAATTGATTTTCTCTATTGTTTTTCTAGTCTCTATTTTGTTTATTTCTGCTCTGATCTTTATTATTTCCTTCCTTCTGCTTTGGATTTAGTGTGTTCTTCTTCTTCTAGTTCCTTGGGTTGTAAAGTTAGATAGTTGATTTGAGAACTTTCTTGTTTTTTAAATGTGTTTATAGTTATAAATTTTCCTCTTTATAAAAATATATTTTTATTGATTTCAGAGAGGAAGGGAGAGGGAGAAAGAGATAGAAACATCAATGATGAGAGAGACAATCATTGATCAGCTGCCTCCTGCACGGCCCTTACTGGGGATCGAGCCCACAACCCTGAGCATGTGCCCTGACCAGGAATCGAACCATGACTTCCTGGTTCATAGGTCGATGCTCAACCACTGAGCCACTGTGGCTGGCCTAAATTTCCCTCTTAATACTGCTTTTGTGGCATCCAATAAGTTTTTATATTTTGTATTTCCATTCGTCTTTAAGTATTTTCTAATTTCCCTTGTGATTTCTTCTTTGATTCATTGATTGATTAAGAGCATATTGTTTGCCCTGGCTGGAGTGGCTCAATTGGTTGCCTCCTGCACACGCCCTGAAAGCATGGTATATCCTTTCATTTATTTGTATCTTCTTCAATTTCTTCCTTCAATATCTTATCATTTTCAGTGTACAGGTCTTTCACCTCTTTGGTTAAATTTATTTCTATGTATTTTAAGCTCTTTGATGCAATTGTAAATGGTATTGTTTTCTTATTTCTCCTTCTAATTGGTCATTATTGGTGTATAGAAACACAACACATTTCTGTATATTGATTCTGTGTCCTGCAACTTTATGGAATTCATTTATTAGTTCTAGTAGTTTTTTTTGTGTGGAATCTTTAGGGATTTTTAGATATGGTATCATGTCATTTGCAAAAAATGAGAGTTTTACTTCTTCCTTTCAGATTTGGATGTTTTTATTTCTTTTTCATGTCTGTTATTGCAAGGACTGCCAATACTATGTTGAATAGAAGTGGTGTTAGTGCCTCTTGTCTTGTTCCTGCTCTTAGAGAAAAATCTATCAGCTTTTTATCAAGTATGATATTAACTGTGGGTTTATCATACATAGCCGCCATTATGTTGAGATATGTTCCTTCTATACCCATTTTGTTAAGAGTTTTTTTTTAAAATATAAAAGGATGTTAAATTTTGTCAGATGCTTTTTCTGCATCTATTGAGATGATCATATGGTTTTTATCCTTTATTTTGTTAATGCTATGTGTCACATTGAGTGAATTACAGATGCTGAACCATCCTTGCATTCCTAGAATGAATCCCACTTGGTCATGGTGTATAATCTTTTAAATGTATTGTTGAATCTGGTTTGCTAATATTTTGTTGAGAAATTTTGCCACTATGTTCATCAAGGAAATTGGCCTGTAATCTTTTTTTTCTGTAATATCTTTTTTTTAAAAAAAATCTTCACCCATATTTTTCCATTGATTTTTATTTTATTTATTTATTTATTTTTTAAAATACATTTTATTGATTTTTTACAGAGAGGAAGGGAGAGAGATAGAGAGCCAGAAACATTGATGGGAGAGAAACATCGATCCGCTGCCTCCTGTACACCTCCCACTGGGGATGTGCCCGCAACCAAGGTACATGCCCTTGACCAGAATTGAACCCAGGACCTTTTAGTCCGCAGGCTGACGCTCTATCCACTGAGCCAAACCGGCTAGGGCTCCATTGATTTTTAGAGAGTGGAAGAGAGGGAAAAAAAGAGAGAAATATTGATGTGAGATCGATTGGTTGCCTGCTGCACGCACCCAGACCAGAGCCCAGGCCGGGGAGAAGCCTACAACTGACAGAAATCAAACCCGGAACCCTTAGGTCTTCAGGCTGATGCTCTATCCACTGAGCCAAACTGGCTAGGGCTTTTCCTGTAATATCTTTGTCTGGTTTTGGTATCAGGGTAATGCTGGCTTCATAGAGTGAGTTTGTAAGTGTTTTTTCCTCTTCAATTTCTTGAAATAGTTTAAGAAGGATAGGTGTTGAATGTTTGGCAGAATTCACCGGTGAAGCCATCTAGTCCTGGACTTTTATTTTTTGGCAGTTTTATTATTATTATTACTAGAGGCCCGGTGCACAAAAATTTGTGCACTCGG
>NW_005354596.1:328124-330604 GCF_000412655.1 Myotis brandtii | reverse complement strand
TCAGGGTGGGGGTCCCGCTTGGGTGCCTGGCCAGCCTGGGTGAGGGGATGATGGCTGTTTGCATCTGGTCACACCCCCTTCAGTGTGGGGGTCCCCACTGGGGTGCCTGGCCAGTCTGGGTGAGGGGCTGAGGGCCGTTTTCAGGCTGGCGGGTGACTGAAGCTCCCAACCTGTCCTTTTTTCCTTTTTTTTTTTATTCTGGGCCAGCTTTAGCTCTGAGGCTAGGCTCCAGCTATGAGGCCTCCGCTGCCGAAAGCAGGTTTCTGGCCTTTGTTTACCTTCTGTATTTGAAACAATGTTGCGATCCTGCTGGCTGAAGCCCGGCTGACTAAAGCAGGTTTCTGGGGTTTTGTTTAGCTTCTATATTTGTAACAATGTTTCAAACTGCAAGCTCAGAGGCCGGCAGCAGCAGGCGGGGAACCTGGCTTCCTCCGTCACTGGAGCAAGCAAGCCTCCCTGTTCGCGTCAGCTGCCTGGCTGCCGGCCGCCATCTTGGCTGGCAGTTAATTTGCATAAGGATATGCTGATTAGCCAATGGGAAGGGTAGCGGAGGTACGGCTAATTACCATGTTTCTCTTTTATTAGATAGGATTACTGCTTCAATTTCATTGCCAGCATTTAGTCTGTCCATTTTTTTCTTCTTTTTCTTTTTTCTATTTATTTTCTTTTTGCAACTGATCTATTTAGATTTTCTATTTCTTCCTGGGTCAGTCTTAGAAGGTTATATATTTCTAGAAACTTATTCATTTCTTCTCGATTGTCAAATTTGTTGGCATGTAATTGTTTATAGTATTCTTTAATGATTCCTTGTATTTCTGTGATGTTGGTTGTAACTGTTTCTGCCTCATTTATGATTTTATTTATTTAGGCTCTTTTATGTAGGCATTTTGAATGAAAAGTTAAAGGAAGGGCTGTTAAGTCTCCCTTCTCATCAAAGCTAAGTCCAGACGAGGGGGTAGGGGTGGTGAAGGAGGCAGCCAGGGAGGTTAAAGCCAGAGGTCATCTCTTCCCTTGCCCTTTTCCAGCCTACTCATGAGTACATACATGCTCAAGGTCACTACCCTATCACCTAGGTTATGCAGGGCAGCCTCCCCATAGGCAGCAAGAAGTGGGGTAGAGGGGATATATGCACCACTGGCCCACCAGGACTGTGGAGACCCCAGAGGGATGGGGTGGACAGGGGCGATGTAGGGGCTGTGGTGTGGGCAATAGATACACTGCTGCATCCCAGGCCTGGCTGCCCCCAGGGACTAAGTTTCCATCTGAAAGAGATGTGGCCTTTACAGGAGGCCAGGGACAGGCCTGTTTCTTGGGAGGCCCACACTCTACCCTTAAAAAAAGTTTTTATTTATTTATTTATTTTCAATTTTTATCAATACATTGTAGTTTAATAGAAACATAGATTACACAGTTCATCCAAAAGTATGTCAATATAAGCATCACTGATGAACAAAACCAAATAATGCTGATATTTTAGTTCTAAAAAATTCATGGTTTTTCTAAAACACTAAGATGCCACCTCAATAGTGATCGCTTCACATTTTCCAGTCTCTTGAACTGTGCACGTCACATGCAAAGATCCATCCTCCGCTGCCATTTTTAATCTGCAAAAAAAGTTTTTAGTGATTTTAGAGAGAGAGGAAGGGAGAGGGACAGAGAGAGAAACGTTGATGTGTGAGAGACACATCAATTGCTGCCTCCCGCATGCACCCTGACCAGGGAGGGGAGCCCACAATCAAGGTACATGTCCTTGACCAGAATTGAACCCGGGACCCTTCAGTCCGCAGGCTGATGCTCTATCCACTGAGCAAAACCAGCTAGGGCGGGCATAACTCTCTTCTGAAGTTCTAAGGATGATTTACATAAACGTTTCTCAAGGTCACACTTGGGCAATCAGTTCAAAGTAAGTAGGTTAGTGCATAATAGAATGGGGGATGTGTGTGTACCAAGCGCCTTAGCAGTGGCCTGTTAGGGGAAGTGGGTGGAGTCTGACCCAATGTAAATATTTTTATTAAAAAAGAAATGGAAAGAATAGAA
Source organism: Myotis brandtii (assembly GCF_000412655.1). NCBI lineage: Eukaryota > Metazoa > Chordata > Mammalia > Chiroptera > Vespertilionidae > Myotis > Myotis brandtii. The sequence goes on along the minus strand of NW_005354596.1, from coordinate 328,567 downwards.
ACCACAGCCACTCTTGTTGCTGATCTAAAGGATGCTATTTGCTTGGAGTGAGGATAGGACTGGGAGGGAGTTGGCTTTGAGCTTACTAAAGGAGCTCATTGTTTCAACAAAAACTCCCGGAATCCTTCTTCTGGGGAGTTTGAGATAAGCACACAAATAACTCAAAGGCAGTAAGTCCTGTGAGCAAGATCCTGTAGGAACCCGGAAGACAAAAAGAGCTTCTCAGAAGATGAGGGATTTGAGCCCTAGCTGGTTTGGCTCAGTGGATAGAGCATTGGACTGCAGACTGAAGGGTCTCCCAGGTTTGATTCCAGTCAAGGGCACACGCCCAGGGTTGCGGGCTCGATCCCCAGTAGGTGGCGTGCAGCAGGTAGCTGATCAATGATTCTCTCTCATCATTGATGTTTCTATCTCTCTCCCTCTCCCTCTCCCTTTCTCTCTGA
>NW_005354596.1:318362-327801 GCF_000412655.1 Myotis brandtii | reverse complement strand
ATATATTTATTTATTTATTTATTTTATTTTTTTAAATATTGATTTTTTACAGAGAGGAAGGTAGGGGGATAGAGAGTTAGAAACATCAATGCGAGAGAAACATCGATCAGCTGCCTCCTGCACATCCCCCACTGGGGATGTGCCCGCAACCAAGGTACATGCCCTTGACCGGAATTGAACCTGGGACCCTTCAGTCTGTAGGCCGACACTCTATCCACTGAGCCAAACCGGTTAGGGCTACACTTTTATTATATACTAGAGGCCCGATGCATGAAGATTCATGCAAGAATGGGCCTTTCTTCCCTTTTCTGCCTTTGTTCTGGCCTGGAGTCGCCTTCCCACACTGCCCAGAGGCCCAGAGCGGCTGGGGCGGTGTGGAATGCCTGCGTCATCGCCATGGTGATGACGGAAGCATCCCGCCCCGCCCCTGGCCGCTGGGCGCCTGTATATGCAAATTAACAGCCATCTTTATTGGGTTAATTTGCATACTCATTCCTGATTGGCTGGTGGGCGTCACGAATGTACGGTCAATTTGCATCTTTCTATTTTATTAGTGTAGACTAGTGGCCCTGATACACAAAATCATGCACATTAAAAGGAAATTAATTAGCCCTAACCGGTTTGGCTCAGTGGATAGAGCGTCAGCCTGCGGACTCAAGGGTCCCAGGTTAGATTCCAGTCAAGGGCATGTACCTTGGTTGCGGGCACAACCCCAGTAGGGAGTGTGCAGGAGGCAGCTGATCGATGTTTCTCTCTCATCGATGTTTCTAACTCTCTATTCCTCTCCCTTCCTCTCTGTAAAAAAATCAATAAAATATATTTTTTTTAAAAAGGAAATTAATTAGAGGAAATATTTTCATATTGCTATTTGCCCTTTCTCTATAATAGAAGTGTCAGAGATGAAAGAAAATTAGTGAAATGTATATGAAAATCTCCCTCCTGTCAGAGTCTGGGGCACGCTGCGGGACCCAGAGTCAAGTCCCCGTCCTACCCTGTGCACTTCGAAATCGCGTGAGACCCAGACCCAGCTGGCCCCACCCCCGTCAAGCCCCGCCAGGTGGGGAACGTGAGCTTCAGGTCCCCTGTCAAGCCCTGCCCCCTGCTGATCAGTCGTTACGTGTGAGGGCATGATGACCATTTGCATATTAGCCTTTTATTATTATTATACTAGAGGCCCAGTGCACGAAATTTTTGCACGGGGGGGGGCCCTCAGCCTGCACCCTCTCACAATCCGGGACCCCTCGGGGGATGTCCAACTGCCGGTTTAGGCCCAATCCCAGCAGTTGGACATCCCTTTTGCTTGCCTTCCTGCCTGATCATCCCTAACCCCTCTGCCTGCCTGCCTGATCACCCCTAACCGCCTCTGCCTAGCCCCCGCAGCTTCGTCTCGAAGGTCGTCCAGCTGTCTGGTCTAATTAGCATATTACACTTTTATTAATATATATATATATATGAGGGATTTGTGAAGAATGGAGGATAAGGTGTTACAGGAGATGGGGTGGAAAGAGGCAGGCACCTAGGGGAGAGAGGGCTTGGGAAGGCACGATGCAGAAGGGTGGGGTGGAACTGTGACTTGAGGGAAGTTCAGGGAGCTCAGAAGAGCCACTCAGAGAAGGTAGGAAGAGGCACCAAAGCATCAGGGCTGTGAGTATAGGCTCAGGAGCCACGCTGCCTGGGTTTGCATCCCAGCTCTGCCACTCAGTACCTGTGTGAACGGGGGCAGGGCATTTAACATTTCTGTGCCTTGGTTTCCTCATCTGTCAAGGGGGATAACGATAAAACCTGCGTCATTGGCTTGTCCTAAAAGTCAAGTGAGCGCCTACATACAAAGGGTTTGGGATGGTGTTTGGCGCATTGTCGTTCCTGTTAATGTGGGTCTTCTTCCCCCAGAAGCAGTCCTGAGACAAGGATTCCAGTGCGATTAGTGCATCTGGGACGTGGTCCGGGAAGGTGAGGTAGGAAAGGCGCCGTCAGGTGGAGTTGCTGTGATGGGTGAGTGAGGATCCCTGGAGTGGTGCAGGGCACGCACATCAGAATGACCCCAGGGGGGAGCGAGGAGCCGGCGTAGCTATACCCCCATTCCATGCGGCCACAGGGTGAGGGCTGGCTTCAGGGGCCGCAGTTCTCTGGCATTTCCAGCTTTCTGGGCACAGGTGGAGGACGCAAGAGGAACCCGCAAGCAGACAGAGAGAGGGGCTCCTATTGGAAGTCAGTGACATAGATCGATGAGGCTCAAGGGACGTCAGTGGGGCAAGGACAGATCCACTATGAGCAGAGAGAGCCTCGCTCAGGACCGCTGAAGCCTCAGCTCGCATCACACCGTAGGCCAGCCTGGTTTCCAAAACTGGGGGTTGACCTGGAAATGGAGTCGGCTCCGCGGTTGCTTTGGGAGGTTGAGGGAGGCAGATGCTAGTTGAGTCCATGTCTGTGTCCAGACTGGAAAAGAGCCCGTGGCCAGTGGAGACCTCATCCCCAAGGCCCGGCCTGTCTTCTCTGCCAGCCCCTCTAGGACAGGTTCAGCAGCGAGGCCATGAGCTCCCTGTGGGAGCAGTAAGGCATCCCGAGAAACCATCACACCATCCTTTCCTTCTTATTTTATTTATTTTTAAAAATATGTTTTTTACTGATTTTTTAGAGAGAGAGGAAGGGAGAGGGATAGAGTGATAGAAACATCAACAAGAGAGCAACATCATCGATCGGCTGCCTCTTGCACACACCCCTACTGGGGACTGAGCCCACAACCAACCCGGGCATGTGCCCTGACCGGGAATTGGACCGATGACCTCTTAGTTCCTGGGTCGACTCTCAACCGCTGAGCCACGCTGGCCGGGCCATCTTTTCCTTTTCGAAGCCGGTGACTAGGGGGGGTGAGTTGCAGATGGTGGGGTGTTGATTTCTTCTCTTTAGAATTGGTCCCTAAAGTAAATATTAGAAACCTCGAACCGATGAGAAGGAATTTGGACCAGAGGGAAGAAGTTGCAGGAGCGGAGGTCTGTCGTTTTAGGCATCATTTACCTCCTCCCTTCGTGGGAGGAAAACAAAGGTTGCACTTGCCAGGCTTTTTAGTGATGCAAAAACTGTACAAGCCAAGGTCACCCTCACCAAATGGGGTCCACTGAACGTCTGCGTGGGAGCGTGGGAGGGAAGGAAGGACCTGGTACTGCAGGCCCAGGGGCTCGGCTCCGGTCCTTCCGCACTGGCAGGTCCCCAGGGAGAGCTGGGACCGGACCCCCGCCGGCGACCGCCGGTTATCTGTCCAGCTTGCTCTGCCACCGTGCGGGGCGGTGCTGCCCTGGGCAGCTTCCCAGCAGAGTGGCCCTCCGCGTGCACATTGCTCGTTGTCTCCCCAGGTCCATTCCTTCCTGCGTGGAATTGGAGTTCTAGCTTTGCACATGGTAGACAAACTAGAGACCACCTTCCCCAGCCTCCCATATAGTCAAGTTTTTGCCCTCGGAGTATGAGTGAGAGAGTGGGTGTATTTCCACGTCGGTACTTGTCCCTGTTTCTGCTTTCATTCCACGTCCTGGGCACTGGGATGCAGCCCCTACGGGGACCTGTTCCAGCCAAGCAGACAAGGACCAGCTCTCAGGGTGCGGGGAGCCAGATGGGAGGACCCTGCCTCCCCAAGGATGCGGTAAGCAGCTCCGCCCAGCCGGCCAGGGCGGCCTCGCCCACCCGCTGCCTGCTCACTCCGAGGCCTTTGTTCCAGAGCAAAGTCAGGGGCTACCTCAGCTCAGTCCCTGCGTTTGGGTTCTCTTGATGACGGCCATTTAGGTTAAAGCCTGGTAAACACGTGTCCTGGCGTTGACTTCCGGTAAGCATCTTTGTTAGATGCAGGTTTGGCTGCTAAGACCAGGCTAGAGTGACAGTTTCCGGAATGGTCCGGGCAGCTATGGTCGCCTAAAGGCTTGGGGAGCAGGGCTTGCTGAATGTAGCTGCTTTGTCAGTGTGAACGTGTGACGGCCCCCTGGGTCTAGGTTGCATGCCAGCCGGTGGAAGGGGAGAAGAAAAGGTAGGAGCTCACCCCTTTCCCAGGAGCACAGGCTGCGGGCGCAGCGGACAATGGGGCTTTATTGCTTAGGGAAGAGGGTGGAATGGGTTCGGACACACTCTGCCAAGTTTATTTAACTCAACAAATATTGGGGGAAACTCATGAAAGAAAGGTCCTTTCTTTTAAAGACGTTATTAGATATGAATCGGGCAGGTGTACTAGTCGGCTTGAGTCCCAAAAACAAAATAGCACCGACAAGGCAGCCTGGACAACAGACATTTCTTTCTCACGTTCTGGAGGCTGGGAGTCCGAGAGCAGGGCGTCGGCACCAGCCGTTTCTGGTGAGAGGCCCGTCCTCATGGGCCTTCCTCTGTGACACGGGGTGGGAGGGAGGGGTGGGGAGAGGGTGAGGGAGAGCAGGACCCACCCTTATGACCTTGTTTAACCTTAATTACCTCTTTATAGGCTCCATAATTTCCAAATACAGGCACATTGTGGGTCAGGGCTTCACGCGTGAATTCTGGGGGATGCAGCTGTCTGCAGCAGTGGCTTAGAGAGGCAGCCACAAGCCAGTCGCTGAGGACTCAATCACTGAGGACGCGTGGTGCCCGGAGCAGACAAGCCCCAGGTCTGGTCACTATAGTCGCTGGCAGATTACGGCCATAACTGCCTCCTCCTCGCGGTGCGCGCCTCTGTGCAATGTGAGGCTGCCACTCCTCACACCAAGAGGTAAAGTGTCCCCCACCTTTATTTATTTTTATTTTTGGGAATTATTTTTATTTTATTTAACATATTTTTATTGATCTCAGAGAGGAAGGGAGAGGGAGAGAGAGAGATAGAAACATCAATGATGATGAAAGAGAATCATTGATCGGGTGCCTCTGCACACCCCCCTACTGGGGATGGAGCCTATAACCTGGGCATGTGCCCTTGACCGGAATCGAACCTGGGACCCTTCAGTCCGCAGTCCGATGTCAGAGAGGAAGGGAGAGGGAGAGAGAGAGATAGAAACATCAATGATGATGAAAGAGAATCATTGATCGGGTGCCTCCTGCACACCCCCTACTGGGGATGGAGCCTATAACCTGGGCATGTGCCCTTGACCGGAATCGAACCTGGGACCCTTCAGTCCGCAGTCCGATGCTCTATCCACTGAGCCAAACCGGCTAGGGCTCAGGGTCCCCACCTTTAAATCTGGGTTGGCCTTGTGATGTGCTGTGACCAACAGAACACAGTGGGAGTGATGTCATGCGGCTTCTGAGGATAGCGTCATGGGGCTTGCTGCTCGTGCTGCCCCGAGGGCCACCCCCTGAGGGGCTCGGCCGGAGGCCCTGGAGGGCGAGCGGCAGCTGTCCCACGGCCCCCTGAGCCGAGCCCTCGACCACTGCAGCTGCATGCTGACCCAGGCAAGCCCAGCACAGGAACTGCCTGGCCGGCCCACAGATCAGAGTCACAAGAAAGAGCAACTCGTTTCCTTAGGCCCCTACATTTTGGTGTATTGTCCCTGCGGCGCCGGTCACGCATTGGTTCACAGCCACCGCGGCTTGTTCGCGGCGCGACCTCTCTGTGAGGTGGCAGGGCTCTGCTCCTGGTGCCCGGGGTCCAGGCTGGTGGAGCGCCAGCTCAGACGCGGCCGCGAGGGAGGCGCGGGGCGCACTTGCTGCTTGTGAAGCTGCGCCGAGAACTGACACCTGCCACCCACGGTCAGGCCTCGCTGGCCAAGCCAGTGGGTGGGGAGTTCCTACTGTGTGACTGACAGGAGGCAGAGCCAGAATATCGGTGAACGTCTCCTGCCCACCCCCAGGCAGGTTATGTCTCGCTTGTTACAACTGAAGGGGTGGGCAGGGCTGAGGGACCCCGCCCGTGCCGGGGACCCAGGCTCCTCTGTCTGCTCTGTCCTCCCCAGGGTGTTGTTCTCACATCACCATCAGGGTTATTTTTATTTTTACTTATTTATTTCTTACTTTTTAAAAAATATATCTTTTTATTGATTTCAGACAGGAAGGGAGGAGAGAGAGATAGAAACAATGATGAGAGAGAATCATCAACGGGCTGCCTCCTGTACACCCCACACTGGGGATTGAGCCCGCAACCTGGGCATGTGCCCTGACCGGGAATCAAACCATCATGTCTATCCCTCTCCCTTCCTGTCTGTAAAAAATCAATACAAATAAAAACAAAGAATGGTAGGGGGAAAAAATTCTGAGGCCCCGTCCTGGTTCAGAGGTCGATGCTCAACCACTGAGCCAGCCGGCCGGCCGGGCTAAAGTCCCTTCACGCAGAGGAGGGGACGGAGGCTGGGTCTGGGGGAGGAACCAGCAGCTCTGCCACAGAGCAGCTTTGGGACCCCCACAACCAGGGCGTCCCACCTCCCCACCTCCCGTCAGTGGGCCCGGGGCCCCACCTTGTACGTGTGGTTCCTGAGGAGTTATCTGTAAATCAGAAGAGTTTTCACAAACTTGATTGATCCCTGAGAAGTGTTTCCTCTCACTCTGATCGATGCTCCTCATTTCTGCCTCGCACAGCTCGACGGAGCAGAGAGGTTTCTGGGGGATGGAGGCTGCGCACTGCGCAGGGCTCTTTGCTTCCTGCATTTCCTACAGCGCAGCTTCTGGTTCAACCCCCCAGCCCCCAATACGTTTACTCCTTTGAGTAACCAACCCAACATTTATTTTATAAGTCGGGAATTTTATCTACTGAACTTTCTGTAAAAATGTTCTAAAAAGTTTTCCAGTCTCTAAAACAAAATGTTGGTTTTGTTTTTTTTGTCCCCAGATTCTCTCTGGGAAAAAGGTTGTCCCTGCCCGCATGTATCAAGAAGTTCTGAGATCTCACTCATTTGTGGAATATAATGAACAACATAAACTGATGAACTAAAATAGATCCAGAGACAAAGAAGCATCGAACAGACCCTTGAATCTCAGAAGGAAGGCAGGGGAGGGTGTGTGTGTGTGTGTGTGTGTGTGTAAGAGATCAACCAAAGGACTTGTATGCATGCATATAAGCATAACCAGGTGGGGAGGGTGGGGGAGACGGGGGAGGGGGTAAGAAAACAACCAAAGGACGTGTGTGCGTGCATATGAGCATAACCCACGGACACAGACAGTAGGGGGTGAGGACATGTGCTGGGGGGGGGGAGTGGCCGGGGAGAGGTCAATGGGAGAAAAAGGAGTCATATGTAATACTTTAAACAATAAAGAATTTTTTTTTAAAAAAGAACAGCCCTAACCGGTTTGGCTCAGTGGATAGAGCGTCAGCCTGCAGACTGAAGGGTCCCAGGTTCGATTTCGGTCAAGGGCATGTACCTTGGTTGCGGGCACATCCCCAGTGGAGGGTGTGCAGGAGGCAGCTGATCAATGTTTCTCTCTCATTGATGTTTCTGTCTATCCCTCTCCCTTCCTGTCTGTAAAAAATCAATACAAATAAAAACAAAGAATGGTAGGGGGAAAAAATTCTGAGGCCCCGGCTGGTTTGGCTCAGTGGATAGAGCGTTGGCCTGCGGACTGAAGGGTCCTGGGTTTGATTTCGGTCAAGGGCCTGGGTTGTGGGTTTGATCCCCAGTGTGGGGCGTGCAGGAGACAGCCGATCAATGATTCTCTCTCATCATGGATGTTTCTATGTCTCTCTTTCTCTCCCTTCCGCTCTGAAATCAATAAAAAAAATCTATTTAGGAAAAAAAACAAAAGAAGACGTTCTGAGAAAATCGTCTCAATCTCTGGGAGGTTTATGTTCAAGAAGACGGCACAGCCCAGGCCACGTGGCGGGCGAAGCCCAGCAGAAAACGGACACTGAGCGAGTGGTTTTGCAACATCTTGGATGGTGGCCGGATCTGCGCACTTTAGACAGTTCATGCCGGAGTGTGTGTTTTTTTTTTTCCCAAGGCCACGAGGGGAGTAGGACACAGGCTTCGCCCCAGCTCAGTGCCCAGCCCGGCCTGTTTCCTCCCGGCAGGAGGCCACCCCCCTTGCCACTCCCTAGTTTTCTCCTCTGGCAGCAAACGAAGCAGCTGCTGAGCCAAGGCTGGTTTTCGGGAAGTCAGCTGACCTTTCCCCTCTCCCGGCTCACTGCTCTGCTGCCCGGAGGTGGACACCATGGGCTCACTCAGGGCTCTGCTTTGTCTGCTGCCCCTGTACCCAGGTGGGAGCCAGGGAGCGGGGTGGGGTGGGGGCGGGGCGGGAGGGTCCTTGGGGGGGGCCACCGCCCCCCGGTGGGTGTCTACGCTGGAAACAGTCTCTTTTGCTTTCCCTTTCTGCCCAGGGTTTACCGTGCCTTCCTCTTTTCTCCATTTCTGTGTCTTGTCCCCTTCCCACAGGCTTGGCTGCAGCTGCACCCTCCTGCCCTCAGAATGTGAAAATCTCCGGGGGCAATTTCACCCTCAGCCACGGCTGGGCCCCTGGGAGTGTCCTCGTCTACTCCTGCCCCCTGGGCCAGTACCCAGTCCCCACATCCAGGCTGTGCCTGAGCAGCGGACGCTGGCAGACCCCGAGATCCAGCCCGGTGGCAAAGGCGGTCTGCAAACGTGAGGCTCCCCGAGCTCGCCCAGGGTGCCCTGCACTCGCGGAACCTCTATTTAGGATTTGCTGCGCGTGGGTCTTAGCCTGCCTGGGCGGCGTGGGAGGGAGGGCGAAGCCTTTCCACAGGGCTGTGCAAATAGCGGGAGAACATCATTCCCCATAGCAGGCATTGGAGGCACGCTTTAAACAAGATTTTTTTAAAAAAAAATTTTTTTTTATTGATTTCAGAGAGGAAGGGAGAGGGAGAGAGAGATAGAAACATCAATGATGAGAGAGATCATTGATCCGCTGCCTCCTGCATGCCCCCCACTGGGGATCTGCCTGCAACCCTGGCATGTGTCCTGATCAGGAACTGAAGTGTGGCCTCCTGGTTCACAGGTCGATGCTCAACCACTAAGCCACACCAGTCAGATTTTGTTTTGTTTAGTTTTTTTAGTTTTTGTTTTCGTTTTTTCATAAAACAAGTCTTACCAAATTCCCATGGTTTTAAATCATACGTGGTATATACGCTTTGACCATAATAGAATTATGGGGGGGGGGGGCGGGGGCAGCTGAGAGAAGTGGCTACTTATCGGTGTTTCGGGTTGAACGGTGTGAGACGGCCAGTGTTCACCCAACTGCCAGCAGCAGCAATTGCACAGGCATCAACCTATTCTGCAGGCAGCCAGGGGCTGTCCCCACGCCTCGGGCGAACGCCACCCCGTGGTGCCGGCCCAGGGGCTCCCGGCACGCCCCCTACTGGGGATCAAGCCTGCAACCTGGGCATGTGGTCTGACCAGAATCGAACCCTGGGACCTTCAGTCCATAGGCCAACGCTCAAGCCACTGAGCCAAACCAGTTGGGGCGAGGCAGGCTTTGATGGAGATTGTTGGGGGCTACAGGCCAGGGATGCTTTCCAAAATACTTAACAGTTGACCGCATGGTACTGCCCGCT
>NW_005354596.1:310827-318224 GCF_000412655.1 Myotis brandtii | reverse complement strand
CCTTCGAGAATGGCATGTACACCCCGCGGCTGGGGTCCCACCCCGTGGGCGGCAACCTGAGCTTCGAGTGTGAGGACGGCTTCGTGCTGCGGGGCTCACCCGTGCGGCAGTGTCGCCCCAACGGCATGTGGGATGGGGAGACGGCCGTGTGTGACAATGGCGGTGAGTGGCCTGGCTGATGGCTGCGTGGGGCTGGGGACCTCCAGGAGCCCCGGAGCCAGACTGTGGCCAGGGAGCCGCTGTGGGGCGGGGGCCTGGCGTGCCGAGGGTCAAAGTAATATTGCTGGATTTTGGTCAGTTGAGAACGGCAGGCCCCACATCACCGGCCTGGAGCGGGCCAAGGCAGCTGGCTCCAAGCTTCAGCTCCGACATAAAGGCCCCGCACACTGTCCGGCTTTTCCAGAAGCCTCAAAGCCTGCTTGGCAGTCAGACCCCATGGGACTGAGGACAGAGGACAGGCTGAGAGCGTCGTGCGGACGTGCCTTGCCTCTGGAACCCGGTTGGGTTCCAAGCTTGACTTTGACCTTGACAGACTTGGGGCAGGTTATGTATCCTCTCTATGCCTCAGTTTTCCCATCTGTAAAATGGGTTTTGTAAGGGTGCTGGCTGTCCTCGTTTCACAGGTGAAAACTGAGAGGATAAATGGGGTTGTCGTGTGGATGGAGTGAGTTGACGTTAGTATGCGTCTAGAACAGCCTTGGGGTCCGGTACGTGGCTCGTACACTGCGTCACGTCACGGTTATTACCGTCCCAGAGCATGCAGAGGGCTCTGCTCGACAGAGTGGGGCTCCTGGGCGTCCCGGAGCCACACTTGCCTGTGGGTTTGGGAGCTTCCTGGACCAGAGTTCTGGGCACAGAGTCCAGGAGACAGTCCATGAGACGGCAGGACCGTGCCCTCCCCAGCGGCCCCGCTGTCAGCTCCGGCGCATGCAGCTTGACTCTGCCAAGTAGCCATTCATTCAAACATAAGTATAATCTATTTGAAAATGAAGGCAAAATCTACCTACAGTAAAGTGTACAGATCTTAAGTTTTTAGCTTGATGAATTTTTACGCACGTGTCCACCCACGTAACCGCCACCAGAGAGAGGACACGCCCGCATCCCAGGAGGCCCGCCTTCCCGCGCCGGACCATCTTCGCTGGGCTCCCAGGGTTAGGCTAGCTCCAGCTCAGCCGGGAGGAGGCGTCACAGGCTGCTCTGCGCACCTGGCGGCCCTTTCCCAGCATCGCCTGGGCGTGCGCAGTCTGTGCACCGCAGTCTGCTCTTCGCTGCCGTGGAGGCCCTTGCACGGGCCTGTGAGAGGTCACGCCTGATCCTGTAGCTGGGCCTCGGGTCACGTCCAGTTGGCGGCCACGAGTGCAGCTCCGCGAACGTTCTTGTGCCTGACGTTCGTGCCCTTGTTTCTCTGGAGCGTGTGGTCTGGGGTGGAATGAGCGGTCCCCGCGCGGGGCAGGCTAGGGAGGCTGGCAGGAGTTCCACCACACCCAGCACTGCCGCCACTTGGAGTTGCCCACCTCTTTAGTGCTGACTCACGTGGCTTAGGAAGAGCAGTGTCCCCCCTGGAGATGGGCTTCTCTGCTGGCACCTGCCCCGGCTTCTGGGGTGGATGCAGCCCGAGTCCCGGGTGGGACTGGGAGGCCACTGAGCTGGGACGTCTGACCCTCCTGAAGGCTCCCCATCCACACCCACCGGGAGACCACGGCCGCCCCAAGAGGCTCTGGGGCCTGGAGCCGGGCGCGGGAGGGAGAGGGCAGTGAGCAGGGCCAGGGGCCACGCAGGAGGGTCTCTGCTGACTCCATCTCCCTCTGCTCCCTCGCAGCCGGCCACTGCCCCAGCCCAGGCATCCCCGTGGGCTCGGTGCGGACGGGGTCCCGATTTGGCCTTGGGGACAAGGTCAACTACCGCTGCTCCTCGAATCTGGTGCTGACGGGGTCGGCAGAGCGGGAGTGCCAGGACAGCGGGGTCTGGAGCGGGACCGAGCCCATCTGCCGCCGTGAGTAGCTGCCCTGCCCCTCCCGAGACTCTTGGCACCGGCCCACGCTGACCCCAGTGGCTCTTCCCACAGAGCCCTACTCGTACGACTTTCCTGAGGACGTGGCCCCTGCGCTGGGCACCTCCTTGTCCCACCTGCTTGGATCCACCAATCCCACCCAGAAGAAGAAGGGTGAGTGCTGGTGGCGGACAGCAGGCGGCTGGGCAGGCTGCTCGGGGCTCGGCCTCCTCTGGGCGCAGCAGGGCTGAGCTGACTGCAGGGGAGGCCTTGGCAAGAGAGCAGTGTGGGGGAAGACACGAGTTCCCCCTCCATATTTCTCCCAGAAAGCGTGGGCCGAAAAATCCAAATCCAGCGATCTGGTCACCTGAACCTCTACCTGCTCCTGGACGCCTCTCAGAGCGTGAAGGAGGAAGACTTCAGGATCTTCAAGGAGAGCGCCATCCTCATGGTGGACAGGGTCAGGGACCAGGCGCCGTGCGGAGCTTCCCTTGCTCAGACCCCCTCACAGCCCACCTCCTTCAAGGAGGCTTCCCCATTCCACAAGGAATCATGGGTTCAATTTATAGGGTCATGTTTTTTGTTCCACAAACACCTACTATGTGTCCGGCACCGTGGTGGGTGCTGGGTGCTGTGCTGGGGGACACCAACGATGAACAACCCGGGGTCCCCATTTCCAGGAATTCGTCTTCTAGAACAGGGATCTCCCCAGAGGGGTGCACAGATGACCCACTAGGTGCGGCAGAAAAATCCTGGTATCCCTGCTGAACAATTTAATTTAAATCAATAGCTTGATATTTAATAATTTGAAAACATTTCAATATTTTGCGTGTTTACAGTGATACACGTTATGAATAGGAGTGCAGTTTACAAGCACATATACCTTTATGGGGGCTGTGCCCCAAGTCCCTGCTAACGAGATGCACACACAGGAGTGTTTGGAAGCCGTGGTTTAGTCATTGCCCACATTTGCTTGGTGTCTGTGCTTCTCACAGTAGTTGATGTAGATGTGGCCTCTCCTCCGGCTACATTTTAGAGAAAGAGGTTCTGTGTTCCTCAGCGTCTCTCTTAGGACCTAAACTTAGGTCACTTACTGAGCCACGAGGCTGCAAATACGGCCATTGGGTGCCTCACGGTTGCACCAGCAGGTTCAAATCCTCCCTCCACCTCTTACCAGTGGTGTGAGCTGGGGGAAGACCAAAGCCTCAGTTTCCTCCTGTGTAAAGGAGGGGCCTCCTGCTCCTCACAGAGTTTCTGTGAAAATTAAATGAGGCCAGTCGCTCAGTTGGTTGGCGCATCATCCCAATACCCAAGGTTGCAGGCTGGTCTCCAGGCGCAGACGGGAGGAGCCGATGGGTGTAGCAATGGGTGGGACACATGTCAATCTCCCGCCTCCCCTCTGTCTCTAAAATCAATAAAAAAAAGATTAAAGAGGAGCGAGCCCATCAACGCGAACAGATGGTCAGCAAACACCGGTTTCCGGAGCTCTTGCAAGCAGCAGTGTCTTCCCCCGCATGATTTTGGTTGATGTCGGAGCGGAAGGGAGAGGGAGAGAGACATCAATGGTGAGAGAGAATCATTGATCGGCTGCCTCCTGTCTCTCCCTCCCCTGCACAGATCTTCAGCTTTGAGATCAATGTGAGTGTCGCCATCATCACCTTTGCGTCAAAGCCCAAAATCATCATGTCTGTCCTGGATGACAATTCCCGGGATGGGACTGAAGTGATCTACCGTCTGGAAAACATCAACTATAAAGGTGTGGTGTCGTCCGATGAAGGTGGGAGTGGGGGGGTGGGTCCGCAGCAGACCCATCTGGACAAGTTAGAGAGAGGGGGTCTCTTGGCAGCAACCAAGGCTCAGGGCTCCGGGGCTCTGGCTCCTCAGGCTCAGGTGGGGGGTCCCCGCCCCGCCAGCCCCTGCCTTCCTCCAATGTGCTGCACAGCCAGGGCGTGGCGCAGGCCTGGTCCTCCCGATGCCAGAGCCACACGCCTGGCTTTCGTGGCTCAGTGCTCGTCTCCCAGGTCATGGTAAACTCCCGCAGGACAGGCTGCAGATGCTAACAACACCCAAGTTTGCATCTGGAAACCCCATCTTTGCATCCGGGGACGTTAGTGTGGCCTTGGGTTGAGGTCATGCAATGAGCCCTTCTAAGGGGAATGGCTCTTAACGCCTGAGCAGGCAATGTGCCAGATCCCCACCTGGGACCCAAGGTCTGGGCTTCTCAAACCAGCGGATAATTTATCTCCAGCTGTTGGGGAAATAGGGTGATTTTCTACTCCCCTTCTCTTTGCATGTTGCAGACCATGAAAATGGAACCGGGACCAACATCTATAAGGCACTGCACAGTGTCTACATCATGATGAATAACCAAATGCAACGCCTGGGCATGAGCACCGCGGCCTGGAAGGAAACCCGGCACGCCATCATCCTTCTCACAGACGGTGGGTGCCATAGTCTCTGTGCGGGTCGTCGTCTCTGTGGGGGTCGTCGTCTCTGTGGGGGTCGTCGTCTCTGTGGAGGACGTCGTCTCTGTGGGGGTCGTCGTCTGTGTGGGGGTCGTCGTCTGTTTGGGGGTCGTCGTCTCTGTGGGGGTCGTCGTCTCTGTGCGGGTCGTCGTCTCTGTGGGGGTCGTCGTCTCTGTGCGGGTCGTCGTCTCTGTGGGGGTCATCGTCTCTGGCACAGTAGCAGGAGCATCATGGAGGGGTCAGAAGACCTGCATTCTGCTTCTCCCTGGGCCACTTGGCCTGTTTCTTACTTATCAAGTAGAAATAGTGACAACAGTGATGGCGAGGACAACAGTGATGGAAACATTAGCTGCCTTCCGTTCCTTACACAATTTTTGTGGAGAGAAATTAAGTCATTTGCGTAAAGGTGCTTTGTGATTATAATGCTGGTTATTGTCACTACCTGGAGGTCACCGCTCCGGACCATGAGGTCCCGGCGCCTCGGACGGCGACTCTGCCGTGGACCTGGGCTCTGTCCTCGAGCTTGATTTTGCCCACATTATGCCACCCATCAGGACTGTGCTCTTGTCTATGCAACGAGGGTACCCACACCTCCTGGGGCTTCCTGAGAATTAAATGAAATAAAGTAAACGAAGCTGGTGGCCTAGTGCCTGCGACACAGACTTTCAGTAAAACTCGGTAGAAGTGCAGGTGCTGCGGGTCCCAGGTGAATGCCTCCCCACTCCTCCTGGACGCGGGGGTCCTGATAGAGCCACCGGACGAACAATTCTTTCTCTCCCTGTTCCAGGAAAGTCCAATATCGGGGGCTCTCCCAAGCCAGCTGTTGACAATATCAAAGAGGTCTTGAACATCAACCAGAGGAGGAGCGACTACCTGGGTGAGCCCCCACCCCTGCCCCCAGCTGTACCGCCCCCCAGGGGTGTGAGGCCCACAGCCTGGGTCCCAGCATCTTTCTGTGGAGGCGCCCCGCCCCCGCCCCCGCTCTGTCATTCCGTGTGAAGGTGGCTGAGTGTCCGCCTGGTGTCATCTGGGTTAGCTGTGGCTGTGGGCAGTTTCTTCACTTGCCAGAGGGGACCTCTAGGCCGACAGGGGCGAATGCTCGGACACAGAGAACAGTGTGTTGGGGTCGCCATCTTCCTCCTCCTCCTGCTTCCCCACGCTCTACAGTTGCAGGAGCCTCTCCAGGAGGAAGAGGCGGGCCTGCTGGGGACCGTCCCTGGCGTCCCTGGGAGCAGTGCAGATAAGCCAGGGAAGCGTTGGCAGCTGCAGGCGCTAACGGACAACTCCTCAGGTTCAGGCGGAATACAAATTGCACTGGCCTTTGACCAGAAAAGAATTCCGAGAGAAGCGCGCCAGATAAGGGAAGGCGCTGAGCGCCCAACGCTCCCCTCCCTGTCCGCCTGCCTCGCCCCGACCTGGCCCTCCGTGGAGAGCAGATTCCTCTTTAAAACCCTGGCCCAGGGAAGGCAGAGCCCAAACCCCATGCCCTCAGGCCTTAGCGCCACTGGGCCAGGTGAAATGCTCCAAACCACCTCACTGAACAGGCAGGAGCTGAAGGGAAACAGAGAACTCTGGGGCCTGAGCGGGGCTGAGAGCAGGTGCTGCCTGGGGGGACCCTCCGGGTCTGAGCATCCCCCCCACACGCTGCCCAGCCCTCTGGGAGCGAAGGGGGCCAGGAGGGCAGAGCGCGGAGCGTGGGGGGAGGGGGCAGCGGTTCCGGCGCCGGCTGGTTCTCGGGAAGGGAGGGCTCCAGGCCCGGCCCACAGCCTGGGGTGGAGGAGGCCAGGCCCGTGCTTCGCCTCCAGGCGACGTCCACGCCCGGGTTTACCTAGTCGTGTACCAGGACTGCGAGAGCCCAGAGCCGCCAGGACTAGGTGCTGTTCTAAGGGCGAAGCAGACACAAGCCGCGCGGGCAGCACTCTAGGAGACAATGTGTTAGTTGCCAGGACTGGTGCAGCACAGTATACAAACCTGAGGGGCTTAAAAAACAGAAATTCAGTCTCCCGCGTTGAAGAGCCTAGAAGTCCAAATGCAAGGTGTGCGCGGCCAGGAGGGTCCTTCCTCGCCTCCACCGGCTGCTGGGGGCCTAGGGCCCTGGCTGAGGCGGGTACCCGGTCTCTGCTCTGTCTTCACATCCCTTCGCTCTCCTACAAGGACCCAGCGTCAGGTCAGGGCTGCTCTAGTCCAGCTCGACCTCATCTTCACTAGATCACATCCGACCTCATCTTCACTAGATCACATCCGTAAGACCCTACTTCCTGACGAGGTCACACTCAAGTCCTGGGAGTTAGGACTTGAACATACCCTTTTGGGGGACACAGTGTTACCCACAGTGGGCATTAAACAAGGGAGATAAGAAATCCCCAGGGCACGGTAGCTGGTGACAGGGGCTAAGGTGCAGGGGAGGCAGGGCACGGAGTGCGGGGCCCTGCGCCTTCAGACGCAAGGCGGGAAGGACGGCTGGGTAGTGATGCTTGAGTCAAGACTTAAAAAGGTAAGGAAGTGAGCCAAGTGGGAAAACGGGGGGGGGGGGGGGGGGGGGGGGGGTGGGCCAGGCAGAGGCGCCTATGCAGAGGCCTGCGGTGGGAGAGCCTGCGGCGTGAGGGCTTCACGGAGGCCGTGGAGCTGGATGGGCTGGAGGGCGAGCCGCGGGAGGAAATGCAGTCAGACAGGGCGGGGTGGAGGGGCCATGCAGGGCTTTGCAGGACACAGTGAGCCCTAAACACAGCCTCCTCCCTCGCGGTGGCCCAGCCACAGATTCTGGTGACTTCCTCCCCCATCAGACATCTATGCCATCGGGGTGGGCAAGCTGGATGTGGACTGGCGAGAACTGAATGAGCTGGCCTCCAAGAAGGATGGCGAGAGGCACGCCTTCATCCTGCAGGACGCAAAGGCTCTGCACCAGGTCTTCGAGCACATGCTGGGTGAGTGACTTCCTTCAC
>NW_005354596.1:294987-310792 GCF_000412655.1 Myotis brandtii | reverse complement strand
GGAGGCGGCTGGGAGCCTGCCCACAGTGCCCTCCCCTGTCTCCTGCCCCATCCGCTCCTCACCCCACAGATGTCTCCCAGCTCATAGACACCATATGTGGGGTGGGGAACATGTCAGCTAACGCCTCCGCCCAGGAGAGGACACCCTGGCATGTCACTATCAAGGTAGGGAAGGAGGGCCAGGGCCGGGGCCGGGGCCGGTGCCGGGACGCACAGGTGAAGCGCCGTGGGCGAGGGTCCCTGAAGACCCCCTGCTCCCCTGCAGCCCATGAGCCGGGAGACCTGCCGGGGGGCCCTCATCTCGGACCAGTGGGTCCTGACAGCTGCTCACTGCTTCCGCCACGCTGACCAGGACCGCTCCCTGTGGAGGGTCGTCGTGGGTGAGGAAGGGCCCACCCCTGTGCCAAGCCCCTGCCCCTCAGGAGCCCTGGCCCGGCCTAACCTGCCACATTGTTCCCAGGGGATCCCAGCTCCCGCTTGGGCAAGGAGTTCCAGATTGAGCAGGTGGTGATCTCCGAACACTTTGACGTCTTTGCCAAGAGGCACCAGGGCATTCGGGAGTTCTACGGAGACGACATCGCCCTGCTGAAGCTGGCCCAGAAAGTGAAGATGTCCACCCATGCCAGGTGCTGGCACCTGGGGCAGAGCTCTGGGGCGCCCTGGAGGAGGGGGCACCCAGCACGGGCCTGTGTGACCCCCGCTTCTCCCCAGGCCCATCTGCCTTCCCTGTACGGTGGGGGCCAACCTGGCCTTGCGGAGACCCCCGGGCAGCACCTGCCGGGACCACGGTGAGAGCTGGGGCTTCAGGTCGGGGGAGCTGGGGCCGGGGCTTGGGGTGAGGACATGGCTGTGCTCCGGTCCCCAAGTCAGAAGCCTGGTCCCGGGTGAAGGGGCCAGCACCAGCCTCCCCCTCCTTGCCTGTAGAGAGCGAACTTCTGAACAAGCTGAGCGTTCCTGCTCATTTTGTGGCCTTGAATGGGGACACACTGAACATTAACCTCAAGACAGGGACAGAGGTGAGCGGCTCAGGTCTGGGCTGCGGGGGCGGGTCCCCCAGAATGTCTGTCTGCCCCTGCAGTGCTGGCTGCTTTCTCCATCTGAGAGAGGCACCCCGTCGCTCATCCAGCCTTCTCTCTCGCTCCACTCCTACTGCAGTGGACAAGATGTATTGAGGTCGTTGGCCAAGACAAAACCACGTTCCCCAACCTGACAGATGTCAGCGAGGTGGTGACAGACCAGTTCCTGTGCAGTGGGATGGAGAAAGATGACACCCTGCAGTGCTGGCTGCTTTCTCCATCTGAGAGAGGCACCCCGTCGCTCATCCAGCCTTCTCTCTCGCTCCACTCCTACTGCAGTGGACAAGATGTATTGAGGTCGTTGGCCAAGACAAAACCACGTTCCCCAACCTGACAGATGTCAGCGAGGTGGTGACAGACCAGTTCCTGTGCAGTGGGATGGAGAAAGATGACAATCCCTGCAAGGGTGAGGCCCCCCCCCCCGCCCCGCATTCTTGCAGGCAGGCCCCAGGGCCCGTGGCCAGCACACGGCCAGGACCCAGGACGGCGCACTGCCCTGCTGATGCGAGCAGAGCAGCGCGAGTCAGCGCATCGCCTGCCCCTTCTTTCTGCAGGAGAATCTGGAGGAGCGGTTTTCCTTGAGCGGAGATTCAGGTTTTTTCAGGTGAGAGAGGGGGAAGCTCGTGGGGACTGGGTGACAGGATCTGGGCCTCGCGGGGGGACAGGGAGGCCTTTGCAGGAGCCAGGAGGACGGGCTTGGAGCTGGGGCTGTGGCCGCCTCCTGTCCATGCTCTCTCTCTTCCAGGTGGGCCTCGTGAGCTGGGGTCTCAACAACCCGCTCCGTTGCAACAAATTACCTAGAGGCAAGGTCCTCCCGCTCCGCGACTTTCACATCAGCCTCTTCCGCCTGCAGCCCTGGCTGAGGCAGCACCTGGAGGGCGTCCTGAACTTCCTGCCCCTCTAGTCACGCCCATGGCCCCTTTGCTGTCCTCTCCCACGTCCTTCCTCTGCATTTCTGCCTTCAGACCCCCGACCCTCCTCACTCCTCACCCGGGCAGCGCCCACCACCCTCGGCTGTACCGACTCACTCTCCTTTCGCTTTCACGTGGAATTTCCCAGTTTTGGACATTAATAAAAATCGGATTTTCACATAGTCTGTGCCTCTGCCTGGGGGCGGGGAAGGCAGGAGTGATTCCAGGAACCGCAGGAGCAGGTCAGAGACCTTGCTGGACAAACAGGGACTCTGCTCCGCACTGGTCAACAGGGGGGCGGTCTGGGCTCTTTGGGGAGGATCTGTGGCGAGGGGAGCTGCTGAAGGGACAGTCCTGGATCCTGGGCAGCAAAGGGTGGGGCTTGCAGTTTCTATTTCCTTGACTGGCAGCTCAGTGGGGCTCTCCCTCTTGGACATTCCGGAAAGTGATGTGGGAAGGGCGGGCAGGGCGAGCGGCAGGTGCCAGCACTCCGATTGCATAAAAGGCTGGAGGTGTGGGGGGCAGGGGACGGGAGTGCGCCCTGGCCCAGGTCTGCAGTCTCAGCCTGGACGCTGAGCTAAATGGCCATGCAGCACCAGCCGGGGAAGGCCGCGCGGCCTCCAGCGCCAGCCCCTCGCCCGCCTCCCCGGGCCCCGCGGAGCAGCCCCTGCCCCTGGCTCTGCCTCGTAGCCCTGGTCCTGGGCCTCTTGCCTGGAGGTAAGCCAGGGTCACTGCCCCCTCCTGCTGCCCAGCATCCCTCCTGGGCCTGGCAGGCCAGGCTTTACCAGCCTGTCTTTTTAGGTGTGGGCACCACGCCAGTGTCCGTGGCTGAGCCCCAAAGACCCTGCTCTCTGGAGGGAGTAGAGATCAAAGGCGGCTCCTTCCAGCTTCTCAAGGAGGGCCAGGCGCTGGAGTACCTGTGTCCCCCTGGCTTCTACCCGTACCCCGTGCCGACTCGCACCTGCAGATCCACGGGGTCCTGGAGCGCCCTGCAGACCAAAGACCAAAAGATTGTCAAGAAGGCGGAATGCAGAGGTTGGAGGGCAGGGAGGGTGGCACGGCCAGCAGAGGGTTGGAGCAGGGCGGCCGAGGTCCCGACGAGGCTGATCCGTGTGAGGCCAGGCGGGCTGAAAGTTGGGCTGAGCAGGTGTAGGAGCTGCCCCGGGCTGGAGGGGGGAAGGCGGAAGGAGGGAGGAGGAGGGAACCAGGCGGCCCTGCAGCGGGCAGAACCCTCAGGAGCGGGAGGGAAGAGTGGGGGGCCTCCCGGGGGCTGAGGGGCCCTCCAGGGGTGGGGGAGACGCTGCTCCTGTGGGACCGAGAGGTGCTCGCTCTCAGTGACAGGGGCCTTGAGGCCGGGAGGGAGGCTCCAAAGGGCAGCCTGCCCCTCGCAGTGACTTCTACTTGTCCCTCCCCCAGCAATCCGCTGTCCACGACCACAGGACTTTGAGAATGGGGAGTACTGGCCCCGGGCTTCCTACTACAATCTGAGTGACGAGATCTCGTTCCAGTGTTATGATGGCTACACTCTCCGGGGCTCTGCCAATCGCACCTGCCAAGTGACTGGTCGGTGGGATGGGCAAACAGCCATCTGTGACAATGGAGGTGAGAAGATGGCTCCCCCACGGTGGCCTGTCCCCGCCGGTGCCGCAGCCTGAGGAACCCTGGTCACTCCTGGGCGCTGCCTTGCCCGCCGGGCCTCGGGCCTCACTCGTGGTCTCATGCCTCTGCAGCGGGGTACTGCCCCAACCCAGGCATCCCCATTGGCACAAGGAAGGTGGGCAGCCAGTACCGCCTTGAAGACAGCGTCACCTACTACTGCAGCCGGGGACTCACCCTGCGCGGCTCCCAGCGGCGAACCTGCCAGGAAGGTGGCTCTTGGAGTGGAACAGAGCCTTCTTGCCAAGGTGACCCTTGACCCATGCCCGCCCTCAGGTCAGGTCTGGCTCTCGGCCTCAAGTCCCCGTGCCCGGGCACTGCCTCCTTCTGTGCCAAACGTCCCTGTACAACTTACCGCTGAGCCCTTCCCACTCTGGAAACCCACCGCCCGCGTCTGGCCCCTGTGCTGCGGGCCCTCCCAGACATCTGACCTGCTCTCCTCTCCCAGACTCCTTCATGTACGACACCCCTGCGGAGGTGGCCGAAGCCTTCCTGTCTTCCCTGACAGAGAAGATAGAGGGCGCGGACGCTGAGGATGGGCACAGCCCAGGTGTGAAGGCGGAGTGGGAGGTGGGGTGGGAGTCGGGAGGGCAGGGGGTTGGGGGGCAGGGAGCCTGAGTGTCTGTGGGGCGCGCAGGTGAACAACAGAAGAGGAGGATTGTCCTGGACCCCTCGGGCTCCATGAACATCTACCTGGTGCTGGATGGATCCGACAGCATCGGGGCGCGCAACTTCACCGGCGCCAAGAATTGCCTGAAAGCCTTCATTGAGAAGGTGGAGCCCCTCCTTCAATGCGGGGACCCTGAACGGCCCTCACGGCCCTCACAGGACTAGCTCCCTGGTTGGCAGCCCCTCTGAGCCCCAGGGTTTCGGAAAATCCTCAGGTCCTAGCCCATCCTCCTTCCCCTTCACTTGAAGCAGTTTCTTCACCTGTAACCCAGACGCCCCTGAAAACCCCAGTGACCAGTCGGCCCTTGAGTCTCTTACCAGGACCTTCCCCGTCCCAGCTAAGTATTCTCCTTGCAATGCTATTACCCTTGATTCCCTCAGGTGGCAAGTTACGGGGTGAATCCAAAATACGCTCTAGTGACCTATGCCACCGACACCAACATTTTGATTAGAGTGTCCGACGCAGAGAGCAGCAATGCAGCCTGGGTCACAGAGAAGCTCGACAAAATCAGCTACGAAGGTCAGAAGTCATGGTGGGAAGTTCACTCCCTTTGGGGTCAGAGAGGTCAAAGGTTCAGGGGTGCTGTGTGAGACCGCCTGGGGACAGGGAGGACCACTGTGTAGGGCATGGTTGACAGCAGGGTCCTCGGAGAACACAGGTTAGTGGGAACCTGTTAGGGGCCGAGAGAGTCACTTTGCAAAGGGAAGTCAGTGGGATGACCATCAACTAAAAAAGTTGAACCATGTGGGATGTCGTGACAGGCCTCGGGGTTGAAGGGTGGCTTGGAAGACTGGGAGGTGGCAACCTCTTTCCTGCCCACAGATCACAAACTGAAGACGGGGACGAACACCAAGAAGGCCCTGCTGGCAGTGTACAACATGATGGGCTGGGCGGGGGACACCCCTCCCAAGGGCTGGAACCACACCCGCCACGTCATCATCCTCATGACTGACGGTCAGAAGGGCTCCCTCCTGCCCGACTCCCCACCCCTCACTCGTGTGTGGCCCTCCAGTCCACATGTAACATTAGGCTCATGGTGGGGGCCCCAAGCAGCAACAGGCCGGAACCATGTTGATCTTTTCTGTGACATTTTACAAGGAGGGACTCTGTGATCTGTCACTTCCAAACCTGCCTACCCAGCCACGTGCCACTCGGTGAGCCATCTGTCTGTCTGGACCCTCCTTGCCTCCCCTCACGGTCCGTCTCTTCCGTAGGCCAGCACAACATGGGCGGAGACCCGGTCCCTGTCATCCACGACATCCGGTCTTTGCTGGACATTGGCAGAGATCGCAAAAACCCAAGGGAAGACTACCTGGGTGAGTTTCATTGCCCAGGACCCAGCAGCCTGCTTTCCCAGCTCCTGCCCCTCCCAGGCATGGACCCTCACCCTCCCTTGTCTCCCTCAGATGTCTACGTGTTTGGGGTTGGGCCTCTGGTGAACCAAGAGAACATCAATGCTTTGGCTTCCAAGAAAGATAAAGAGCAACATGTGTTCAAAGTCAAGGACATGGACAACCTGGAGAATGTTTTCTACGAAATGATTGGTAGGCAGATGTCAGGAAGCCCGCTCTCCCAGGCCCTCCTTTCCGCTCCGCCCGAAGCCCTGGCTGCCTGGAAGGCCTCTCCTTGGCTCCACCGTAGTGTCGATTGCTTCCTGGCACTGTCCACTTAGAACCAGAGCTCCCAGAGGCCTTTCTGCAGCCCCGTTTTACAGATGAGGCCAAGAGACGGCAAACTAGTGAGCTGGGCCTAAAACCAGCCAAGTCTCCGATCTCAGTCTCAAATTCTTTCCCCTGTACCAGTGACTTCATGTCTTCAGTACAAGTAAACGCATGCCCTTGCCTCTCCTTTCTCCTCATGGGCCTCGGCTCCCATGGACATGGAGGCGTCCCTCCCCAAAGGTGCTGCCATTGGGATGAAGCGCCCCAGCTTTCAGCGCCCGCCCTTCCTTTGTTTCTAGAGGAAAGCGAGACTCTGGGTCTTTGCGGCATGGTCTGGGAGCACAAGGATGCTACCGATTACCACAGGCAACCGTGGCAGGCCAAGATCTCAGTCACCGTAAGCATGGCGTCCTGGGGGGAGGGCAGGGTGAAGTGGGAGTAGGGCACGGGCAGGGCCCATGCTAGGATTCAGTTGGTGAAAGAGCTTCCCCTCCGCCATTACCAGCGCCCTCCTAACGCACATGAGAACTGCATGGGGGCTGTGGTGTCCCCGTACTTTGTGCTGACAGCGGCACACTGCTTCACAGTGGAGGACCAGCTACACTCGATCAAGGTCAACGTGGGTAAGGATGATGCAGTGGATCAATTCTGAGCTCCACCCTCCAGCTAACACCTCCCACTTCCAGCTCAGTCCACTCACTCTCAATGTAGCTGATTCCTTTACACCAGGGGCGGGGAACATCTGGCCCATGGGCCATATAAGGCCCGCAAAATCATTTGGTCTGGCCCTGCCAAGGCATTAGAGAGGAGTTAAATATTTGACCAAAGATAGCAAGCTGTTTTTTGTGTTAATCTTCCCCTGAGGACATTTTTTCCACTGATTTTTTAAGACAGAGTGAAAGGGAAGGGGAGAGACAGAGAAACATTGATGTGAGACACATCAATTGGTTGCCTCCCAGGGGCTGGGGATCAAGCCTGCAACCAAGGTACATGCCCTTGACCGGAATCCAACCTAGGACCCTTCAATTCACAGGCCAGTGCTCCACCCACTGAGCCAAACCAGCTAAGGCCTAGCATGCTAATTTTTAATTTGATAATTTTGTATGGCCCATGGACGATGTTATAAATACCCCAATGGCCCTCAGCAGAGAAAGACCCCGCCCCTGCTTTCTATGCTGAAGCAGAGGGAAGGCCCCGAGCCAGAGGCAGGAGGCTGCCCGGAGAAGTGGGTGGCCCAGAGGTCCCCTCTCCTCTGACCGTAGGAGGAAAGAAGCAGGACTTGCACATAGAACAAGTTCTATTTCACCCCAAGTACAACATCAATGGGAAAAAAGCAGAAGGAATTCCGGAATTTTATGACTATGACGTGGCCCTGATCAAGCTCAAGGAGAAGCTGCAGTACAGCAAGACTCTCAGGTCAGGCGTCGGGCTCCCCGAGAGACTGAAAGGTGGGGCTGGAGGCCTGGGGTGCAGTTTGCCATCCGCTCCCTACCTCTCCTGAACAGGCCCATCTGTCTCCCTTGCACTGCGGCCACAAATCAAGCTTTGAGGCTTCCACCGTCAACCAGTTGCCAGAAACAGAGTAAGACATGTTCAGGGAGAGGAGCACTAGGGTGAGAGTCCAAGAGACAAGTGGGGCGTGAGGGACGCTGAGGAGGCGCCTGCCTGAGCCCAGCTCCTAGGGAGGGGCTGAGGGAGCTGCGGAGACGGTGGGGAGAGGAGTGCTGAAATGACCCAGTCCGTCCATCTGTCCAGTGGAAGAGCTGCTCCCGGCAAAGGACGTCAAAGCGCTGTTTGTGTCTGAGTTACTCAAGGACGGGAAGAAGATGCTGACTCGGAAGGAGGTCTACATCAAGAATGGGGATAAGGTGAGCAATGTGGGACCCTAAGGAGGTTCTCGACCCAGACTCTCCGAGCGAGCTGGTTCATCCCTCCCTTCCCGCCCACAGAAAGCCGCGTGTGAGAGAGATGCTCAGAAGGCCCCAGGCTATGGTAAAGTCAAGGACATCTCTGAGGTGGTCACCCCCAGGTTCCTTTGCACTGGAGGGGTGGATCCCTATGCTGACCCCAACACTTGCAAAGGTGAGAAAAGGCTCTTTGGTGGAGCTGCAAGTTCCCGAGGCCCAGGAGGTTCGCTGCAGCTTCTCCTCCCCTGTAGGTGATTCTGGTGGCCCCCTGATTATTCACAAGAGGAGTCGCTTCATTCAAGTAAGTCCCTCCTTTCCCAGCCGGGGGAGACGCCAAGTGGTCAGCACGGGCCCCAAAGCAGGAAAGGCCAACAGCTGTGGCTAGAAAGGGGAGGGCAGAGCCGCCTCGCCTTAGGACTACCCCTGAACTGAGGGCTCAGGACCACGGTGTGGCCTGGCTGCTGCGGAGGACGGGACTGAGGGGGTTCCTAGTCTATTTCTCCCAGGTCAGTGCAGGTGCAATGGGAGCAGCTGTGCTTCCTGAGGTGCAGGAGAAATTCTACCAGATGACCCATGGCACCCCGCGCCCCTGCAGGTTGGTGTGATCAGCTGGGGAGTCGTGGATGTCTGCAAAGACAAGAGACTGCAGCACCAGGTGCCTGCTCACGCCCGAGACTTTCACATCAACCTCTTCCAAGTGCTGCCCTGGCTCAAGGAGAAACTCCGTGACGAGGATTCTTTTCTATAGGGGTTTCCTGCTGGGAAGGGGTACGGGATCCAATTAAAAGAGCTGTGACAACACCTGTGTTCAACATCCTTTGGGGTAAGGGAGTGGGGAAGGTGCACTGGCCATCTTGCCACAAATGAGATAAAATCTAACAGTCGTTGTAAAAGGCTCAACCCAATCCCCAGTGCTGAGAAACCAGAGGCTGAGGGAGATGTGTGAGCTTCCACCTCGGTGCTTTACTGAGACCAGTGTCGGGGCAGGCGGGGCACAGCAGTTCACTCCGCCACCTAGAAGCCATCCACAAGGTTTTCCTTGTAGACATCGTCATTGTAGACAATCTGGGTCCTTTTGTCCCGATGGCAGCCCTTAGGACTGTTCTGGACGGCTAGGGAGGGAGGAAAGGATTAGTTAAGGCCTGAAGGAGAGCATTGGTGAGACCCCAGATGGAGTCTGACCCCACTCCTGGCCTCTGGTTCCTGGAAGCTGTTCTATGCTGCCCTCTGGTGGCCGGGACGGCCTGTCTCCCAGTGGCTGCCAAACCATCACAACACCCCAGCCAGCAGTGAGTGGTATGCTGTTATCACATGGGGATACTGTTAACAAATGGTTGGTTCTTAGAAAAACAGCAAATGTTATTATTGACACATCTGAATGGTGCTTACTACAGCTTTGAGTCAATACATCAAAAATTAAAAACTATCCTGGCCCAGTGTGCTCAGTGGTTGAGCGTTGACCTATGAACCAGGAGGTCACAGTTTGATTCCTGGTCAGGGCACACGCCTGGGTTGCGGGCTTGATCTCCAGTGCAGGACGTGCAGGAGGCAGCCAATCAGTGATTCTCTCTCATCATTGATGTTTCCATCTCTCTCCCTCTCCCTTCCTCTATGAAATTAATATTTTTTAAAAAGTTAAAAATGAGAAAATCTCTATAGCCCTTTGTTGACATGCTGGTCTTTTCTGAGCCCTTCCTTTCATCTGGAAGGTCACTCTTGCTCTGAACCCCTGTTCTGCCCCACTCCTTTGCCAGGAAAATCTATTTCTGCTAAAATGAGAAGTGCTACTCGCCCGACAGAACTCACTCTGGGGGTAGCTGTGGCCGGAGCATTCTCCCTTGAGCCTCGAGCTTTCCTTCCCTTCCTTGTTCCTCCCTGTACCCAGTGCGTCCCTCTCCTCACCCCATCGCCAAGGATTCCATCCCAGCCACTCTGGGGCTAGTGAACCCCCGACAGCAGCTCCCAGTCTTTGGGGTCTCTGTACTCTGGCAATGCTGACATGCCCTTTCTCAAAGCGGGTGGCCTCTGGCTTCAATGGCCTTGACCCTTCCTGCTGTCTCCGTTGCTGCATCAACCCCGGCCTAACATGTCAGGAGGGCTGGGACGAGCGGGGCACGGGGAACAGAGCCCTGCTTCCACCATATTCTCTGAATATTACCCAAGCCCAGTCCTGGGCCATTTTTTTCTCCAGAAGTCAGTCTCCCCAATGAGACTATCATTTTGTAGCCACCCCGAGATACAGAGACAGGTGACAATCTGTCTTCATTTCTCACCTCGTGCCTGAGTTCCAGTTCCTATTCCAAAACCAACTACACTTCACCTCAAAATGAACAAGGCCACGAGATGCTCATCTTCCTCATGAACCTGACCCTGCTCCAGTTACAGTTATTTTCAACCATTTTCTCTTCTTTCTCCTACTTCCAACTGACAGAGGGTCTGACCACTCTCCTTCCCATCCCCACAGCCCCCCACACACCCAGGCCTCCAGGGAACCCAGGACCTGCAGGGGAACAAGAAGAAGGGGTGAGCGGTGGTGTCAGGATGAGGAAGAACCTTGTTCTTACCGAGGGAGCCCCACACAGACTTGCCAGTGGCGGCATCCAGCATGGGCTGTTTGCGGGCAATGCTGACCTTGAGCTGCACGGACTCCACCTGCGTCCCGTTGAGCTGGGGCAGAGGAGGGAGGGGCAGAGGATGGGGAAACATTACAGACAAACCAAAGGAGAATTTCCACGAGCTGCCATCCTAGCAGTGGCCTGAGCCGGGATCTGAGAACATAGGTTTGCTGTGAGTGGGGAGGGGCTCTCAGGAGGTAATGATGGCCTCCGGCTCTCAGTACGTTAGAGAAAACACGAGGATGGCAGGAGGGTGGGAGGAACGGATCTGGGAAGTCCCACCTCAGCAACGGCCTGATCTGCTGACTCCATCTTTTCATAGGTGACGAAGGCACAACTGGATGAGAGGAGACAGGGTCAGTAGAGTGACGCGGGCTCTTCTTAATGCAGCCGAGCCCGATGCTACAGGCTGCTGGGGACGGGCTGGCCGAGGCCGCACACCCAACGTCCTCCTTACTTTCTGGGTGGGTCCATGGAGAGGTCAATGATGTTTCCGAAGGGGGAGAAGGCCCCACGGAGGAGGGTGGGCGTCATGTCTTCCCCATACACGTAGAGAGTGTTCCCCTTCCGAGGGGCCCGGCGTTCAGGGAACGAGTCCGACCCTGTGGGATCACAGACGTACCCTGGGTCACCCTCCACGTTAGCTGGAGCCACCTCCATCCTCGCTGAGGCTACTTTCCCCACTAGCCACGCCCACTCACTGCGGAAAGGGCCTTCTCGGTCTCGGTCTCGCTCCCGGTCCCGGTCTCGGTCCCGGTCTCTGTCTCGCTCCCGGTCCCGTTCTCTGTCCCGGTCCCGTTCTCTGTCCCGGTTCCGCTCACGACTGCGGTCCCGGCTGCGGCTTTCGGGGAGGGGAGACTGAGGAGCGGGCGTTACCACGTTCTTCGTAGCCCCATTCAAAGCTTCGAGGAGGGCCATCACCAGCCCCTGGGCCCTCTGCCTCCTCCCCTTCTGGCCCCAGGTCCCGAAGTCGGTCACTGGAAGAAACAAAGCTAGGGGAGGCAGACAGTGAGGATCAAAGGGGGCCTTTACCTTGTCTTTAAAGACCCTGTAGAGACTCAACACTTGCTCTGGAGCCCAGCTCCTCCCGCTCCAGCCCCATACCTCCCAAGGACCAGGCAGCCCCCCTCCACCCACCAGGACCCAGTCCTATTTCTAACTTGCTAACCTCTCGTACAGAGATTTCCTTTGGGGACGTCTGGACGACTGAAAAAGAGACCAAGTTTCAGTTAGGAGGACCCCTAGTTTCAGGCATGTGGGTCCCTCAGGGACAGAGGAGTGGGAGCCGTTACCTCCTGCAGATCGTCATCCGCAGATATGCTCCTCTGGAACGGCTGGAAAGTGGGGACCGGCCCCTTCTCAGGGTCCTGGAAGGAGGTAGAGACCTACCTCAGAGTGTGAGCGGGAGGTGGCCAACCATGCGACAGAGGAGAGGGGATTCCTCTTCCCTCACCCCTTCTCGCCTTCTGCTGGCCTTTTTTCCTTTTAATTCCTTTGTGTTTTTCTTTCTTTTTTTAAAAATATATTTCATTGATTTCTTACAGAGAGGAAGGGACGAGGATAGAGAGTTAGAAACATCGATGAAAGAGAAACATCGATCAGCTGCCTCCTGCACACCCCCTACTGGGAATGTGCCTGCAACCAAGGTACATGCCCTTGATCGGAATCGAACCTGGGACCCTTCAGTCCGCAGGCCGATGCTCTATCCACTGAGCCAAACTGGTTAGGGCTGTACTTTTCTTATTTGATTATGTGGTATTTCAAAATAAGTGACCCTGATATACCCGTAAAGTACTTAGTTTATCTCAACATTTCTTGAATCTGCTAACATTTCAGCCGGCTCACCTCCTGAGAACAACATAAGCCAAGAGCTCTCACACATGGACTGGAGCCAGACTGTGCAAAGTGCAGAACTCAGGAGTCACCCACTGTCTTCGCTCGGAGTGGCAGACCATTTGCCCAGGATCGAGCAGGCATTCCTTTCCCCCTCAACCTGCCTCCATTCCAGCGTAGAGGGATGCCCCTGAGTTAAGGGTCCCTGGACTAGCTTTCTGCTTGTGCTTACTTTTAACTTTCCCTCTAGGGTTCGAGAACGCTTGAAGCCCGAGTTCTTGGTCTCAGCCTTGATGGCACTGATGGCTCCTGACTTCACCAGCTGCTTCGCCTGCTCCGTTGCGGTGGCTGTGTCCACCACGGGCTGCTCTGACAGAGCTGGAGTGGGGAGGGAGAGGCGTTATGGCAGCCAGGAGGGAGAAGAGCCAGCCCTGTGCTCCGTTTCCCGTCACTCACAGCGTTTCACGCCGCCTTGGCTGGCTATGCTGCTGCTACTTTGCTTCTTCAGAGCCAGCAATGCCTTTTTCTGGGAATAAGAATGAGAAGAGAGGAGTTGGTGAGGGCCACCCTGACCAGATCCTTTCCCAAGGCCCCTGCCACATCACTCCAGGGGCTCCCTTTCTCAAAGAAAACAACGCAAATGGTGCTCCTGGAGTGGCTCGCTGAGGCAGCCCTAGACCATCTGCCGTGCCAGCGACACCTAAGCCACCCGAACCACGGTATCCAGTGACTTCCCAAAGTATCAAGTTTCTGAAGGTGAAGACGAGGAATTCAATCGTGGACCAGAGCTCCCGGGTATAAGCTGCAAGTACGCATAGGCCAGTGTTCGGCAAACGCATTAGTCAACAGAGCCAAATATCAACAGTACTTCTTCAAATAGACTCGCCCAGGCCGAAAACCGACTTCTGCGCATGGGCCACGAAGTTTCAATCACACTGTACGTGCACGCCCGCACGTGGTATTTTGTGGAAGAGCCACATTCAAGGGGCCAAAGAGCCGCATGTGGCTCGCGAGCCCGTTTGCCGACCACTGGCATAGGCCTACATGCCTTTCTTGGGGGCTTCACCCACCCATCTTCTGCGTACTTAACAAGAACACGCCTTTCATTACTTTATAGCAGGGACATGCAAAAGTATGAGACACAGTTCCTCCTGTGCAAGAAGCTTACAATCTCAAAAATAGAATGTCTGGACTAAATTGTCAAGAATGTTTATAAGAGATGCAAACTGCTCGAGAGCAAGTAAAATTTTCTGATGTCCAATGGCTATTAAACTGGACCCTGGGTAAAATCTGTACAACAGAGATGGAGAAAAAGAGCATTTTACACAAAGAAAACAGTGTGAAAAAAATGCAGATATAAGAAGGCTTTGGGAATGCATGTTTTGGGACTAGTGAATAGTTCTATTTTACTAAAAAGGGATACCAACTTAAGATTTTATTCCACAGACAATGTGAAACTACTTAAGGATTCTGAGAAAAAGGACAGTCTTGTGTTCCCAATGGATCATTTTAATAACAGTGAAGAAAACTGTTAAAAACACACACTAAGAAACGTGTTTAGAGACCATTACAACAGTCTACGTCAGGGGTCCTCAAACTTTTTAAACAGGGGGCCAGTTCACTGTCCCTCAGACTGTTGGAGGGCCGGACTATAGTTTAAAAAAAACTATGAACAAATTCCTATGCACACTGCACATATCTTATTTTGAAGTAAAAAAACAAAACGGGAACAAATACAATATTTGTATTTGCATGTGGCCCACGGGCCGTAGTTTGAGGACCCCTGGTCTACGTGAACATCAGCAAAGACCTGATGATTTATGGAATATGCAGGAAAAAAGAAATTATTTTCAAGAAAGAATCAAGGAGCCTGGCTGGTGTGGCTCAGTGGTTGGGCATTGACCTATGAACCTGGAGGTCATGATTCCATTCTCAGTCAGGGCACATGCCCAGGTTGCTGGCTCAATCCCCAGTAGGGGGTGTGCAGGAGGTAACAGATCAATGATTCCCTCTCATCACTGATGTCCCCACTTCTCTCACTCTCCCTTCCTTTCTGAAATTAAAAAAAAAATATATATATATATACATACACACACACACACACACACACACACACACACACTAGAGGCCCAGTGCATGAATTCATGCACCAGTGGGGTCCCTCGGCTGGCCTGTAGGATCGGGCTGAAACTGGCTCTCGGACATCCCCTGAGGGGTCCCAGATTGCGAGAGGGTGCAGGCCAGGCCGAGGGACTCCACTGGTGCACGATTGAGGCCTGGGAGGGACGCGAGAGGTTGGCCAGCTGGGGAGGGACCGCGGGAGGGCTCCAGGGCGTGTCTGGCCCATCTCGCTCTGTCCAGATCAGCTGGACCCCAGCAACAAGTTAACCTACTGGTCAGAGCATCTGCCCCCTGGTGGTCAGTGCACATCATAGTAACTGGTTGACCGGTTGAGAGTCTGCCTCCTGGTGGTCACTGCATGTCATAGTGAGTGGTTTAGCGACCTTAGCATATCATTAGCATATTATGCTTTGATTGGCTGAACGGCTGACTGGACACTTAGCATATTAGGCTTTTATTATATAGGATATTAAAAAAGACAGCAATTGTTTGGCTATGCAAATGGAAAAGTCAGAGATGAGATTTAAAAAAATTGATTTGAGAGAAACACTGGTGTGCTGCCCCCCTTACTGATTTGATTCTTGTCTGTGCCCTGACCCGGGACTGAACCTGCAACCTTGTGTGTCCGGACGATGTTCTAACCGGCCAGGGCAGAGCTGAAATGTGTGATTCCAAACACTCGGAAGAACTGAATGTGGTCGGTCCGTATTTGGAAGATGAAGAAATGGAACGAGGTTAGGCTCCGAGGAAGATGATGGCTTTTATTTTGGGTAGGTTAGGGGTATCAGTGAGACCAGACGGAAATGGGAAAACTACACTGGGGAGCGCCAGCTTCAGGAGGATGAAAGCCGCGGGGAAGGGAGGCAGCTCCAGGGCAGGCTGATAGGACAGACTGGCCCGCTCCGAGCCACACCGCGGGCGGCCCGCCACACCCCCTCACCTTTTTCTTCAGTTTGTTGAATTTCTTCTGCAGAGCCTCCTCCTCCTCGCTCAGTCCGGGGGGTATCACCAACATGGTGGCTCCTGGTTCAGGGGCGGGGCCAAGACATCTTTCTCCACCGGCACTGACTGCTGGGGTCGCCTCTCCCAGCCCTGGCTTAGGCTCGGGGGCCCAGCACCCCGCCTCGCTAGGATTCACGGACAGCAGCCCAGCGGCACCACGTGGACCGGGAGAAACACCCTCCGTCGCCGAGACGCTGGCACCAGAGCCCCCCTACCCCACGGGTCAGCATGGCCACCGCGGGGTCCCAACTGCAGAGGCGGCGGCGGAACCCGCGCAGCGCCCTCGGAACACCGGAAAAGGGAAGAAGGAAGGAGCTCGGAAAAGGGCGCAGGGTGCGGAGGAGGGCGCCTTAC
>NW_005354596.1:290306-294825 GCF_000412655.1 Myotis brandtii | reverse complement strand
CCCAGGCACTCGGCCGGTGGGTGGCGGAAGTCGCCTTCACTTCCGCCCTTTCGGGGGCGGGGCTTACCGCGGCTCCTCGCTGCACTTCCGGCTGCGGGGCAGCTGCTGTGGCTCCCAGATGATGGAGACGGAGCGACTCGGTGAGGGGGCGGGGGTGGAACGAAGGAGTAGACAGGAATCTACCCTTGACCCCTGACCTCTGATCTTCCTCCCGTAGTGCTGCCTCCCCCGGACCCCCTGGACCTGCCTCTTCGGGCTGTGGAGCTGGGATGCACTGGGCGCTGGGCGCTGCGGAACGTGCCGGGGGCTCCAGAGAGCACGGTGAGTGACTTATGACCCTAACCTTTGACCCGCACTGGGCTCAAAACCCTTTCCTTTCAGTAGGACGAGCATGACCCGCTTTTCTGTCGACACCTGTCATCGGGCCGGCCTGGTGCCGGGCGGACTCCAGCCTAGTGCTGCTCGGGTGGGAGCCCCTTGAGGACCAGCGGGGCGCTCTGGGGGTGTCTTAGCTCCCCAACTGCGCTTTCCAGTGTGTCTGTTCTCGTGCAGGCCCTTCTGTCTCCAAGCACTTGGTGGCTGAGATGCCAGCTCACTCTTCATCTTTCGGTCTGGGCCCTTTTCCCTAAAGCTGGTGATTCTCAAATTTCAGGTGCCTCATAATCAGTGGGGCAGCTTTTAAAGAATACACATTCCTGGGTCCAGCCCCAGCTTCTGAAATCTGTACTATTAACCAGCAGGTCCTTTGTCCCTGCAAGTGTCACAGCCTTTGGGAAACATCGTTCACTTTGATTGTCCTAGTATGTCTGGGTCATCTGCCGTTTCTGCTCTAACACCAGTCCCATCACTGTCTCTCATCTCGCCTGGCCCCAGCTTCCCCACGGCCTCCCTCCCTGTGCCCCAGATCTGCAGCAAGAAGCCGAGCAGTGGTTCTTGTCGTCTCCAGCCTGGCTGCCTCTGCATGGCCTGGAGCACTCAGCTCGGTGAGGGTCGGAGGGGCCTGGCCTAGGGAGATGGGCCCATGGAGGAAGCTGAGACAGAGGAGAAAGAAGACTTGAAAATTACTTCCTTCTCTCTAGAAAATGGCAGAGGAAGATGGATCCTTGGTCTCTCCTCACTGTACTGGGGGCCCCAGTCCCCTCCGACCTGCAAGCCCAAAGACAACCAACCACGGGCCAGATACTGGGCTTTAAGGAGGTAAGGGCTCAGGGGCCACGAGCAGCAGGGCTGGGGAAGGAGGGTCGGAGGCAAGCTCAGCCTCGGCTCTGATCGCTCACCTCAGGTCCTGCTGGAGAATACAGACCTGTCGGCCACCACCTCCTTATCTCTTCGCCGGCCACCAGGGCCCATCTCCCAGTCCTTGTGGGGGAATCCAACACAGTACCCTTTCTGGCCAGGTAACTGTTGTGGAAATGAGATGGTAGGGGAGGGAGCCCTCAGTCTCCAGGGAAGGGTTCCCGTATCCCCCCTCATGACTCCTCCTGTCCACCCTCTCCCCAGGTGGAATGGATGAGCCCGCCCTCACAGAGCTGAGCACCCGGGAGGAGGCTGAGGAGGAGATAGACTTTGAGAAAGGTGAGGTGGTGCCAGGCTGGACCCTTGGGAGGCAGGGCTCCAAGTCGGCCCTGAGGACGAGGGGCCCAGGCCTAGCACTGGGCTGCTGCTAGCCCTTCCGTGCCTTTGATCAAGTTAGGAAAAGGTCCCCCTTCCGTAACAAACGTTACGGGGTCACGTGTTGGAAAACTATTACAACTGTCCCCAGCTACAACGCCCGTGCTGCCATGGCATTCTTTAGTCTGCGTGACGTAGGACTTGCTCAGGAGTGCGCAGTGGCCCTGACGCGCTCTGTCCGTCCTGCAGACCTCCTTACCATCCCACCTGGCTTCAAGAGAGGCGTGGACTTTGCACCAAAGGGTGAGTTCTGGGACGGGCGTGTAGAAGTGGTGCCCTTCTCCTGTAGAACGGAGATGGACGGACTGGGTCTCCCTTTTTGCCTGGCTCCTCAGATCACCCAGCTCCAGCGCCTGGGTTGCTCAGCCTCAGCCGTCTGCTAGAGCCCCTGGATCTGGGTGGGGGCGACGAAGACGAGAGGGAGGCAGTGGGACAGCCAGGAGGTACCAGAGGAGACACTGTTCCAGCCTCTCCCCGCAGCGCTCCCGTGGCCAGAGCAAGCAGCTTGGAGGACCTAGTGTTGAAGGTGGGTGTTTCTGGGCAGTTGAAACAGGAAAGAAGGGGGCCTTGGCCCCGGGAGGTGGGCTGGCTGGCTTGGATCTACGGGAGAGACTGGAGCATCTTTTGGGAGGAGTGGTAATGGGGAGCTTTCTGGCTGTATCTTTATCGCTCCCACCCCTTCCTTTTCCAGGAAGCGTCCACAGTTGTGTTCCCTTCAGAGCCCCCCAAGCCCCTTCCTCAGGAGCAGTGGGCCATTCCTGTGGATGTCACCTCCCCCGTTGGTGACTTCTACCGCCTCATCCCCCAGCCAGCCTTCCAGGTAGTGTGGCCCGGCCTCACATCTCCCCGCCTCCTCCCAGCCGGCTGCCTTGTCTGCCCTCCTCACCAGAGGCCAGATGCCTTCCAGGCCAGTCTTGGGCCTCAGTCCCAGCCTCGCTCACTCTGGCCTTCTACTGCCCTGCGTGCCCCAGGAGCCAGAGGTAGGAAGGCCCCCTCCCTTCCTTAGCCCTCATCTAGTTCTCTCTCCCACAGTGGCCATTTGAGCCCGATGTGTTCCAGAAACAGGCCATCCTGCACCTGGAACGGCACGACTCGGTCTTTGTGGCGGCTCACACATCTGCAGGGAAGACGGTTGTGGCCGAATACGCCATTGCCCTTGCCCAGAAGCACATGACGCGGTACCACCTTCCCTTCCTCAGCCGTCCCTGCTTTCTCCCGCATCCTTCTAAATCTCCTCTCTTCCCATGTCTTTACTTCATCTTTTATTCATTATTTAAAAATACATTTTTATTGGTTTCTGAGAGGGAAGGAGAGAGAGAGAGAGAGAGACAGACATCAGTGATGAGAGAGAATCATTGATCCCCTGCTTCCTGCATGCTCCACCCTGGGGTGGAGCCTGCAACCCGGGCATGTGCCCGACTGGGAATCAAAACATGACCTCCTGGTTCATAGGTCCGTGCTCAACCACTGGGCCATGCCAGCCTGGCTTTACTTCATCTTTTAGATGGGAGAGTTGGGGGAGGAATGGAGACGGGCCTGGAAGGAAATGAGAAGGTGTGGGGAGAGAGTTTAGAAGCATGACCTGCATGCATTTAGTTCAGGAAGGGGTCGAGGGACAGAATTTTTCCTTGGTCACGTCATGAAGGAGAATGAGGGCTGTTTGGGTGAAGAAAGGAGGGCGCCTGAGCGCTGCGGCATGCTGCTGGGAGGGCTCGGTGGGAGAGGAGGTGCTGACCGCAGTCTGTGTGGAGTGACTGGCTAACCTCACCCTCTTCCAGCACCATCTACACTTCCCCTATCAAGGCTCTGAGTAACCAGAAGTTCCGAGACTTCCGAAACACATTCGGGGACGTGGGGCTGCTCACGGGGGACGTACAGCTGCACCCAGAGGCCTCCTGCCTCATCATGACGACAGAGATCCTTCGGTGAGAGATGGGCACTCGGCACGGGTGGGTTTGGCTCAGGAAGGCGAGGCTGCTCTGGAGCTGTTGGCTGGGTTGGTGGAGACAGGAGCCACTGGGGAGTCAGCCTGCGGTCTCCCCCAGCTCCATGCTGTACAGCGGCT
This sequence comes from Myotis brandtii, assembly GCF_000412655.1. Lineage (NCBI taxonomy): Eukaryota > Metazoa > Chordata > Mammalia > Chiroptera > Vespertilionidae > Myotis > Myotis brandtii. Next base: position 291,089 of record NW_005354596.1, on the reverse strand, counting down.
CAGACGTCATCCGGGACCTGGAGTGGGTCATCTTCGATGAGGTTCACTACATCAACGACGCTGAGGTGAGGAGCAGGAGGCCATGGGGCCCCAGACCAGCAGTTCTTCCCTGGGGCCAGCTCAGCAGCTCCCGCCACACACCCTGAAACCTCCCTGCCTTTGCCCCCAGTGGAAGCCTAGGAGCAGGACAGCCCCTCTGAGCTGCCCGTGACTTGTCTTCCCTCTCTGCCCAGCGTGGGGTCGTGTGGGAGGAGGTGCTCATCATGCTCCCTGACCATGTCTCCATCATCCTTCTGAGTGCCACTGTCCCCAACGCCCTTGAATTTGCTGACTGGATTGGGTGAGATGTGTGTCCCGGGTGCTGGGCGAAGGGGCTGTGGTCCTCCCTTGGTTGGGGCTGGGGGCGAGGACTGCCACAGCAGGGAGCGTGGCCAGACCGTGGGGGGAGAGGGGGCCGGGGTGGGTCTGGGGAACATGGCCCACTTGGGCCCAGACCACTTTGAATGTTGAGAGATACGATGACGGGGACAGCCTCCCAGTCCGGCTCCCAGAAAAGACTGGGGGAGGCCAGAGGCGGAAGGTGGGTGGGGATGTGGGCTGCTCCTTCCCACCCCCACCCCAACCGGTTTCCTTCCCGCTCAGACGACTGAAGCGCCGCCAGATCTACGTGGTCAGCACTGCCGCCCGCCCTGTGCCGCTGGAGCATTATCTCTTCACGGGGAACAGCCCCAAGACCCAGGGGGAGCTCTTCCTGTTGCTGGACTCCCGAGGCGCCTTCCACAC
>NW_005354596.1:283631-290132 GCF_000412655.1 Myotis brandtii | reverse complement strand
GCCGTCCTCCGCACACCCAGGTACTATGCAGCTGTGGAGGCCAAGAAGGAGAGGATGAGCAAACACGCCCAGACCTTTGGGGCCAAGCAGCCCACGCATCAGGGGGGGCCTGCACAGGTGAGGACCAGCAGGCTCCAGACCTTTCACCACCTGCTGCTTCCTTCGTCCCCCGGGGCATCAGACTTGCGCTGTGAGCACTGCCCCCGCTGACACTTCCTTCTCTCCCCCACCGGTGACTCCACCTGTGCCTTTGCACCCCCTTCCCCAGGACCGCGGTGTGTACCTGTCCCTCCTGGCCTCCCTCCGCACCCGTGCGCAGCTGCCCGTGGTGGTGTTCACCTTCTCCCGGGGCCGCTGTGACGAGCAGGCTTCGGGCCTCACCTCCCTGGACCTCACCACGAGTTCAGAGAAGAGCGAGATTCACCTCTTCCTGCAGCGCTGCCTTGCTCGCCTCCGCGGCTCCGACCGGCAGCTGCCCCAGGTGTGGAGGGCCCTGGGCTCGGAGGCTGGTGGGGTGGGTGCTCGACGCCCTCCCTGACCACGGCCTCGGTCCCCGCAGGTGCTGCACATGTCGGAGCTCCTGCACCGAGGCCTGGGCGTGCACCACAGCGGCATCCTGCCCATCCTCAAGGAAATTGTGGAGATGCTCTTCAGCCGCGGCCTGGTCAAGGTGCACGCCGCCTCCTCCCTGCGGCCCTTCTGCAGCTTCTTAATCTCCCAGACTTTAGGGTCCTCATCTTAAACTGGGATGCGTTCAGAAGAGAAACCCAAAAAGCTAGCAAGCATAGACGCTGTCATCAGAAAAATGCAAATTGAAACTCACGAGATAAGAGTTCAGTGATTAGATGGTGAAACTTAGGGAACTGGCTAGTGCCAAAAGCTGCCACAGCCACAGGCAGACCTCGGCACATTGCGGGCTGGGTCCCAGACCGCCGTAGTAAGTGTCGCATTATGGCGAGTCACACGGGTGTTTTGGCTTCTCGGTGCACTTAAAAGTTATGCTGACACCATACTGAACTCTGTTAAGTGTACAAAGCGTTGTGTCTAAAAACAATGTACGTACTTTAGAGAATAGTGTTACAAATGCTCCCCATCTTCTGAGCCTTCAGTGAATTGTAACCTTTTCGCTGGTGGAGGGTCTTGCCCCCATGTTGATGGCCACGCAGTATCTGCGAATTGCAATCAAGTGAGGTCTGCCTGCATAGGACTCTAGGACCCTTCGCACAGGGTGGCCAGTCAAGTGGACCCTGGCTTTCCTTAGGCCAGAGCAGGTATAACATACTCTGACCCAATTCCATTCCTGAATATAAGCCACAAGGAAGTCCTCACCCGGGCCCAGGGGGAAACATGTCTGCTCTTTCTTTGTTGGCTCGTCTGGCAGGGATCGGTCCCTGCCCCTCGGGGAGAGCAGCTGGGTAACTGTAGGGATGCTCCCCACTGTCCTGCCGCAGTTGGAAGCGAGGGGTTAGGTATAACCACAGGGACAGGTGGGTGCTGAAAACACCATGTGGAGGAAAAGAAGTAAGGAGACGGGAGATACACAACTGCTTTCAATGTGAATTGCAAATTACATGCACACAAGACAACGTGTAAGAACACATTCACACAAAACGATACTCATTAGAGACATCGGACGACCGACAGTGGGGGCATGGGGGTGGGATGTGGGGGCACCAAGAAAGGAATAGATAGCCAAGTAAATGAATGAGGGAAGTGATCGTCCCCGCTCTATCCATTTGCCCTGAGTGGAGTGGGCTCCTGAGTTACGACCTGGACCACGCCAGCTGCCTACATGGCCTTGCTAGTGAGGCGGGGGGTGGCTGCGTGGCCTGTGCTGATCTCTCTTCCCGCGTCCCAGGTCTTGTTCGCCACAGAGACCTTTGCCATGGGTGTCAACATGCCGGCCCGAACGGTGGTGTTTGACTCCATGCGAAAGCACGACGGCAACGCCTTCCGGGACCTGCTCCCCGGGGAGTACGTGCAGATGGCGGGCCGCGCGGGCCGCAGGGGACTGGACCCCACGGGCACCGTCATCCTGCTCTGCAAGGGCCGCGTGCCCGAGATGGTGGACCTGCACCGCATGATGACGGTGAGACACGAGGCCCAGCCCCGCCCGCCGGCTCCCTCTCCGGCCCTTGCCCCCTCCTTTCTGTCTACTATTTCCTTTGCCCGGGGAAGCCCTGGTGGGAGCGAGCAGATCCAAGGGCGAGACCTGGTCTCGCTCTATCCCGCACTGAGTGTGGCGCTAGCAGGGCCTTGTGACTCCATCAGTTCTGCTCCCTTATTTGGCAGAAGCGGTGAGCGGGCAGCTTGTCTAGGGTGGTCCGCAGAGGGCTGGCTGGGGAGCTGCGGGCCCAGCCTGGTCTCCCCGCTCCCCGCAGGGTAAGCCATCGCAGCTGCAGTCTCAGTTCCGCCTCACGTACACCATGATCCTCAACCTGCTGCGGGTGGACGCCCTCAGGGTGGAGGACATGATGAAGAGGAGCTTCTCTGAGTTTCCATCCCGCAAGGACAGCAAGGTGAGGGGTCGGGTGACCAGTACCCTGGCCTGGACATTGGACGAGGGAAGCCAGGCTGGGGAGAGGTGGGCATGCGGAGGCCAGCGGGCTGCGGGTGGGGATGTAGCCGACTGAGCCTGGAGACTCATTGCACCCCTGCCCTTGCTTCTGCCCAGGCCCACGAACAGGCTCTGGCTGAATTAACCAAGAAGCTGGGGGCCTTGGAGGAGCCTGACCTGACCGGCCAACTGGTGGACCTGCCCGAGTATTACAGCTGGGGAGAGGAGCTGACAGAGACCCGCAGCCTGATCCAGGTCAGCAGGGGTGCTGGGGAGACGGAGGAGGGGAAGACAGGGCGGCACTCTGGGCGCCCCTGAACTGGTCCCTGCATCCCTGACTCTGCCTCCTTCATCCGTGTGCACATCCCCGCTCCTCAGCGACGTGTCATGGAGTCTGTCAACGGGCTGAAGTCTCTCTCGGCCGGGAGGGTGGTGGTTGTGAAGACTCAGGAGCATCACAACGCACTGGGTGTGATCCTGCAGGTGATGCCGGGGATCTGGGCCCGAGGGAGGAGCAGGTTACACTCGGCAGTGCCCTCATCTTCCCTCTTGCCTTCCTTTCCTCCCATCACCACCACTTCGTGCCCTCTGCCCTCCCCCGCCCCCCAACCCGCCTGCTTGACGTGGTCTGCATTGGTGGGCTCTGCGTGGCTGCTCCGGGATCCCTGCCTGAGATGGGACCTGCTCTCGACCTTGTCCACTCCTCTCATTCCCTGTCCCGGCCTCCCCGCCCCTAGGTCTCCTCGAACTCCACCAGCAGGGCATTCACCACTCTGGTCTTGTGTGATAAACCCGTGTCTGAGGACCCACAGGAGAGGCGCTCGGCCTCCCCAGGTGTGCCCTACCCAGAGGACCTGGTGGGATTCAAACTGTTCCTGCCTGAAGGTGAGAGGGGCAGATGCCCAGGTCCCTAAGGGCAGTGAAGGCAGGGCACCTGGGTTCAGGGCGAGGTCTGACCCTGCTCGTCCCTTTTCACAGGGCCCTGTGACCACACTGTGGCCAAGCTCCAGCCCGGAGACGTGGCTGCCATCACCACCAAAGTGCTCCGGGTGAACGGGGAGAAGATCTTGGAGGACTTCAGCAGGAGGCAGCAGCTGAAATTCAAGTCCGATGCTGGGGAGGCCCCTTTCCCGGGGAGGGACCACGTGGGGGGGAGTGGGAGGCAGGGTTGGGAGGCCCGCAGCCCATCTCAGGACCTGCTCCTTCCTCAGGAAGGACCCTCCCCTCGCTGCTGTGACCGCTGCTGCCCAGGAATTGCTGCGCCTGGCTCAGGCCCACCCGGCAGGACCCCCTACCCTTGACCCTGTCAACGACTTGCAGCTTAAGGATGTGTCAGTGGTTGAGGGGGGACTCCGGGCCCGGAAGCTGGAGGAGCTGATCCGGGGGGCTCAGTGCGTGCACAGCCCCCGTTTCCCTGCCCAGGTAGGGCCCTGGATGCCAGCTTTAAGCCTTTTCTCTCTGGTCCCCTGTAGGCTGCCCACCCCCATGTCAGCCCTGGTCCTCAAGCCCCGTGGAGGGGAGGGAGAGCTGACCCGCCCCTGCTGTGGCTCTCCACAGTACCTGAAGCTGCAGGAGCGAAGGCAGCTACAGAAGGAGATAGAGCGGCTGCGCTTCCTGCTGTCAGACCAGTCGCTGCTGTTGCTCCCCGAGTACCACCAGCGAGTAGAGGTGAGAGCAGTGTGGGGGGCTAGTGAGGGAGAACAGCAGGCTTCCGACACCCGCCATCTTCCGTCCAGGTGCTCCGAACTCTGGGCTATGTAGACGAGGCGGGCACGGTGAAGCTGGCGGGGCGCGTGGCTTGTGCCATGAGCAGCCATGAGCTGCTCCTCACCGAGCTCATGTTCGACAACGCTCTGAGTGCCCTGCGGCCGGAGGAGATAGCAGCTCTGCTCTCCGGCCTGGTCTGCCAGAGCCCCGGGGACACTGGGGAGCAGCTCCCAAGTACCCTCAAACAGGTATTGGGCCCCCCCTCCCCGGGCTGCAGCATTCCCAGGCCCCACTCCCAGGGTCCCCCGTGACCTCTCCAACCCTGTACGTGCCCCGAAGAGCTGGAATGGCTTCTTCCTTGATCTGAGCCTCCCTAGTCCTGGAGCAGGAAGGGGGTCTTAACCTGTCCTTCCCCACCTGCAGGGAGTGGAACGTGTCCGCGCTGTGGCCAAGCGGATTGGTGAGGTCCAGGTGGCCTGTGGCCTGAACCAGACAGTGGAAGAATTTGTAGGGGAGCTGAATTTCGGGCTGGTCGGGGTTGTGTACGAGTGGGCCCGGGGCATGGTGAGTAACTGGATTTCGGGTTTTGCAGACGGTTGGGGAGAGCCTGCCCAGGTCTATCAAATTTAGTCCCCACCCTGCTTCCCCCACAGCCCTTCTCGGAGTTGGCAGGGCTCTCGGGGACGCCCGAGGGCCTGGTGGTCCGCTGCATCCAGCGCCTGGCCGAGATGTGTCGCTCACTGCGAGGGGCGGCCCGCCTGGTAGGCGAGCCTGTGCTGGGTGCCAAGATGGAGACGGCAGCTACCCTGCTGCGGAGGGACATCGTCTTTGCAGCTAGCCTCTATACTCAGTGAATGACCCCCATGGGAAAATAATAAAACAGCAAACCGCCTGTGTGTACTGGAGGTGCTGGGCAGGGTGACAGCTCAAAGACACAGCAGGGAGAACCACCTAGAAATCTGCCTTTAACTGCACAGAGACAGGACCAGCCCCCCTGAAGTATAAGTCCTTAGGGGACGGTGTCTTGGGGGGGCGATGGGAGCTCCTGAGTCATGGCTTCCACGTACCATGTGGGCAGGAAGACATGGGGTGTGTCCCGATGTACAGACACGGTGACTGGGCCGCCAGGCTCCCAGGAGAAGAGGTGGACAAGCCTGAGGGGAAGACGGAGTCAGCAGCTGAGGGCTGGAGGCCGGGCTCCTGGGACCCAGAGGGGAGGGCAGAGCAGAATGCCTCACCTGGGGTCGTCCTGGACGACTGTGTTCTGGGCAAAGCTGAGGAAGGCGGCACAGAAGTTCATGCACACGGAAGGGTTCCAGCCGTCACGGTCATTCTGGAGAGGGCCGAGGAGGAGGCAGAAACGAGTGAGGGCAGGAGCGGGAGAGGGGACCTGGGGTCTTGGCGTGGGGGTTCAGGTACCACCGCCTTACCCTGACGTGTTCAAACATCTGCATGGTGGGAAAGGTCTTGAGGGAACAGACGAAACCCTCCGGGTTGCGGAAGCCAGCGACAACGTTGGGGACGCCCAGGAGGAATGACTGAGCCCACCATTTCAGGAGCTTGTGTCTGTAAGGAAAGACAGGCGTCAGGGGGGCGCCCCCTCCTCTTCCCCCAAGTCCCTGTCCCAGCTGTCAGCTCTCAGCCCTGGCCCGCCCACCCCCTCCTGAACCTGTAGAAGCTCCTCCATTGGCCAGGGCTGTGCATCTCCTTGGAGGTCTTGAGCTCCACATAGCAGGTGGGGGGCTGCGGAGATGGGGCCTGGGGGTCTGTGCAGTCCACCTCCCCCGAGAAGAGCAGAGGGTGGCTTCCCAGGCGGCTGCGTAGCACAGAGCAGAAGGCCACGTTGGTGTTAACCTCCCCAGAGGGGTCGGGGGAGCCTCCAGGTTTGTCTGTACAGAGAGAAGCAGCAACAGGGTGGGGGCTCACAGTCTCTGGGGGAGTGGGGGGCCTGCAGAGCAGGGTCAACGCTCACCTGCACACATGTACTGCTCGAACTTGTACCCCATGTACATCAGCTCCCGGAGGAGCGGCGGCCGGGCGAGCCTCTGCGCGCGAGCAGCCGGCGTCTCCACCTCACTCAGGTACAGCGTCCCCTGGAACCTGGAGGCCGCCAGCTGCCAGCCCTCCTGCCGCTCGTACGGTGTCGTCAGCAGTTTTGTCAGGTGCCCCCGCCACGTCACGATGGCCCCTGCCAGCCAGCCGGGACCCCTGAGAGGAGGGAGAGGCTGCAGGGCACC
>NW_005354596.1:283214-283436 GCF_000412655.1 Myotis brandtii | reverse complement strand
AGCCCGCCTCGGTGCTCCAGGAGCCAGCGCAGCAGGTGGTCCAGGCCCTCTCGCACCTCCTCGTCCCGCGGCTGGTACCGGTCGGGGTACCCCTCTCGGAGGTCGAAGTTGGGGCCCTGACCAGCGGTGGGTGGGCTGTAGTAGCGCAAGGCCTGGGCATCGCCGTGGTACTGGCGCTGCGCGTCCAGGGAGAAGCAGCCCAGCTGGGACGGGCGCCGGTAG
>NW_005354596.1:281323-282428 GCF_000412655.1 Myotis brandtii | reverse complement strand
GCGAGCCAGGTGCCCAGGGGGAGCGCGGAGCTCGGGAATTCACCGGCATAACGTTTGCAGCCTCATGACTTTGTAGAATCGGGAACACGGCCTTTCTTATCTACTGGCTGGCTGCTTTTCGGGGTTTCTCCGCTCCTGTCCTCGGCCAGTCTCACCAGCGGCTTGTCAATGTTAATGTCTTTCAAAGCACTCACACTTAGCTTTGTTGCCATCTTGTTGGCATGTTTTCTGCTTCATTGATCTGTTTCCCTCTGCTGTTGGGTTTATTTTACTCCCCCCCCCCCCCCCCCCCCCCCACACACACACTAACTTTTATCCTCTCTTTTCTAATAAATGCATGGCAGGCTGTAGTTTTCCGCTAAGTATTGAGATTTATCTATCCTCTCAAGTTTTGGTATATGTTTTCATTATCATTTATTTCAAAATGTCTTCTAATTTGTCCTGTGTTCCCCCCCCCTTTGATTTATTGGGTTGATTAGTAACGTATGTATTAATTTCTGAGCGTTTTCTTATTACCTCACTAGAGTCCCGGTGCAGGTGGGCCAACCAGGGAGGGACCCCGAGGGCTCCAGAGCCTGTGGGGCCCGCCTGCTTAGTCTCTCTCCGAGGGCCCCAGCAGCAAGCTAACCTACAGGTTGGAGCATCTGCCCCTTGGTGGTCACTGCACAGCATAGCAAGTGGTTAGCATAATAAGCTTTGATTGGTTGAACAGCTGACCAGTTTACTGGACACTCAGCATATTAGGCTTTTATTATATAGGACTAGAGGCCTGGTGCACAAAAATTTGTGCACTGGTTGGGAGGGGGTGTCCCTCAGCCCCACTTGTACCCTCTCACAGTCTGGGACCCCTTGGGAGATAACGACCTGCTGGCTTAGGCCTGCTCCCGGGTGGCAGAGGGCAGGCCCAATCCCTAGGTGCAGCCCCTGGTCGGGCTCAGAGCAGGGCTGATTGGGGAGTTGGGGCGCCGCCCCCTGTCATGCACAGAGCAGGGCGGATTGGGAGGTTGCGATGCCACCCTCAGTCACGCTCAAGGTAGGGACGATTGGGGGGTTGAAGCACCGCCCCCTGTCACACTCAAGGCAGGGTCGATGGGGAGGTTGCGGC
>NW_005354596.1:274584-279460 GCF_000412655.1 Myotis brandtii | reverse complement strand
GGCAGGCGGGGAACCTTGGCTTCCTCCATCACTGGAGCAAGCAAGCCTCCTGTTCACTTCAGCTGCCTGGCTGCCGGCCGCCATCTTGGTTGGCGGTTAATTTGCATATCGCCCTGATTAGCCAATGGGAAGCGTGTCGGAGGTACGGTTAATTACCATGTTTGTCTATTATTAGGTAGGATTATATACGACTAGAGGCCTGGTGCACGAAATTCGTGCACTGGGCGGGGGTGTGTGTCCCTAGCCCAGCCTGCACACTCTTCAATCTGGGACATCCCTCTTACAATCCAGGACTGCTGGCTCCCAACCACTCGCCTGCCTGCCTGCCCGATTGCCCCTAACCGCTTCTGCCTGCCAGCCTGATTACCCCCAACCACTCCCCTGCCAGCCTGATCAACGCCTAAATGCCCCCCTGCCGGCCTGATTGCCCCCAAATGCCCTCTCCTGCTGGCCCGATCACCCCCAATTGCCCTCCCCTGCAGACCTGGTTGCCCCTAATTGCTCTCCCCTGCAGACCTGGTTGCCCCCAACTGCCCTCCCCTGCTGGCCCAATCATCCCCAACTGCCCTTCCCTGCCAGCCCGGTTGCCCCCAACTGCCCTCCCTGCAGGCCTGGTCACCCCCAACTGCCCTCTCCTGCCAGCCTGGTCACCCCCAACTGCCCTCTCCTGCCGGCCTGGTCGCTCCTAACTGCCCTCTCCTGCTGACCTGGTTCCCCCCCAGCTGCCCTCCCCTGCAGGCCTGGTCCCCCCAAACTGCCCTCTCTCCCCTGCAGGCGTGGTCACTCCCAACTGCCCTCCCCTGCAAGCCTGGTTGCTCCCAACTGCCCTCCTCTGCAGGCCTGGTCGCTCCCACTGCACTCCCCTGCAGGTCTGGTCCCCCCCAACTGCCCTCCCTCCCCTGCAGGCCTGGTCACCCCTAACTTCCCTTCCCTGCCGGCCTGATCGCCCACAACTGCCCTCCTCTGCTGGTCATCTTGTGAAAGGGCACTGCCAGCCTGATTACCCCCAACCACTCCCCTGCCAGCCTGATCAACGCCTAAATGCCCCCCTGCCGGCCTGATTGCCCCCAAATGCCCTCTCCTGCTGGCCCGATCACCCCCAATTGCCCTCCCCTGCAGACCTGGTTGCCCCTAATTGCTCTCCCCTGCAGACCTGGTTGCCCCCAACTGCCCTCCCCTGCTGGCCCAATCATCCCCAACTGCCCTTCCCTGCCAGCCCGGTTGCCCCCAACTGCCCTCCCTGCAGGCCTGGTCACCCCCAACTGCCCTCTCCTGCCAGCCTGGTCACCCCCAACTGCCCTCTCCTGCCGGCCTGGTCGCTCCTAACTGCCCTCTCCTGCTGACCTGGTTCCCCCCCAGCTGCCCTCCCCTGCAGGCCTGGTCCCCCCAAACTGCCCTCTCTCCCCTGCAGGCGTGGTCACTCCCAACTGCCCTCCCCTGCAAGCCTGGTTGCTCCCAACTGCCCTCCTCTGCAGGCCTGGTCGCTCCCACTGCACTCCCCTGCAGGTCTGGTCCCCCCCAACTGCCCTCCCTCCCCTGCAGGCCTGGTCACCCCTAACTTCCCTTCCCTGCCGGCCTGATCGCCCACAACTGCCCTCCTCTGCTGGTCATCTTGTGAAAGGGCATGATGGTCAATTTGCATATTACCTCGTTATTATATAGGATTGTTACTTATTTCTGGCTAAGTGATATAGTGGCCAGAGAGCATACAATATGATTTTTGCCATTTGAAACTTGTTGAGACTTGCTTCATGCTATGTGGTCAGTGTTGATGTTCTTTGTGAACGGTGACGCTGAGATGAGCTTGGCGTGCAGGATTAAGTTTAGAGAAGCAGAGGGCTACCGCTCGCTCAGGCAAGTAGCAAAGCCCCCAAAGCTCTCTTGGCTTTTATTTGGGGAGTACAGCAAATAACAATGGAGTACAGCAAGTGACAATGATTAACAGGCATGCTTATGAGATCATCTGAGCTAAGTTATACATTACACTATTAATTTCCTATGTTATACAAAGATTATTTCCACCTGCAGCAGTGCACCCTCCCTGGCTTTCCATGCCCTCATGGACTATTTATCACCTCAAGGAAAGTTCTGCCTCTGAACAGTAAGTCTTGCGTGCAAGACTTTGTTCTGACATGGCCCGCTTGCAGGCTCCCACCTTTTCTTGGCAGAATGTCCTCTTCTAGTTAACTTCATTCCACTTGACCAGCTACAATTTCCCCTTTTAGTTTTGCTGCAGGTTTGAATCATGACAGAGAAGATAGCAATGCTGTTTCATTATAAGGTACAGGGGTGACACATAAACCAGTATGGTTCCAATCACACTTTAACTGTAATCGCCTTTGCAGACTAACAATTTGGTCCCCTAATAAAACTACTGATTGTTCAAGATCAGCTAATTGTTCATTGATTTCACTATCAATTTTCCGTTGAGAACTCCATAACTGTTCTCAGAACAGTTAAGCCAGTCTTGAACAAAAGTAGCAGTTTGGACTGATCGCTGTAATGCCACCCCAGCTGCTGCAGCAGTTGCTGTTACAGCAGTTAACCCAAGAATTACAGCCATTAGCATGCCAATAAACCTTTTTGATCTCTTCAATATTCCTTCCGCAATAGATACAAGCTTTCTCTACTGTGATTAAAAGGTACAGAGTTATTTATACAAGTTAACAAGGTACAATTAAAATAAGATATTTCCCCAGTAGTTTGATTCCATTGGACTGGTCCTTTCAAGGATTAGTGGTGCTTTTAGCCACACTCAATCAGGCTTGATTACCCAATTGCAGACAATGATCACCCAGTCCCAGGCACACAGGCATTCCGGCATCTGGTTTCAAAGGCCCACGATCTTTAAAAAGTCCAGGCATCCAATTAGAGTCATTAGTTACAGGGCCTTCCATGGGCAGTCACAAGACGCTCCCCTTCCTGGCATAGGCGCTTCACCTGTCCCCATGTAGGTGGAGGGGTGTTTCGGGTGCGAGGCAATGGCACGCGAATTGTTTGTCCTCCCTGGATGGTTAGCTGCGCAAACCGGTCTTCCAGTCCCGCTTCGTCACGCTTCCTCTTGCTCGCCATGCCTTAATTTGATTCTTTTATCAGGAATCCAGAACTTCTTGGTTCCTGTGGAAACATAAGCATAGCCTCGACCCCATCGTAAAACGGTAGCCGGGCACCATTGATTAGTAGTGACATCTTGGTACATGATAGGTTGTTCTACCGGGACCTCCTTTTTATGTCCCCAATGTATCTCAGCAGCTGACACTGCATCTGTATTCAAATTTAAAAAATTTAAAGTAAATAGAGCTCTTAATAATCTTCATCAGGGAGTCAGGCCTGATACCAGCTCCTCTCCCCCTTTTTGTTTTTGCAGCATTTCCTTAAGGGTGCAGTTCTGCCGTTCAATAATTGCTTGACCTGTACTGTTTCCAGGAATTCCTGTAATATATTTAATATCAAATTGTTGGAAAAAATGTTGACACTTACCTGATAAATATGCTGAGCCATTGTCAGTTTAAATGGCTCGGGGTTTGCCTATTACAGCAAAGGCTTTAATGCTGGATTTGGAATTCCAGGTTGTAAAGGTCCCATAGGCTCAATAATCTTATTAATCTGTTTTAAATCAGTAAGCATTCTCTATTTACCTGATTTTTTCTTTATAACAAAGACAGGGGAATTCCATGGACTAGAGCTTGTTTTAATATGCCCTAGTTGTATCTGTTTTTTAATAATGATTTGAAGTGCTTCTAACTTCTCTCTTGTTAGGGGCCACTGCTCTACCCATACTGGTTTAGTTGTTTTCCATTTTAATGGTAGGGCGAAGCGCTTTGGAGTGGCCGGCCCCCTTTATAAATTTTGATCCTGAACATTTGTCTATGGCCTTTTTGTAGAGAAGGTATAGTAATTGTAGCCCCCATTGTTGTAAAAGATCTCTTCCCCACAAAGATAGTGGAATGGAGGCAACATATGGCTGAATTTGGCCCTTTTGTCCTTCAGGCCCCTGGCATTCAAGTACATTAGAGCTTTGTAAAATTTCAGTGAGGTTTACAACCTGTAAAGGTTGTATTCACCTTGTGTACCAGCCAAGATTGAGGCCAGTGCAAAGTAGAAATTATAGTTATATCAGCCCCAGAATCCACCAGGCTGATAATTTTTATTCCCTCCGGGAATATTACTGTAAAAATTGAAGTCTTTGGCCTCCTAAGATTGTATGCTAAAAAACCTTTTTTCCCGTGCTACCAAATCCCCCAGTTCGCTTAACTGGTGCTGTATGCCCTATTTGTTTATAGGGAAGTAATAATAACTGTGCCATTTTTTCTCCAGCCTTTATATTTATAATACTAGAAGCAGACATCAGAACTAATATTTCTCCTTCATAATCTGCATCAATAACTCCGGGGTGAATTTGTAAACCTTTAGTTGTCAGGCTACTTCTTCCTAATAGCAATCCTACTGTTTCCTTAGGTAAAGGTCCATAAAACCCAGTGGGTATTTTCTGTACCCCTTCTTTCTTCTCCTATTCTTTTTCTCGGGGCCTCGAGCTAGGCCCTTCTTTCTTCTCGTATTCTTTTTTCTCGGGGCCTCAAGCTAGGCCCTGAATCTAGTTTCCCGACTGCACGGGTGTTAATGGGTTGCCGCCTTTATCTTTAACAGACTGGCATTCACTGACCCAATGTTCCCCTTTTACATCTAGGGCATAATCGGGGAGCACTTTTGACTTTCCCTTGTGAGACTTTTGCCTTCCAACAATCCTTTCTTTTATGTCCTTCTCTCCCACATTCAAAGCATTTAATAGGATGAGGAATTGCAGTTTTTAATGCATCAGCAAGAAGATTATTATTATTATTAATTATTTATATAAGATTTTAATATAATTATAATT
>NW_005354596.1:263508-274278 GCF_000412655.1 Myotis brandtii | reverse complement strand
TAATTTATAGCCTGTATAAATTTATATCACTCTTAACTCTACATGTTGTACTCATGAGGGTATTGAGCATTAGCAGCTCTTTGTGTCCTCAGAAGGAGGGGTGGAGGCTCAGCCGCTAACGCCGGATTAATGGCTAGTGCCCTTTTACTTTCACTTTTTGGCGGCGGCGCAGCCAACTCCTGAGGACTTTTATTCTCTTTCTTTCCGTTAACTTAAGGAGAGTGTAAACATCACCATCCGTCTCAGCAGAAAATGAAACATCCAGCTCTGAATCGCTAGCTGAGGCTATTCTTTCATAACCTTCTAATTCATTTTGACAGCTAGTTTTCTGTCCCTTTCTTGACTCCCTCGGTTCTGTGACCGCACCCGGGAGTGGCTCAGGGGGTAGCAATCTCTCAGGAGGGAGAGGCTCAGGACTTGAACACCCAGCTCCTGGTGCAGCACTTCGCGACCTCAAAGGAATTTCTTCATAATCTTCAGAATCAGACTGAAAAGGCTGTAAAGCTAACGTTACTAAATTAAAAATAGCCCATACATCAGCCTCTATAGCATTTCCCTGATGAGCCCTCCTTAATGACTTTCCAACTTGTTTCCACAACTTAAGATTTAGCTCCTGTTTTCCTTCTGGGTGAAACCAATAACAGTGTGCTGGACTGCCTTAAACAGTTTTTTAAAAACCTCATCCTTCATTTTTACCCCTGTGCTCTTCAATAATGATCGCAAGACAGCGATATATCGACTCTGCAATGACGGGCTATTCCCCATGACTCTGCTTCTATTGCCGAAAGTTCCGCGTACTCTGCGCTGGCAAAACCCTTTCAGTCCTACACGATCCCAGTTACTCACCTTTGGGTCCCTGTTCTGTTTGGGCGCCATTTGTTGATGTTCTTTGTGAACGGTGACGCTGAGATGAGCTTGGCGTGCAGGATTAAGTTTAGAGAAGCAGAGGGCTACCGCTCGCTCAGGCAAGTAGCAAAGCCCCCAAAGCTCTCATGGCTTTTATTTGGGGAGTACAGCAAATAACAATGGAGTACAGCAAGTGACAATGATTAACAGGCATGCCTATGAGATCATCTGAGCTAAGTTATACATTAAACTATTAATTTCCTATGTTATACAAAGACCCTTTCCACCTGCAGCAGTGTAACCTCCCTTAAACTTTCCATGCCCTCATGGACTATTTATCACCTCAAGGAAAGTTCTGCCTCTGAACAATAAGTCTTGCGTGCAAGACTTTGTTCTGACGTGGCCCGCTTGCAGGCCCCCGCCTTTTCTTGGCAGAATGTCCTCTTCTAGTTAGCTTCATTCCGCTTGACCAGCTACAGTCAGTTTTGCTAAATATTGTATGTGTAGTTGAAAAGAATATGCATTATTCAGTTATTAATTTCTCAGTAACTAGAGTTACTATTGAAGTCTTCTAGTTCCTCACTGATTATTTTGTCTGTTTCTTCTATGAGTTAATGAAAATTGGATTAATATACTTTTGTGATTGTGGATATGTTATTGTCTTTTCAAATATTTCCCCTACCTTATCTCTTTTCATTCCTCCTTGGACTTCAATTACACATACATTGGACCTTCTCTTTGTATCCTTTACGTCTTTTAGCTTCTTGTCTGCATTTTCAATCTTTTTGACTGTATTATATCCTTGTTAGTTTTATAAAATCTGTTTTACAGGCTAGTAGCTTTTTATTTAGCTGTGCCTTAATACGTTAAACCCATCCATTGAGTCCTTAATTGCACTTGCCAGTTCTAGAATTTCTATTTGGTTATTTTTCAACATATTATGTCAGTTTATATAATTTCTTGCTAAAAAATTCTATCTTGACTGTTATTATTTAAGCATTATACACATAGGGGTATTTTTAGTAGTCTGTTTTTTTTTAAAAAATATATTTTATTTTTTATTTTTTTAAATATATTTTATTGATTTTTTACAGAGAGGAAGGGAGAGAGATAGAGAGCTAGAAACATCGATGAGAGAGAAACATCGATCAACTGCCTCCTGCACATCTCCCACTGGGGATGTGCCCGCAACCCAGGCACATGCCCTTGACCGGAATCGAACCTGGGACCTTTCAGTCCACAGGCCGACGCTCTATCCACTGAGCCAAACCGGCTTCGGCAGTAGTCTGTTTTTGATAATTCCCTGATAACATGTCTTTTGGGGTCTGTTTCTATTGTCTGTTTCTTTTGAATTTTGTTTCCTTGTGTGTTCATTTAGTTATTTATGCCCAGTTATTATTTTTTAAAATATATCATTATTGATTTCAGAGAGGAAGGGAGAGGGGGAGAGAGAGAGAGAAATATCAACAATGAGAATCATTGATCAGCTGCCTCCTGCATGCCCCCTACTGGGGATTGAGCCTGGGATCCTTCAGTCTGCAAGCCGATGCTCTATCCACTGAGCCAAACTGGCTAGGGTGCACCCAGTTATTTTTGACTGTGCTGGACAGATTTGCCTAAATCATCAAATGCCCTCCATCTTCCAATTACATCTTTGTTGTTGTTAATCCTCACCTGAGGATATTTTTTTCCCCATTGATTTTTAGAGAGAGTGGAAGGGAGGGAGGGAGTGAGAAACATCGATGTGAGAGACACATCGATTAGTTGCCTCCGCCAGGGATCGATCCTGCAACCCAGGCATGTGCTCTTGACCAGGAATGGAACCTGCGACCCTTCAGTGCTCAGGCCAATGCTCTAACCACCTAGGCACACCGGCCACAGAGCCCCATTATTTCTATGAATTTTTTTGTTGACGTATTACCTTGTGAGCTCTTTGATGCTTAACAATTTTAAAAACAATATTTTATCCAGCATTTTAATTAATTTTCAGCAGGTGAGTTAGTTCTTGCTGTATTCTTAGAAACACTAGTCCTGGTTGATTTTTATTTGTTTTAAACATTTTATCCCATATTCTTCACTACTTTCCTCTGCCCACAGTCTAGACTTAATTCCTTGAGGGCAGGGTCTGTGTCTTTTTAAAATATACATATTTTTTTATTGATTTCAGAGAAGAAGGGAGAAGCAGAGAAAGATAGAAGCATCAATGATTGGCTGCCTCCTGCACACCCCCCGCCCCCTGGGGATTGAGCATGCAACCCGAGCATGTGCCCTGACTGGGAGTCAACCCGTGACCTCCTGGTTCATAGGTTGATGCTCAACCATTGAGCCACACCAGCTGGGCAGGGTCTGTGTCTTAATCACTATTTTATCTTACTTAGTGTCTGGCATATGAAAGAGATGAGGTGGGTGGATGGGAGGGTGGGTAACCAATTGGAAAATACTCTTTGGTGATTCCCCTGATTCTCCCCACAGTTTTTCCTTTACTTGGAGAAAAGCTCCCCAGTATGGGCAGCGTCCCCCGGGTATGGAAGAGCATCTTACCCTGATAGCCTTCTTTTCACCCCCATCTTCCTGGAAACAGAAAGAACTTCAGGAACAGGGGGAGATCAGAGTCATCCAGCTGGGCTTCGACCTGGACGCCCACGGGATTGTTCTCACCGAGGACTACAGGACCAGAGTGCGTGTGGCTCGGGGCGCGGGGGCAGGCGGCTCTCCCACCACACCTCCCAGGGCACGGGCTCTGGTTGGTAGTAATAGGAGGGACAGGAAGGAGGGGGAGGAAAGGTATGAGAGGTGGGACGAACTGGGCAGAAGGGGGTCTGCCTCCCACGTGCTGAGAAACGTCCCCCAGCCTCTCATCCCTGCTTCCAGGTCCTCAAGGCCTGCGATGGCCGGTCCTACGCTGGGGCCGTGCAGAAGTTTCTGGCTTTGGTGCTTCCAGCCTGTGGGGACCTTAGCTTCCAGCAGGACCAAATGACGCAGACCTTTGGCTTCAGGGACACAGAGATCACGTGAGACTTGGGGGGCCAATAACATCCGGCGTCTGGCAGCTCCCTGCCTCCCTCCTTCCAGCCTGGCCCTTTTCCTTTTGCTGATCCTGCCCAAAGGGTTGACTTTTTTTTTTTTTTTAGTAAAATCTAAATTTGTATCCTTCCCCCAAGAGAGAGGCCTATCTCACCTGGAGCCTTGGACTTAAATTCAGGCTATCTGGGTGGCTAGTGAGATGGATCTAGAGGCCTGGCAGGGACCACACATGCCTGATGTGAATCACGCTGAGACTAAGAACGCGAGTGGTAGGCACTAAAGCACTCATATTCCAAAGCAGCAGCCAGGCGTGGCGAGAGGGAAATGTCCGTGCCGGGCTGGCCCGGCTCCGGTCCCTACTGTGCACCATGGTATCTGTGAAGGCATTTTATGAGCTTCTCAGTAGACGTGGGAGGAACTGTGGTGAGGCAGGGGCACAGGAAAAAGACCCTTATTTCTCCCTGCGGGTGGGACCGAGCGTGTGTCAGGGCTTGTGGTCAGGGAGGAATCAAGACTGGTTTTAGGCCCTGACCGGTTTGGCTCAGTGGATAGAGCGTGCGGTAGGGCAGCTGGGTAGGCGAATGGGACCAGAGACCTGCTGGGCAGGGGCGGGGAGGAGGGTGTCTGCTGTCCGGTCCCTTTGCCCGGTTGCCCATGTTTCCAAACATTAGCGGTGAGGAGAGGATTCTCAGAGCCGGTTCCCCTCTCTCCTGGCTTCCTACCCGCTTAGGCAGCTGGTCAACGCCGGAGTCCTCACTGTCCGAGATGCCGGGAGTTGGTGGCTGGCTGTGCCTGGAGCTGGGAGATTCATTAAGTATTTTGTTAAAGGTATTCTGTCTGCAGCTCAGCCCTCAGCCCTCCAGAACACCTTTCCGGCCGCAGGCCTTACTCCCTGCTCCTGTCCACCTCTCCAGGGCGCCAGGCTGTCCTTGGCATGGTCCGGAAGGCCAAGTACCGGGAGCTACTCCTGTCGGAGCTCCTGGCCCGGCGGGCGCCTGCCTCGGTGAGACTCGGCCTTGCCTACCATGTGCACGACCTCATCGGGGCCCAGCTGGTGGACTGGTGAGTCTTGCCCCCAGCCTCTGGCAGTGAGAGCAACAACCCAGAGCAGAGATGGGTTTCCTTCACTAGGGAAGTCCAGCTCCTCTCTCCTCCGGAACCTGGGAATGTTCCTGCCAAGTTCTGAGTTCTCCCCAGACCTTGGCCCGCGCGTCTGGATCAACTGTGTCTTTCTCTTGCAGTGTCTCAACCACTTCTGGAACCCTTCTGCGCCTGCCGGAGACGTGAGGGTCTGCTCACCGCGACAAGCCTTCCCGGAGCCGGGCCTGGGGGCCAGGCGTGCTGCCCAGCAGGGGCCGAGCCAGGGTCACCTTGCGAAAGCTTGGCCAGGAGGATGCGCGATGGACCCGAGGACGTGCAGTGCCAGGCGTGACTGCTGCTGTTGACCTGGGCTCCGGGCCAGGGCGGGGTTTGGGCAGTGCTTCGGGGGCCTGTGGACATGGAGCCAGACCCCATGCCAGGGCCATGGCCGCTGCCTCTGGGGCAGCACGGTGCTGCTGTTACTGTCTTGGGGTAGGAAGGCGGGGTTTCCGAGGGGCAGGTGAGGGGGGCGGGGTTCTCTGCCCTACATGTTGGATTGAAACAGCCAAATAAAGTACTTCTGCTGGTGCTCCTTCTGGTGTCTTGTTTAATGTGGTGGGTGGCTCCTCGCTCGGGGGTAGAGGTAAAGCCACAACTGGGCCTAAACGTGGCCTCATTGTTCAGAGGAAAAGGGGTGTTGAGGTCAGTGTCCTTGGGGGGTGGTGAGGGGTTTCTGAAAAGCACAGGCCTCACGAAGTTCCCTTTTGTGGGGTTCACAGTGGGAGGCCCGCATCTTATCGCCGTGTTTTGTCGGCCTTGGCAAAGGAACCTGGATTCTCTGCCCGGTGCTCCGCCCAGGCTGCCGAGCGGTACACAGACACCACACATGCCCAGGAGGGGAGGTGCCCAGGCACTGGCATGAGGGGCTAACGGGAGGGG
The DNA here is from genome assembly GCF_000412655.1 of Myotis brandtii. Taxonomy (NCBI): domain Eukaryota; kingdom Metazoa; phylum Chordata; class Mammalia; order Chiroptera; family Vespertilionidae; genus Myotis; species Myotis brandtii. The sequence goes on along the minus strand of NW_005354596.1, from coordinate 268,389 downwards.
AGGGCGGGCAGGGGGAGGAGAACAGGACCTCTGGGCCATGATTTCCTCAGTGACCCAGGTGTCCGGGGTGCCCCCCTGCCCCCAACACTGGGCCTGGGGCCAGCTGCATTTCTCGGTTGTCACGTGGTTTCCCAGCTTAGCTGGCCCAGGGGAGGAGCAAGGTCCAGAGTCTACTCTGCTCCAAGCCCGAGGCCAACCAGAGAGGAGCAGACAGACGCACGGGTCTGATCGCTCCTGGTCTTGCAGCCATGCGGCTCCTCTGGGGGCTGATCTGGGCGTCCAGCGTAGCCTTGTCTCTGCAGGAGCCCAGGTCCTGGCGCGGCGGCTGCTGAGCGGGGGGGCTGGGGGCCGGTGGGGCCGCTGCTGACCTGCCTGTTCTCCCCAGGTTGCTCCTGTTTTCTCCTTCCGTGGTTCACCTGGGGGCCCCCCTGTCGGTGGGGCTCCAACTCCAGGATGCTCCTCGGGGACAGGAAGTGAGAGGGTTCGTGTTCCTGAGAAACCCGTCCCATCACAATGCCCCCTGCTCCCCGAAGGTGGATTTCCTCCTCACCTCGGAGCAGGACTTCGTTCTCCGCAGCCTCCAGGTAGCTGGCCGCACCTGTCCTGCTGTGCTTGGCAGCCCCACTCCGTCCCCGCCGCCTCTGGCGTCATCTGCTGGCGGCCTCCTTCCCTGGCCGTCCAGCCTCTGGCTTTCTCCTGCTCTGTCTCTGACCCGCTCCCTTTCCCTCCCCCTCACCTGACAGATACTCCCCAACGGTGCCGACAGCTGTGGCCTCAAAAGCCTCCGAGGAGGCCCCAAGATCCAGCTGGTGGCCCAGTCGCCATGGCTGAAGAGCTCTCTGTCCAAAGACGTGGACACTCAGGGCATCAACCTGCTCTTTTCCTCTCGCCGGGGGCACCTTTTCCTGCAGACCGACCAGCCCATTTATAACCCTGGCCAGCGGGGTGAGTCTCAGCCCCAGGGCCTCTCCTGCGACCGCCCCCTAACCCTAGCCCTAACCCTCACCCCTTACCTGAAATGGCCGGAAAGTGCCGCCTGGAAGGCGCCTGGCAAATGTTTGCTCTCCCCTCACTCCCTGCCCGTCACTGCTGCTCACCTCACCCTCCACTCCAGTTCGGTACCGGGTCTTTGCTCTGGATCAAAAGATGCGCCCATCCACAGACAGCCTCACGGTCACCGTGGAGGTGAGTCCCTGACCTCTGACCTTCCTGACCAGCTGGGGCTACTGATCTGACCTCCCTCCCGCGACCCCTTTCCCCGTCGCAGAACTCTCAGGGCCTCCTTGTGCGGAAGAGGCAGGTGTACGCCCCCTCATCCATCTTCCAGGACGACTTTGTGATCCCGGACATCTCAGAGTGAGCTCTTGCCCCAGTTCCCGGTTGCCCTGCTCCCCACTCCAACACAGGGTCAGACCCGAGCTCCCTGCCTGTGGTTCACCCCACACCCTTCCCCAGGGAGCTGGCTGGCTCTCCCAGGTCCTCTGCACATGCGGGCTGAGCCCCTCCCTGTCTGTCCTCAGGCCAGGGACCTGGAAGATCTCGGCCAGATTCTCGGACAGCCCGGACTCCAACCACAGCACCCAGTTCGAGGTGAAGAAGTATGGTGAGAGCCCGGCCGGTGTGGCTCAGTGGATTGAGCCTCGGCCTGCAGACTAAAGGGTCCCGGGTTCGATTCTGGTCGAGGACCTTGGTTGCAGGCTCCTCCCCAGCCCTGGCCCTGGTCAGGGCGGTGCAGGAGGCAACCAATCGATGTGTTTCTCTCACATCTATGTTTCTCACTGTCTTTTCCTCTCTCTTCCACTCTCTCTAAAAATCAATAGAAAAATATCCTCGAGTGAGGATAAACAAAACAAAACAAAACAAAACAAAAAGAAGTACGGTGAGAGCTGGAGACAGGAGGGCCAGGCAGCTCCTTTCCTGGAGGGAGAAGGCAGGAAGGGGGTGGGAGCAGGCAGAGGTGGGCGACCTGGGTGCCACCCCCTGCGGGAGGGAGTCCTCCAGGGCCCTTCCCCTGGAGTCTGACCAGCCTGCCCCTTTGCCCTGGGTCAGTCCTTCCCAACTTTGAGGTGAAGATCATCCCTGGGGAGCCCTACATCCTGACGGCAGCTGGCGTTCTCGGTGACATCCAGTTAGACATCCAGGCCAGGTAACCTGCCGGGCTCCCCTCAGTGCCAACACCACTCCCTCCTCCCGGCCCCTCCGCCCAGGCCACGCCCGCATCCCCCTCCCCGTGCTCTGTGGCTGCAGGTACATCTACGGGAAGCCCGTGCAGGGGGTGGCGTACGTGCGCTTTGGGCTCCTGGCTGAGAATGGTGACAACACTTTTGAGGGAGGAGGGGAGGGGGGGAGACCGGTGTCACCTGGCCGTTTTCTTCTCTGCCCAGCTGGCGGAGGGCCAGTGCCACATCTCCCTCACGAAGGCTGCGGTGCAGGGCGCCCTGGGGAAGCTTGGCGTCCAGCCGGCTGACCTCCCGGGGCTGCGCCTCTACGTGGCCGCGGCCGTCATTGAGTCTCCAGGTGAGTGCTTTGCCCGGTTGTGACTCCAGGCCTAGCCTCTGACCTCTGAGCTGACCTCTGTCCTCCAGCACCGGCAACCGCCCCCCTCCCCCTTTACCCTCACGTGGGACCCACAGCCAGGAAAGAGCCGCAGCCTCTCCACCTGGGCTGCTGGGAAGCAGCCCTGCCCCTCTGTTTACTGTTTCCGCTCATCCGTCCACCCCGTCCATCGACCCGTCGGTTCTTCCCCCCACCCCCCTCTCAGCATTTATGCCCTATCTGTGCACTGGTCCTGGTCGCTCAGCAAACGAATGAGGGGGAGACGGCCTGTGCCCCAGGAGCCGCCCCGGCTCTCCTGCCCGCTCCTGGGCCTGCTCCTCCCCCCGTCCGTCTTGCAGGCGGAGAGCTGGAGGAGGCCGAGCTCACATCCTGGCGTTTCGTGTCATCTCCCTTCTCCTTGGACCTTCGCCACACCAAGCGGCACCTTGTGCCTGGGGCCCCCTTTCTGCTGCAGGTTTCCTCTGCGGGGGAGGGGCGTGGCGGGAGGGCGCGGAGGGCGCCCCGCAGGAGGGCCCATGGCCCCTCTTCTCTCTTTGACCTGCCCCTCCACCCACCCAGGCCCTGGTCCGAGACATGTCAGGCTCCCCCGCCTCTGGCATTCCCGTCAAGGTTGCTGCCAAATTCTCTCCGGGATCTGCTTCTGAAATACATGATCAGCGGAACACAGACGGGCGCGGCCAAGTCCTCATCTCCATCAACGTCCCTCAGACCACCACGGAAGTGCAGCTCTCCGTAGGACTCCGGCCCACCCCGGGGCATGGGGAGGAGCTGGTGCCTGGGTCCTGGCCACTGACCCTGCTGCTCCCGCCCACCCCTTTCTCCAGGTGTCTGCCGGCTCCCCCTATCCAGCCACAGCCAAGCTCACTGTGAGAGCCCCACCCTCCGGAAGCTCGGGGTTCCTGTCCCTGGAACGGCTGGATTCTCAACCCCCTCGAGTTGGGGACACTTTCCGCCTGAACCTGCGAGCCGTGGGCGTCCGTGGGGCCAGCTTCTCTCATTACTACTACATGGTGTGCAGGAGGGCGGGTGCTGGGAGGGCTCGGCGGCTGGGAGCCCAGGGGCCGGTGGTTTCAGGCTGGGCGCGCAGTGAAGAGGGAACCACTCTCGCCCCAGGTCCTGTCCGGGGGACAGATCGTGTCTGTGGGCCGAGAACCCAGGGGGGCCCTGACCTCGGTCTCCGTGTTTGTGACCCACCGCCTGGCGCCCTCCTTCTACTTTGTGGCCTTCTACTACCACGGGGGCCTCCCAGTGGCCAACTCCCTGCGGGTGGACGTCCAGGCTGGGGCCTGTGAGGGCAAGGTAACGCATCGGGGGTGGGGGAGGCAGGAGAAGATGAGAAGCAGCGCCCCCGTCTGACCCGTCCCCCCCGCCCCTGCCCCCTCCCCCGTGCAGCTGGAGCTGAGTGTGGACCAGCACAAGGACTACCAGCCTGGGGAGATGCTGAAGCTCCAGCTGCACACCGACTCTGCGGCCCTGGTGGCCCTGGGGGCTGTGGACATGGCTCTGTACGCCGCGGGCGGCAAGGCCCACAAGCCCCTGGACATGGGCAAGGTTTGCGAAGACCCTCTCCCCGGCCCTGCCGCGTCCTCTCGGGCTCATCCCAGCTGCCCGCCCACTCCGCCCAGCCTCCCTCACGCTGGGGCCTTGGGCCTTATTTCCCCTCTGTCTGTGTCTCACATCTGTCCACCCTGCCCTCGCCCACAGCCAGCCCTGCCCCTCAGCCATCTTGTCTCCGCCACAGCCCTGCCTTTTCTTGCCAGGTCTTCGAAGTCATGAGCAGCTACGACCTCGGGTGTGGTCCTGGGGGCGGGGACAGCGCCCTGCAGGTGTTTGAGGCGGCTGGGCTGGCCTTTTCTGACGGACACCAATTGACTTCGACCAGAAATAGTGAGAGCAGAGGAGGAAGCGGATGGGTGGTGGGAGGCAAAGTGAGGAGGAGGGCCCTGAGGGGTAAGAAGGGAGGAGGGGCGCAGGCACGGGAGGCGCCCACCAGGGCTTGGCTGCAGCCCTGCTCTCTCCCAGGTCTGAGTTGTCCCAAGGAGCAGAAAACCCGGAAAAAGAGAAACGTGAACTTCCAGAAAGCAATTAGCGAGAAGTGTGAGTTGTGGGCGCGGGTGAAGCTGCTTGCGCCCCGGGGTCAGGGGGAGGGGTCTGCCTCTCGGCTCCTCTGCTCCCCAGGGGCCAGGCTGTGGGCCAGAGGGCCAAGTCCTGGGTTGGCGGTGGGTGGGCAGGAGGCTCTGCGCGGCCTCCTGAGCTCCCCGTGCCCAGTGGGCCCTCGGTACCTGGAGGTCCGAGTGGGGCGGAGGTGCGTCCCGTGCTCCCACT
>NW_005354596.1:261319-263363 GCF_000412655.1 Myotis brandtii | reverse complement strand
AGGGAGCCCGGGCGCGCAGAGCCCTCCTCACCGTGCCGTGTGGCCCCCAGCCCTGGAGGTCCTGCAGGAGGAGGACCTGATGGAGGAAGACGAAATTCCTGTGCGCAGCTTCTTCCCGGAGAACTGGCTCTGGAGGGTGGAGACCGTGGACCGCTACCTCCAGTGAGGGCGCCTGGTGGGCCCGCCTTGGGTCTGGGCAGGGTGGGGCCAGCCCAGCCCGTGACGGCTGCTCACCTTCCCACCACAGGTTGTCGCAGCTGCCGATCCCTGACTCTCTGACCACCTGGGAGATCCACGGCGTGAGCCTGTCCAAAACGACAGGTGGGCTGCCCGCCGCTCCGCCCTCCCCGCTGCCACCCTGCACCCAGCTCCCTCTTCCTTGACTGCAAGGAGGGGGGTGCAGACAGTGGGGCAGAGATGGTCACCCTGCCTCCCAGTGGCTGCGATGCCCCCAGGCCTCTGATGTCTCCCCGTCCCCACACCTCTCTCCACAGGCCTGTGTGTGGCCACACCAGTCCGGCTCCGAGTGTTCCGCGAATTCCACCTGCACCTCCGCCTGCCCATCTCCGTTCGCCGCTTTGAGCAGCTTGAGCTGCGGCCTGTCCTGTACAACTACCTGGACACAGATCTGACCGTGCGGCCTGCGGGAGCCTGGGTGCACAGCGGGTGGCTGGGGCGGGGGAGGGATGAAGAGCCCAACCACCTGACTGGCCCTCCCCTTTTCCTCCCCAGTTGAGCGTCCACGTGGCCCCGGTGGACGGGCTGTGCCTGGCTGGGGGCGGAGGGCTGGCCCAGCAGGTGCTGGTGCCCGCACACTCTGCCCGGCCTGTTGGCTTCTCTGTGGTGCCCACGGCGGCCGCCGCCGTGTCCCTGAAGGTGGTGGCTCGAGGGTCCATGGAGTTTCCTGTAGGGGACGCAGTGTCTAAGATTCTAAAAATTGAGGTGAATGGAGCACCCCTGAAGCCAGATCCCCAGGCTCCCAGATTTACCCCCTGACTCCCAGCACCCTCTCTGCTGGCCCTCTGGCCCACCACCCAAACCCAACTCCTTGGTCAGTTTGCCTTCTACAACTCTGATCCCACTCGGCCTCCAAAGTTCAAATCCCAGTCCGGGGAGTCTGCACTGGGTGGTGGGGGGGGCAGCTGCAGCCAGGCGCGGGGTGACCTCTCAGAGCTCTGTTTCCCCCGAGACAGAAGGAAGGCGCCGTCCACATGGAGGAGCTGGTGTATGAGCTCAACCCCCTGGGTGAGTGGCCCTGGCCGCCGCAGTGCCCTACGAGGGTTGTAGGTGGAGGAGATGGACACCAGGCAGACTGACAACTTCCCCATCTCCCCAGACCACCGAGGCCGGACCCTGGAAATTCCTGGCAACTCTGATCCCAATATTATCCCCGATGGAGACCACAGCAGCTTTGTCAGGGTCACAGGTGGGCGTGCCCTCCAGTCCCTTCCCAGCGGCCACCCTCGCATGCATGTGAAACCTGTTTGGGGCCATGACCCTCTGACCCTGGGTCCCAGACCTACTCTCTATCCGTCACCCCCTCTTTCCCCTGTAGCCTCAAGTCCACTGGACACCCTGGGCTCCGGGGGGGCCTTGTCAGCAGGAGGCGTGGCCTCCCTCCTGAAGCTGCCGCAGGGCTGCGGGGAGCAAACCATGGTCCTCTTGGCTCCGACCCTGGCTGCTTCCCGCTACCTGGACAAGACGGAGCAGTGGAGCAGGCTGCCCCCAGAGACCAAGGACCACGCGGTGGACCTGATCCAGAAAGGTTCTGGCGCAGGGCAAGCGGGGGTGGGGCAGGCCATTAAGGGCGATGGGCACCCCAGGCGGCTGGTGGGGGGAAGGGGGTACCCAACGGGAATGGGGAGCATGGCCTCGGGCACAAATAGCAGCCGCCGCTCCTCTCCAAGGGTACATGCGGATCCAGCAGTTCCGGAAAGCGGACGGCTCCTATGGGGCGTGGCTACATCGGGACAGCAGCACCTGGTGAGCCTGGGAGAGTGCTCTGGGTCTCCGAGAGCTGGCGGGGCTGCGGGGGCGGGGGGGA
>NW_005354596.1:259741-261257 GCF_000412655.1 Myotis brandtii | reverse complement strand
AGGGTGACTAACCAGGTGTTGGGGGAGTGGCCTGTGTTCCCCATCCCCAGCTGTCACTTCCCTCCTCTAGGCTCACAGCCTTTGTGTTGAAGGTACTGAGTTTGGCCCAGGAGCAGGTGGACGATTCACCGGAAAAGCTGCAGGACACGGCCAAGTGGCTGCTGTCCCAGCAGCAGGCCGACGGTTCCTTCCGGGACCCCTGCCCCGTTATCCACAGGGGCATGCAGGTGCGGCCGGAGGCGGGGCCCAGGGGTGCCGGTGGGCTCTCTCCTGGCCCCTCCCCTCCTGGCTGACGGCTTCTCTCCCTGCACTGACCAGGGGGGCTTGGTAGGCAATGACGAGACGGTGGCCCTGACGGCCTTCGTGGTCATCGCCCTTCATCACGGGCTGGCCGTCTTCCAGGACAGGAGAGCAGAGCAGCTGAAGCAGAGAGTGGTAAGGGCGCCCGCGCCTGCCCTGCGCCGGCGGCTCTCCCTGCTGCTCCTCAGGACCCAGGTGTCCGCCCACAGACCTTCCTCCCTCGTTCTTCTAGGAAACTTCCATCTCGAATGCAAACTCATTTTTGGGGGCGAAAGCAAGTGCTGGGCTCCTGGGTGCCCACGCAGCCGCCATCACGGCCTACGCACTGACGCTGAGCAGGGCCCCTGAGGACCTGCGGGACGTGGCCCACAACAACCTCATGGCCATGGCCCAGGAGACCGGCGGTGAGTCAGGGGCCTCGGGCCTCTGCGTGTGCCCACAGGGAGGAGCCGAGACACAGCCCAGAGGGGATGACGGCACCTGAGCCGGGTGGGGCCGGCAGGAGAGCTGGTGGGAGCAGGGCCGGCGGCCGGCCTCCCGCTCACGGCTGGTCGCCCTCCCTCCCAGATAAGCTGTACTGGGGCTCGGTCATCGGCTCTCAGAGCAACGTCGTGTCGCCCACGCCGGCTCCTCGCAGCCCGGCAGACCCCGTGCCCCAGGCCCCGGCCCTGTGGATTGAAACCACAGCCTACGGCCTGCTGCACCTGCTGCTCCGGGAGGGCCGGGCAGAGATGGCGGACCAGGTCGCAGCCTGGCTCACCCACCAGGGCAGCTTCCAAGGGGGATTCCGCAGCACCCAGGTAGGGGCTCCTTGGGGCTCTGGGGTGGGCGGCCCTGGAACCAAGCGCCTGAGTCCCGGTCCAACCTCCCCAGGACACGGTGATGGCCCTGGACGCGCTGTCTGCGTACTGGATCGCCTCCCACACTGCCGAGGAAGGGCGGCTCAACGTGACCCTCAGCTCCCAGGGCCGGAGTGGGTTCAAGTCCCACGTGCTGCAGCTGAACAACCACCAAGCTCAGGGGGTGCAGGAGGAGCTGCAGGTGACCACACCCTCACCTGGGCCGCAGGACACCTGGGCCTAGTGTGTGGGCCAGGACTTCCCGGCCCCGCCCATCCCTCGCTCTCCTGATGCCCTGTGGGAAGGCTTCTGGCTGAGCGGCCGGAGAGCCACCTAGCCTCAGCTGCAGGCTCCTCCCGCAGTAATGTGTGCAGCTG
>NW_005354596.1:256813-259665 GCF_000412655.1 Myotis brandtii | reverse complement strand
GTGGGGGTGGGCTCCCCGCAGCGGGGGAGGCTGAGTGGAGTAGTGCACGTGGAGGTGTCAGCTCCGGACGGGAGGGGAGAGGAGGAGCAGGGCTGTTTTTAGGGAGGAGAGAAGTTGGAATAAACAGCTCGCCCTCCTGTGCCCTCCTGACATCACTTTCCCTTTTGTGTCCCTGAAAGTTTTCCTTGGGCAGCAAGATTAACGTGAAGGTGGGAGGAAACAGCAAAGGAACCTTGAAGGTGAGAGCCCGCAGCACGGGCGCCGGGCCAGCAGGGGGCGCTGGGGTCTGGAGGGGGAACAGGAAGACACGCAGGGCTGTGCGCCCCTGGGTGCTGGCCTGCACCTCCCCCATCGAGCCACAGGCCCTGCTTCCTCCTGCTCCCCTTGCCTGCCTGACACAGCCCCTTCACCAGCTGCCCAGTTGCCCTCCCCCCAGCCCTCCGTCCCCTGATGCCCGGGGCCCTGTCACTTGGTCTCTGACTCGGGGCTAAGACAGCCTGGAGCTCCTCCCACGCCCAAGCCCCACGCTCTGAGCCGTCAGACTAGCCTTCGGACCCCCTCCCCGCCCCCCCCACACACGGTTGGGTGCCTGTACCTCCCTGGCCAGACGGGGGTGCCCGCCACAAGGTCTCCTGGCCTTGAACGTCCTCCCCCTGCTTCTCTTCCCATGAGGCAAACTCCTCCTCCTCCTCACGCCCCGGCCCAAAGCCTTTCCCTGCGGCCTCTGCAGGTGCAGAGCGCTGGTCCCGAGGGCGGGCCCTGCCCCCGCCTCACCGTCCAGCCCGCCTGGCCCTGGCCCTTCGTGTTCTCTGCTGGTCAGGAGGGAGATGGGAAGGGCCCAGGCCTCAAAGCCCCCGCCCGGCCGTGCCCTGAGCTGTGCTCTGGAGAGAGGCCTGGGCCCAGGTGCCATGTTCCCTCCACGCCCCTTGCTGGCCAGGTCCTCCGTACCTACAACGTCCTGGACATGCAGAACACGACCTGCCAGGATCTTCAGATCGAGGTGACGGTCCTGGGCCACGTGGAGTACACAAGTGAGTGCTGGGGGCGGGCGCCCCGGGGCCTCCAGGGGCTGGTGCAGGGGCGGAGTCTCAGTGCCCCCTCCCCCAGTGGCAGCCGAGGAGGACTACAAGGACTACTACGACTACGAGAACCAGGGGGACTCCGAGAGTCTGGGCTTCGCCGGAGACGACCCGGGGGCCCTTTCCCGGCCTGTGACACCCCTGCAGCTGTTTGAGGGGCGGAGGAGCCGCCGCAGAAGGGAGGTACCCAAGGTGGCCGAGGAGCAGGAGGCCCGAGTGCAGTACACCGTGTGCATCTGGTGAGCCTGCGGGCGGGGGGCGGTCTGCGCGCTGGGCAGGGCACCCAGACCACAGGGCTCGTCTCTCCGCAGGCGGAACGGCAAGGTGGGGCTGTCCGGCATGGCCATCGCGGACATCACCCTCCTGAGCGGATTCCACGCCCTGCGGGCTGACCTGGAGAAGGTGTGGTCAGGAGCCCGGCTCCGGCCCTGCAGCCCCTGCAGGTGACCCTCTGTGGCCGCCTCCCTGTGACCCTCTCCTTCTTTGCAGCTGACGTCCCTCTCTGACCGTTATGTGAGTCACTTTGAGACCGAGGGGCCCCACGTCCTGCTGTACTTCGACTCGGTGAGCAGGGAGGCGACTGGCGTGGGGCACTGTGCTCCAGGGAGGCAGGACACGAGGGAGGCCATGCGGGCAGGGGCCGGGGCAGGGGCAGGGCCGAGCCCCTAATGTGGTTTGGGGCCGTCAGCAGGGGGTGTGGAGAGTGAGCCTGTCAGAAAGCCGACTGTATTCGACCTGAGGGTTTGCTTTGTGGTCCTTTTTATTGACCGTCCTAGAAAAGTGTACTTTCTTTCAAGAAGTGATGTTGGTCATAGTGAGTGGTCTTGTCTCTGCGGCCTAGTGGCTAAAACAAAGTTTTCAACCCTCTGATGGCCCTCAGCATTTTTTGGATGTTTAGTGGGCCTGGGGGGCCCAGAGGCGAGCACAGTGGCCGCAGCTGCCCTAGTGGCAGAGGAAGGAGGCCTGGACGTATCCGTGGTGAAGCGAGGCTGCCAGGAGGGGGTGGGTTGGGGGCAGGCAGAGTGGCTTGGAGAATTTGTGCATCCTGCAAAAGTCCTAATGGAGGAGCAAGGCTGACGGTTTTGTTTGGCAATCAGCCAGGAAGGGGCTGGTGAAAGCTGGGCCGTGGGGGAGACCGGCGTAGGGGGCGCGAGGAAGGCAGGCGAGGGGAGGTCACAAACAACCAGTCAGCAGCAGAGACGCCCAGAAGTGAACCCTGAGCTTAAGGGGAGCTGCACGTGGTGTGTCCTGTGTCCGCAAGGCGACACCGCACAGGCACTCGGGGACCAGGCGGGGCCGGGGAGGTCACCATCTGGGCAGTGAGGTCAGCAGGGACCTTGGGAGCAGTTGTTAGTGTTCTGGCGGCCGGAAGGTAACAGAATGTGAAGGACACTGAAGATGAGACAGCGGACACCAGAGACAGGCCAAGGAGTGTCCCTCAGGCCTGTGGGGCCCTGACCTCCCCCCGCCCCCGCAGGTCCCCACCTCCCGGGAGTGCGTGGGCTTTGGAGCTGTGCAGGAGGTGGCCGTGGGGCTGGTGCAGCCGGCCAGCGCCACCCTGTACGACTACTACAACCCTGGCAAGTACCTGGGGCACCAGGACTGGGGCTGTGGAGGGGCAGGGAGGTCCTGGGGCTCCAGAGGACTGGCTGGCAGGAGGGCAGGTGCCCTAACGCCCCTCTCTGCTCTCCTCCAGAGCACAAGTGCTCTGTGTTTTATGGGGCACCAACTAAGAGCAAACTCCTGTCCACGCTGTGCTCCGCGGACGTCTGC
>NW_005354596.1:252932-256740 GCF_000412655.1 Myotis brandtii | reverse complement strand
TTGCCTCACCTGGGCCCTGCCCTCAGGGAAGTGCCCTCGACAGCGGCGTGCCCTGGAGCGGGGGCTGATGGAGGAGGAGGGCTACAGGATGAAGTTCGCCTGCTACTACCCCCGCGTGGACTACGGTCAGTCCCCTGTCCTCGGGGCCTGGCCGGGGGGCGCCCGCAGGCAGCCCGGAGCTCACCTTCCTCCCGTCCGAACTCCCTCACAGGCTTCCAGGTTAAGGTTCTCCGAGAAGATTCCAGAGCTGCCTTCCGCCTCTTCGAGACGAGTGTCATCCAAGTGCTGCACTTCTGTACGAGGGCCGGCGGCCGGGCTGGAGGGAGCTGCGGTCGGGCCTGGCGCCTGGAACAGTGAACATTCCGGGGCGGCTGAGCTCACACCCCTCGGCCTCTCAGGAGCTCGGGGCTTGTCGCGGGACGGCAGCGCCTGCGGGGAGTGGCGGGCTCAGCGGAGGGTGTGCCAGGCCTGGCCGTGTCCCGTCCCCTCTGACAGCTCTTGTCCCGTCCCCCTCAGCCAAGGATTCCCAGGCCGCTGCTGGTCAGACCCGGAACTTTCTGGTTCGAGCCTCTTGCCGCCTTCGCTTGGAACCCGGGAAAGAATATTTGATCATGGGTCTGGACGGGACCACCCACGACCTCAAGGGACAGTGAGTTCGCTGGGCCCTGGGTCTCTTGCTGCCCTCACACCTCCTGAGGGCGAGGATCCCCAGCACGAGGCCCTGCTCCTCAGGTGCCAGGTGCCAGGTGCTGTGGGCTCGCTCCCGTCTGCCCGTCCGGAACTCGCTGACGGCCCTTTGCTCCCACAGACCCCAGTACCTGCTGGACTCGAACAGCTGGATCGAGGAGATGCCTTCTGAGCGCTTGTGCCGGAGCACCCGCCAGCGGGCAGCCTGCGCCCAGCTCCGCGCCTTCCTGCAGGAGTACGGCACTCAGGGCTGCCAGGTGTAGGGCTGCCCCCCCCCCCCACCCCGGGAGGGGCCCAGGGCTGGGCCCGAGACTCAATAAAGACCTTACACAGCCAAGCGTCCGTGTGTGTGTCTCAGCCCTGTGCCTTCTAGGTCCTGGCCGGGCCAGGGTTTGCGTAATCTCGGGCTGTCGGAGCCTGGTGGCCCTCCCAGGTGACTCACCAGGAGCTCAGGCCCTCATCAGACCACCAAGCAGGCTTGTGACCCGCAGCCTTCGCCCGTGGACCCGGCCTCCACACCACGGCCAGCCTTCACCGTGCCACAGGCCCTCCACTGCCGGGGGTGGCCAGTCTCGCCGACTGTCCCGGCACAGTTGGCCCGTTGGGCTGTTTTCACGGCGACCTGGTCTGTGGAGAGCCTTGTGATGGTGGCATTGGGAGCACCGGGGTCTCTTCCGGGACTGACCTTAGCCAAGCCCAAGGCTGCCTTTGTGTTTGCTGACACTCTTCTACTGGGGCCAGCCCTCCCCACCGGCCCACCTCGCTCCCTGCATTTGGGGGCGCCCTTGGGTCTGAAGGGCTGACCTAGAAATCCATCGAGAGGTTTGCTGACATCACAGCCTGCCATTCAGTCGACAGAAACGGGCGGGCCTCTCTCCAAGCCCCGCGTGCCAGGCCCCGTCCTCTGAGGGGTGCTGCTGGGGCGTGTGGTCCTGTGGGCACTGGTGGGGCATCTGACCTAGCCTGGGAGAGGGGCGGGAGGGCTGCCGGAGGAGGTGACATCGAAGCTGGGCTCTGAAGGCTGAGGACTTGGGAAGAGAGCGAGGCTAGATGAGGGGGTTTGAGGCAGGAGAAGGAATGAAAGGCCAGGCAGGACAGCAGGGCAGGGCCCGGCGTGTGATGCATCAGGTTGGAATTTGGATTTGGTGGGCGGTGGAAGAGATGGGGCTGTTTACAAGCACGCCCGCTCTCTGGGTCACCCCCCCCCCCGGCCCGATTCCGTGCGACCTGAAGCCCCGGCCCCCCAGCACTGCAGAGGCTGCCTAGGCTGTGGTGTGTGCCCTGTGCTTGCCCATCAGGCCTTGCTTCCCTCAGCCGTCACCATGCTGACAGCTATGCCCGTGGGTGCCAGCCGGGGCCCAGCTGCAGCTGTGGTCCCATTTGCTGCCCACCCCACAGCCCCGGCCCGTGTCTCCCACCGGCTCTGCCACCGGGACCTGAGTTAATTCTCCACGCCAGTGGGTGGGACAGCTGGGACCTCAACCCAGGCGCTCCAGCACACAGGGCTGAGGAATTAGGGGATGGCGTGGGCCTCGGGTCACCTCTAACCTTTAACCCCAGGAGGCCTAACCTCTCCCTGAGCCATGCCCTCCTCTCCCCAAGACCCTCCTCTGAGCCCCTCACCGACACCTCATCCCTAAAATTGTTCCCTGATAGTCCTACTTGGTCCAGTGGGATCCTCTTACGGCTCCTGCTCCCGGGATGGGGCTGGACCCGGACCCCAGCTGTGGCTATTGGGCCCCTTCCTGGGGACTTTGGGGGCACGGGGGGTACATTGAGTTGTGCTGGGAAGCCCAGTGCCCTTGGCTGGACCTTAACCTGTGGACTCTGACCCCAAAGGCAGTCCTGTTTGGCCGGCCCAGGAGCAGGTGCCGCGGGCTGCAGAGCAGGAGGACGAGGGGGCCGCCCCAGGGCCTCGCTCTCCCTGCCCCCGGCTCCTGACCTCAGGGCCTGAGATACCCTGGAATTTATAAAGCAGTTTCTATTTTTGGCTTAAATTCCGCAAGTTGGTCTCTTTCTTGCAACCAAAAAGCATCAGGCACATGGTAAGAGCTCCAAATTGGGGACCATACAGTTCTTCATCTTCAGCTGTTGAGAGTGAAATGGGGCGATGATGACAATCACACGGGACTCCAGGTCTAACGTCCCGCCTGTGCATCGGGAGAGCCGCACACAGACCCCCAGCTCATCTTGTTTCAGAGGGTCCTGGGGCCCGTGAGGCGGGGGCACCCTTCCCGGGAGACAGACTGCAGCATCGGCAGAGGGAGCGGGCGGGGCCGGTGTGGCCGGAGGCTGCTGCTGCCTGTGCAAGGTCAGGGTCGCGCTCTCCTTCCGTTCTTGATGGATCACAGGGGGAAGGCCGGTTCTTTGAAATATGGGCTCCCCAAGGCCAACGGGCCTGCTGCCCTCCCAAGAATGTGCCATCCTGTGGGCGGGCCGGAGGCCGGGGCGAGGCAAGGAGTCAAGGGCCCCAGAGCAGCCCGGGCAGCAAGATGTATGGTGGGGCCCCCAGAGCTATAAGTGCCAGGCCGGGCCGGCCGGGCCTCCAGCCCAGCTGCTCCTTTTTTCCCGCCTGCTCTGGGGCCAGTGGCAGCGCAGGAGCCTCCACCTCCCACCTCTTGCCCCTGGCTTCCTGCACCTGCTGCAGCCCAATCTCCCCATCCACCTGCTGGGCCTGGCTCAGACCCTCGGGCCTGTGTACAGGCTCCGCCTCGGGCTGCAAGGTGAGCGCCCCCCCCACCCATGCCCGCCTGCCTGCCGGCTCCAGGGGCAGGTGACGCCCTGCTGACATCGCGTTGCGCTCCCCAGATGTGGTGGTGCTGAACTCCAAGAGGACCATTGAGGAGGCCATGGTCAAGAAGTGGGTGGACTTTGCCGGCCGACCCCAGATACCGTCCTGTAAGGGGTGGGAGAAGCGGGCTGGGGCCGGCGGGGAAGGTGGGCGTGCTTCCTGGCCCCCTGACCCCACCCCCACTCGCAGACCAGCTGGTGTCCCGGCACAACCAGGACCTCTCCCTGGGGGACTACTCCCCGCTCTGGAAGGCGCACAAGAAGCTCACGCGCTCCGCCCTGCTGCTGGGCATGCGCGGCCCCATGGAGCCCCTGGTGGAGCGGCTGACCC
>NW_005354596.1:251351-252651 GCF_000412655.1 Myotis brandtii | reverse complement strand
CTGCGGGCCCGGGCCGGCGCCCCGGTGGCCATCCAGGAGGAGTTCTCGCTCCTCACCTGCAGCATCATCTGTCACCTCACCTTTGGAGACCAGGTAAAGGCCCTTGCGCTCACGCGTGCTCCGCCTGAGCCTTCCACCTCCGGCCCTGACCTGGCCCCCCCCCCCCCGGCCCCCGCAGGAGGATGCCGTGGTGCACACCTTTCACGACTGTGTCCAGGACCTGATGAGGACCTGGGACCACTGGTCCGTCCACATTTTGGACATCGTTCCCTTTCTCAGGGTGAGGATGGGGCCGGGCCCAGCCTGGGCCTGGGCGGGTGGGCCAGGCGCCCTTCTCGCAGCCACTGTCTCTTGCTCCCTGCCCAGTTCTTCCCCAGCCCCGGCCTCCGGAGGCTGAAGCAGGCTGTGGAGAGCAGGGACCACCTTGTGGAGGGGCAGCTGAGTAGGCACAAGGTGGGCACCGCGCGCGGACTGGCCCGAGCCCGCAGCCGCGGGACTGCCCAGAGCGAGGCCGCTCTCGCTTGGCAGCCGGTGCTCAGGAGCCTCCCTCCCCAGGAGAGCATGGTGACGGGCCGCTGGCGGGACGCCATGGACTACATGCTGCAGGGGGTGGGGAAGCCGCCGGCCGAGCAGGGCTCCGGGCAGCTCCTCGAGGGGCACGTGCACATGTCCGTGGTGGACCTTTTCATCGGCGGCACCTCGACCACCTCGACCACCCTCTCCTGGGCTGTGGCGTTTTTGCTTCACCACCCTGAGGTGCGCCCCCTCCGCTGGTGCAGGCTGTGCTGGCCGGGCCGGGCTGCCTCCTAATGGGCACAAAGGCTCCTGTGGGTGCTGCAGGGCCGGCTGGCCCGCACTAGGCTTCCCCATTTCCCAGGTCCAGAAGCGACTGCAGGAGGAGTTGGACCGTGAGCTGGGTCCCGGGGCCGGGTGCTCCGGAGTCCCCTACAAGGACCGCGCGCGGCTGCCCCTGCTCAACGCCACCATCGCGGAGGTGCTGCGCCTGCGGCCCGTCGTGCCCCTGGCCCTGCCACACCGCACCACGCGGCCCAGCAGGTGACTCCCGGAGGTGGGGTGAGTGGACGGCAGGCGGGCTCTGGCGGGCCTCTGACTCCACCCTGCCCTCAGCATCTCCGGCTACGACATCCCCGAGGGCACGGTTGTCATCCCCAACCTCCAAGGTGCCCACCTGGACGAGACGGTCTGGGAGCGGCCACACGAGTTCTGGCCTGGTGCGTGTGGTGTGGGGCTGGTGCCCGTGGGTGGGAGTGTGCGGGCCGGTGCCCGCCGCTGACCGGAT
>NW_005354596.1:248760-250461 GCF_000412655.1 Myotis brandtii | reverse complement strand
CGGTAGCCTCTGGGTCTCAGCTTCATCTCCGTGAACGGCACGGAGAACTCGAAGCCCTTCCAGTGGTACCAGCTCACGCCCTGGAAAGGAGGTGGAGTCAGAGCAGACCCCATCCGCTGCTCCCCCCCTCCGCCCCCTGGTTCCCAGAAACTAATCAACCGCCTGCCCTCCCTGCTGCCTTCCCAACCCCAACGCAGACTGGCCCTTCCCACCCAATAAACCACTTCCTCCCCAAAGCGTGGCGAGGGCGCTGTTCCATCACAGACGAGGCCGGGGCTCAGTAACTCCCCGCCCTGCGGTCAACCAGCAGGGGCGCACCTGGTGGTCCACTGTGCTCCCGTAGAGCCCATTGAGGTTGGCGTAGTGGCAGTTCCTGTACCACCAGGCCCCTCGGTAGGAGACGGCGCAGGAGATGAGCAAGTGGGCCCAGCCCTCACCTGCTGTGCCGTGGTAGCCCTCCAGGTGGAGGCGGTAGTAGTCAGCAGCCGAGTCTACCCGGAAGGAGTCGTACTGGGCGAATGCCACCTCGTCCCCGGCCCGCAGGTCCACACGCATGGAGTAGTCCCCGTGGCTGGTCAGGCTGTGCAGGGCCTCGTTGCCTGGGGGTGGGACCCTGCTCTCACCGGGGCTCTGCTGAGCACGGGGGCCGTCCCTTCCCTGCCCCCCAGTCCCTGTGTGGCACTGACCCAGCCAGAACTCCCCGGAGATGTTCCCAAAACCATGGGCATAGTCCTCCCAGTCCCTGTGTGGCACTGACCCAGCCAGAATTCCCCGGAGATGTTCCCAAAACCATGGGCATAGTCCTCCCAGTCCCTCCAGAAGTCCGTGCGTCCATCCATGCGGCGCTGGAACACCTGGGGAGCAGGTGGGCAAGCTGCACCCACCAGCCAGCCGCCCCCGTCAGTCTCCATGTCACAAAACACGTCCAGTGGCCGCGCGCGGTTTCCATTGAGGAAGATGGTGGTGGTTCTGGAGGTGCCCGCCCCGTTCTGCATCTCCTCCCCACAGTCCCGGGGAAAGGGGACCTGCAGTCCACCTGGGGGGAGCACAGGGAGGGTCAGTCCTTCTTCCAAACCCTAGACCCCTGCTGCCCACGCAGCCCGACCCCCGGCCCCAGCCCCCAGGCACCAGTGGTGAAGGAGGTGGACATGGGTGGCGTGAGGGCCTCGCCCCACATGGCCCGGAGCCAGGCTCTGTAGGTGGTGGAGGGAAAGAGGCCCAGGAGCTGGTGAGCGGTGACACTTCCTGGGAGCAGGATCTCCTGTGGGACAGAGAAGGGGCAGGTCGGGGACATGGAGGCAGAGGCAGAGGCAGAGGCAGCCCCTGGAATGGAACCCAGGGAGGGGCGTGGCCAGGGGGCAGGGGTGGGGCACCTGGGTCTGTCCATCAGGGATGTCGTAGGTGAGCAGGTAGCCAGTGGGCAGGACTTGGGGCTCAGTCCACGTGAGCAGGGCCGTGCGGGGGGTCACTTCTTTGGCCTCCAAGTCCCGGGGGCCCTCCAAGCCTGGCAGGGGAATGGGGAGGAGAAGATGGAGATGAGGCCCCTCCTTGCACCTGCCCTCCCCGCCCCACCCCTCCCAGGAGGTACCAGTGGTGAAGACGATGCTGGCTGGAGAGGTGAGGTTGGGGCCCCGAAGGCCATGCACGGTGGCTGTGTAGTTGGTGTGGAGCTCCAGGCCCTGCAGGGGGTAGTCCACAGCG
>NW_005354596.1:247553-248245 GCF_000412655.1 Myotis brandtii | reverse complement strand
CCGGAAGCCCGGGCCGCTCACCGCCTGGGGCTGTGACCCGGACGGCATAGGTGTCCACCGGAGCCTGGGGCGGCTTCCAGTGCAGCCTGGCGGTTCCCTCCGTCAAGTTCAGTGCACGCAGCTGGGTGGGGCCGTCCGGAACTGGGGGAAGGGAGGCTCAGAGCGGACCTTCCTTCCCAAACCCTCCCACACCCCTCCCCTCTCTGGCCACTCAACCAACTCCCGCCATGGCCTCCTGCGCCGCCGGCCGCCCGCCTCTCACCCGTGGTGAGGAAGCCGGTGAGCGGCTCGCTCTCCTCGAAGCCTCGGACGGACACCACGGTCACCTCGTAGTGAGCGCCTGGGACCAGCCCCCCGAGCTGCTGGGTCCGGGCTCTGCCGCCCACCTGCACACTCCGTGGCTCCCCTGGAAACACAGTGGGCTCAGGAGGGCTGCAGGGGGGCAGAGTGGAGGGCGCAGGGGACACGAGACCAACGCGGACATGGGCAAGGGGGTCACCTCCGTCCACCAGCTGGTAGGACACTTTGAAGCTGTCGGCTCTGGACGGTGGGGGCGTCCAGCTGACCTTGGCTGAGGTCTCCCCAATTTCGCTGAACTGTAGGTCCCGGGGGCTCTCCAGAACTGAGGGCGAGACGTGCCGAGTAATGAGTAATGAGGGTGAGGGCGTGGGGCGAGGCTCCTGTCCGGGGCC
>NW_005354596.1:243907-247032 GCF_000412655.1 Myotis brandtii | reverse complement strand
TCCCCTCCCGCTGCAGCAGGGGACGCGGATGCGGCTCCAGAGTGCTTGCTGACGGGACCCCGTAGCGGAGCAGGAAGGAGTCGAAGGCCCCAGGGGGGGCCTCCCAGTTGAGCCGCAGGGAACTGGTGGTCACGTCAGTCACGGACAGCTGGGACAGCCGGGGCCCCGGCCCCCCTGGCGTCTGCCCGGCAGGGGCTGACCAGGGGCTGGGTCCCCAGCACATGCAGAGCCAGGGCTGCTTGCCCAGCGCTTCCTCCCCCACGGCCCCCCTCCTGTTCTTTCCCTGCTCGCCACTCTGGGCACCCCCCCCCAGGCCCGCCTGGCGCTACCTGTGGTGCCCTCCGTGGAGACGGGCCCCAGGCGCTTCCCTTCGTGGAGGCCGTAGAGGAAGAACTTGTAGGCGGTGCTGGGCTCCAGGCCTGACACGTGCACCACGTGCTGGTCCCCACCCACGAGCAAGGCCTGGGGCTGCCTGTCCGCGTCCCAATACTGCACCACGAAGGAGTCGAAGGGGCCCCGGGCCACCGTCCATGCGAGGCGCAGGGAGTCCGGGGTGCTGTCGGTCACGGCCAGCTCCCCCAGGCGGGGCCCTCCGGGGGTGTCGGGGGCCCCTGTGGCAGCTTGCCAGGGGGTGGGTGCGTCCTCTGGGGCTGGGAGAGAAGCCCAGGGGAGAAGCTGAGGGTGTATGTGCATGTCTGTGTGCATGTGAGTGCATGTCTTGTGCGTGTGTATTTGCATGTGTGCATGTGTGCATGTGCGTGTGCACACAGCAGGCCCTCCAACTCCATTGCATCGGCTCCTGAGTGGCCCAGGGCTGAGGTGGGGACCTGGCCATGGAAGCCAGGTGGGGAGAAGGGAGGGACGGAGGCCCTTCTAGCATCTTTCTTCTCTTGAATCTGCCACATCCCTGCGCTGGCCGAGAGGCCTGCCACCCTGGGTCTCCCTGGGCACCAACACTGTGGCCACGACTGCTCTGCCGGCTCCTCTGCCAGGTCTGAATTGGAGCTGCCAACCGTCTCCACCCGTGTCTCCCCCACCCCCACTCCGTGCCGAGGGCCTGGGGATGGAGGTGGCTGGTGAAGAAGGGGCAAGCCTGGGGGGCTGCTGCTGCTCCAGGGGGGCTACGGGCAGAGGGGCGATTCTTAGAGCTGCCTACACCTCAGTCCTGGCAACTTCTGGGGCGTGAGGGTCTGGGAAAGGGTCCCTGAAGTGTGGCTCCAAGGACAGCGCCCGAGGGGACAGACCGGCTACCGGAGGCAGGCCCAGCCTGCTGCCCCGCCCTCGCCGCTGTGGGCAGGTGCGGGACGTGCATAAAAGCACCTTGTGTGGGAGGGGTGGTGGGGCTGCTGAGAAGGGCCTTGCTTTCCCCCGACCCCCAGGCCCCGGGCAGAGAGGTGGCCAGAGCTGAGACGAGTTCCAAGCTCACGGCTCCCACCGCCCGGCCTGACCACTGCCTTGCTCTCTATCGGCCTGGCCTCCTCCCACCCACTTCCCCATCCCTGCGAGAACCCCTGGCCTCACAGGGTGAGGAGGGGCGGGAGGAGCCGGGGCCGAGCCGGGAGACCTGCTGCAGTGGGTGCGGATGGGGCTCGCGGGGAAGTCTGTCTCCAGTCCCCTCGTGAGTGTCCAGCGAAGAGAATTATGGAGCCCGAGGGCCCCTGGCCCCAACTGGCCATGTGCCCCACCCTTGTCTGTGGCTCGTGGTCCTGGGAGTGGGGGAGGGTCCGAGACCCCCTCCGCCCTCCCTGTGACACCAGACGCTCCCCATGTGGATGTTTACTGAGCTCCAGGAGCGTATTCGTAACCACTATGCAGGTGTGGGGACAGGGTCGGGGGGGGAATGGCTCGCCATGGCCATACAGCTGGCCACTGGGATCTGAACACAGGTCGGCTGGGCCCCGCAGGCTGGGCCCTTACGGCATCGCCAGCAGGGACTGGCGCGACGTGTGAAGTGCTCAGAGCAGGCCGGGCAGGGCAGGGGCCCGAGGGTTTGCTTTGGGTGCTGGGACTGCCGCGCCTGGGCCAGCTCTGGGGAAGGTGGGAGCGGGGCTGGGCTCACCTGTGGTGCCCTCAGCGGTGACGGGGCCCAGCTGCTTCCCGCCTGCCAGCCCATAGAGCAGGAACCTGTACTTCCGGTGGGGCTCCAGGCCGCCGATGGTGGCCTCGCGCTGGTCCGCGGCCACGGACACCACCCGGGGCTGCCCGTGTCTGTCCTTGTACTGGACCTTGAAGGAGTCGAACTTGCCCTGGGGGACCGTCCACGAGAGGCCCACGGAGTCCGGGGTCACGCCTGTCACTGTCAGCTCCCCCAGGCGCGGAGGTTTTGTGTCTGGGACTGGAAAGGAGAGAGAGGTGCATGGAGAATGACAGAAAAGGTGACAGAAGAAGAGCTTCCTCGGGGCCATGTGTCAGGAAGGGGAAGCAGAGGAGGGACAAGAGAGCAGCCGGGAAGCCCAGCCGCCATGCACCGAAAGGTCACCGGTTCGATTCCATCAGGGCACACGCCCTGGGCTGTGGGCTCGATCCCCAGTGGGGGGCATGCAGGAGGCAGCCCGTTGATGTTTCTCTCTCATCGTTGATGTTTCTCTCTCTCTCTCCCTCCCCTTCCTCTCTTTCTAAAATCAACAAAAACACTGGGGATGGAGCCTGCAACCCGGGCATGTGCCTGACCAGAATCAAACCTGGGACCATTCAGTCCTCAGACCGATGCTCTATCCACTGAGCCAAACCAGCTGGGGCAATAAAAATATATTTAAAAAAAGAGGAGCCAGGGAAGAAGCGGTGTCCCTTGGGATAAGAGGTCAGGGAGAGGGACGGGGTGCGGTAGGGAGAGCTCGGGACTGGATTTCACGGACCTGGTAAATACATGGGTCTGGAGGCCCCAGGGTCTGGAGCAGTGATGCGAACCTATGACACGCGTGTCAGAGGTGACACTCGAACTCATTTTTTTGGTTGATTTTTCTTTGTTAAATGGCATTTAAATATATAAAATAAATAGCAAAAATATAAATCTTTGCTTTACTATGGTTGCAAATATCAAAAAATTTCTATATGTGACACGGCACCAGAGTTAAGTTAGGGTTTTCAAAATGCTGACACGCCGAGCTCAAAAGGTTCGCCATCAC
>NW_005354596.1:234647-238971 GCF_000412655.1 Myotis brandtii | reverse complement strand
GTGTGTGTGTGTGTGTGTGTGTGTGTGTGTGTAATATTGTGTAATATAAGATTAAAAGAAAACACAGTAAAACAAACTTCTTAACAGTAGTTAACTTTGAGAGAATTCTACAAGTCATTTTCACATGTTCTACAATGAATATATGCTATATTAGAGGCCCGGTGCACAAAATTCAGCCCAGCCTGCACCCTCTCCAATTCAGGACCCCTCAGGGGATGTCTGAATGCCCGTTCAGGCTCAATCCCCAGGATCGGGCCTAAACTGACAGTCGGACATCCCTCTCACAATCCTGGACCACTGGCTCCTAATTGCTCACCTGCCTGCCTGCCTAGTCGCCCCCAACTGCCTCCCCCTCCTGCTGGCCAGATCGCCCCTCACTGCCTCTGCATGCTGGCCTGATCGCCCCTAATTGGCTCCCCTCAGGCCTAGTCACTCCTAACTGCCCTCCCACCAGCCTGATCACCCCTTGCCTCCCCGCTGCCGGCCTGGTCGCCCCCAACTTGCCCCCTATGCTGGCCTGGTTGCCCCTAAATGACCCCCCGCCGGCCTGGTCGCCCCAACTGTCCCCCCTGCCGTCCTGGTCACCCCACATAGCCTGCTGTTCGGTCGTCTGTCTGGTTATTTCGGTCATGACGACCCCTGGCTTTTTATATATTAGGATACTTATGATGGAAATATACATGCAGGTATTTTTATGACCAATATACTAGTATGTCATATATACATATGCCTGGTGAAAGGTTCTGAATATCATTTCTCTGGTGTTAAAGCCTAGATCCGTGGTCGGCAAACTTCGGCTCCCGAGCCACATGCAGCTCTTTTGCCCCTTGAGTGTGGCTCTTCCTAAGCCTTAGGAGTACCCTAATTAAGTTAATAACAATGTACCTACCTATATAGTTTAAGTTTAAAAAATTTGGCTCTCAAAAGAAATTTCAATCGGTGTACTGTTGATATTTGGCTCTGTTGACTAATGAGTTTGCCGATCACTGGACTAGGACTTCCAGTACTATGTTGAATAAGAGTGGTAAAATCAGACATCCCTGTCTTGTTCCTGTTCTTAGGGGAAATGATTTTAGTTTTTGTCCTTTGAGTATGATATTCGCTGTAGGTTTGTCATGTATGGTCTTTCTATACTCCCTCTATTCCCACTTTGTTGATAGTTTTTATCAAAAATGGGTGTTGGATTTTGTCAAATGCTTTTTCTGCGTCTATTGATATGATCATGTGATTTTTGCCTTTCAATTTTTTATGTAATATATCATTTTTATTGATTTGCAAATATTGAACCAGCCTTGCATCCCTGGAAGAATTCCCACTTAGTCAGGGCGTATGATCTTTTTAATATATTGCTGGACCCAATTTGCTAATATTTTGTTGAGGATTTTAGCATCTACTAGTATGTTCATCAGGGATACTGGCCTGTAATTCTCTGTCTTTATCTGGTTTTGGAATTAGGATAATGATGGCCTCATAAAAAGAGTTTGGAAGTGTTCCTTCCTCTTGTATTTTTGGGAATAGTTTGAGGAGGATAGGTGTTAGTTGTTCTTTGAAGGTTTGGTAAAACTTCCCTGTAAAGCTGTCCAGACCTGAGCTTTTGATTGCTGGGAGTTTTTCTTTTGATTACTGCTTCTATTTCCTTAGTTGTTATTGGCCTATTCAAGTTTTCTGATTCTTTCTGATTCAATTTTGGAAGATTGTATTTTTCTAGGAATCTGTCCATTTCATCCACATTGTCCAGCTTGATGGGCATATAGTTGTTCATAGTATTTTCTTACAATCCTTTGTGTTTCTGTGATGTCAGTGGTTAATTCACCACTTTCGTTTCTGATTTTGAGTCCTCTCTCTTTGTTTCTTGATGAGTTTGGCTAATGATTCATCAATGTCGTTTATCCTTTCAAAAAACCAGCTCTTGGTGTCATTGATTTTTTTGTATTGTTTTTTTTTTAGTCTTGATGTCATTTATTTCTGCTCTAATCTTTATTATTTCCTTCCTTCTACTTACTCTGGGTTTTTCTTGTTCTCTTTCTAGTTCTTTAAGTTGTAGGGTTAAATAGTTAATTGTTAAAATTTTTTTGAGGTAATCCTGTAGAGCTATGAATTTCCCTCTCGGGACTGCTTTTGCTGTGTCCCATGTCCCAGAGATTTCAAGTTGTTGTGTTCATTTTCATTTATTTCCAGGAATTTTTTTTATTTCTTTCTTGAACTTGTTGGTAGCCCATTCATTGTTTAATAACATGCTATTTAGCTTCCATGTGCTTGAGTGTTTTTAATTGTTTTTACTGTCGTTGATTTCTAATTTCATTCCACTGTGATCTGAGAAGATGCTTGATATGATTTCAGTCTTCTTGAACTTGTAGAGACTTGCTTTGTATCATAATATGTGGTCTATCTTTGTGAATGTGCCATGTGCACTTGAGAAGATTGTATATTCTGCAGCTTTGGGGTGAAATGTACTATAAATGTCAGTTAATTCCATCTGATCCAGTGTGTCCTTTAGAGTCACTGTTTCCTTGTTGATTTTTCATCTGGAAGATCCGTCCAGTGAAGTCAATGGGGTGTTAAAGTCCCCTACTATTATTGTATTGCTGTTGATCTCTCCCTTAAAGTCCTCTAGAAGTTCTTTTTTGTATATTTCGGTGCTCTTATATTTGGTGCATATATGTTTACCAGGGTTATATCCTTTTGTTGTATCAGTCCCTTTAGTATTATGTAGTGACCTTTGTTGTCTCTTGTGATGGCCTTCATTTTGAAGTCTATTTTGTCAGATATGAGTATTGCTACACCAGCTTTTTTTCACTTCCATTTGCATGGAAAAAAATTTCCATCCCTTCACTCTCATCCTGTGTGAGTCTTTTGTTCTGAAGTGGGTTTCTTGTAGACAGCATATAGTTGGGTCATGTTTTGATGGGCACATTTAATACATTTTCATTTAAGACTATTATCAATAGGTGCTTGTTTATGCCATTCTACTTCTGTATGCTTAGCGTTCTCTATTTCTTCTCATTACAGTAGTCCTTTTAGCATTTCTTTCGGGGGGGAATGGCTCGCCATGGCCATACAGCTGGCCACTGGGATCTGAACACAGGTCGGCTGGGCCCCGCAGGCTGGGCCCTTACGGCATCGCCAGCAGGGACTGGCGCGACGTGTGAAGTGCTCAGAGCAGGCCGGGCAGGGCAGGGGCCCGAGGGTTTGCTTTGGGTGCTGGGACTGCCGCGCCTGGGCCAGCTCTGGGGAAGGTGGGAGCGGGGCTGGGCTCACCTGTGGTGCCCT
The DNA here is from genome assembly GCF_000412655.1 of Myotis brandtii. NCBI lineage: Eukaryota > Metazoa > Chordata > Mammalia > Chiroptera > Vespertilionidae > Myotis > Myotis brandtii. The sequence continues at coordinate 235,701 of NW_005354596.1, read as the reverse complement.
CAGCGGTGACGGGGCCCAGCTGCTTCCCGCCTGCCAGCCCATAGAGCAGGAACCTGTACTTCCGGTGGGGCTCCAGGCCGCCGATGGTGGCCTCGCGCTGGTCCGCGGCCACGGACACCACCCGGGGCTGCCCGTGTCTGTCCTTGTACTGGACCTTGAAGGAGTCGAACTTGCCCTGGGGGACCGTCCACGAGAGGCCCACGGAGTCCGGGGTCACGCCTGTCACTGTCAGCTCCCCCAGGCGCGGAGGTTTTGTGTCTGGGACTGGAAAGGAGAGAGAGGTGCATGGAGAATGACAGAAAAGGTGACAGAAGAAGAGCTTCCTCGGGGCCATGTGTCAGGAAGGGGAAGCAGAGGAGGGACAAGAGAGCAGCCGGGAAGCCCAGCCGCCATGCACCGAAAGGTCACCGGTTCGATTCCATCAGGGCACACGCCCTGGGCTGTGGGCTCGATCCCCAGTGGGGGGCATGCAGGAGGCAGCCCGTTGATGTTTCTCTCTCATCGTTGATGTTTCTCTCTCTCTCTCCCTCCCCTTCCTCTCTTTCTAAAATCAACAAAAACACTGGGGATGGAGCCTGCAACCCGGGCATGTGCCTGACCAGAATCAAACCTGGGACCATTCAGTCCTCAGACCGATGCTCTATCCACTGAGCCAAACCAGCTGGGGCAATAAAAATATATTTAAAAAAAGAGGAGCCAGGGAAGAAGCGGTGTCCCTTGGGATAAGAGGTCAGGGAGAGGGACGGGGTGCGGTAGGGAGAGCTCGGGACTGGATTTCACGGACCTGGTAAATACATGGGTCTGGAGGCCCCAGGGTCTGGAGCAGTGATGCGAACCTATGACACGCGTGTCAGAGGTGACACTCGAACTCATTTTTTTGGTTGATTTTTCTTTGTTAAATGGCATTTAAATATATAAAATAAATAGCAAAAATATAAATCTTTGCTTTACTATGGTTGCAAATATCAAAAAATTTCTATATGTGACACGGCACCAGAGTTAAGTTAGGGTTTTCAAAATGCTGACACGCCGAGCTCAAAAGGTTCGCCATCAC
>NW_005354596.1:228871-231351 GCF_000412655.1 Myotis brandtii | reverse complement strand
AGCCCTGGTCATGCCGGGCCCTGGTCACTCCAGGGAGCCCCTCGGGGCAGCCTCACTGACATGCCCAGAGCCTCGGGGTCGGCTGTGGCCGCAGCCCCCGCACAGCCCAGGGGCCCTTCTCTGCCCAGGGCCCCGCTGGTGCTCAGGGAGCCCAGGGGAGGCACAGGGCACCACGGCTCAGCCTCGAGCAGAGGGGCCCCTGCACCCCCTCAGCCATCACGAGTGTCATCTCCCGCAGGTCCCACCGGGGCTCCCACCACCCACTCACCTGTCACCCCGGTGGCAGAGGCGGGGCCCTGGCGCTGGCCGTCGTGGAAGCCATACAGGTGCATCTTGTACTTGTGGTCCGGCTCCAGGCCCGAGATGGTGACCCCGTCCTCGTGTCCCGGCACCCGGACCGCCTTGGGCTGCCCGTCCCCGTTCTTGTACTGGACCAGGAAGTGGTCAAACTGGCCCTGGGGGACGGTCCAGGAGAGGCTCAGCGAGTCCGGGGAGGATCCCGTCACGGTCAGCTCCCCCAGCAGGGGCTTCACGCGGGGCTCAGGGGTCGTGGTGGGTGGGACTTGGGTGGTCACAGCTTCGTAGTCGGGAGCTGGACGACCTGGACAGAAACATGGGGGACAGGTGAGGTCTCCTCAGCCCTCAGCGCAGCACATACAGGGTCCATTGCAAACATAAGGCAATAAGGACCAGAATCTGCCGCCCACAGCGGCTCTAACTCCAATTCTTTCTGGTCCCTCTAATGTCTCCTTCAACCCCTCACAGTCAGCCTTCCTCCCCCGTCTCCCCACCAGCCACCAGCAAACCTGCGACCCCCTCCTCCAGCACCTGCCTCCCCCACCCCACCAGCGCCCCTGCGACTCCCCCTCACACAGGCTCTGCTCTCCTCTGAACACAGGCCCCAAGGTCCCTGTGCCCTGGGCTCCCTCCACAGGGCCTGGGTGGCATCTCACTCCCTTTGGCTCAGGACTTTGCTCCCAAACAGCTCAGACCAGACCAGAAACCTGCAGTCTTCCTGGCCCTGCTCCCTCCTCAGTCCTCAGCTGCCCCCGGGCCTCACTCTCTCTGAACTTCTCTCCCATCTCCCCGCCCCACACACCTGCAGCCTGGGCCACCCCCACCTCTCACCTGTGCTCCCCGCTCCCTCCTGCTGTCCCTGCCTCCCTCCCATCCCTCTGCGCAGCGTCCAGATGGGACCAGAAACGCACGGTGATGGAGTCGGTCTTACTTAAAGCTGCACAACCCTGTGCGCCCGGAGGAGCCCTGCTGCCTGAGCTGCCACCTCTGCACCCCTTCTCGGGACTGTCCCCCACTCAGAGCACTTCATCCAAACCCTCTCGGGTGCCCCGTGCTCCCAGTTCCCAGGCCTTTGCACCAGTTGTGGCATCGTGGATGTGACACCCTCTCCGTCCTATCGTGCTGTCACCATGCCGACACCTGCCTGACCGCAGGCCTCAGCTGTCCTGGGGGGGCCGTGGACAGGCTCCTAGGCCTCACAGCCCAGGCCTGGCCTGACCCAGGGCTTCCTGTCGTATCCACCCCCCTTTGCCTGTTTTGTCGGTTCACAGCCTGTCTTCCCACGACCCGGAGCCCCATTAGGATAAGACCTTGTCTCTCTGCCAAGTTCAAGGTCGACCCGTGAACTCCCGCGGCTGGGCTCAGGGCGCCCCATCTGGCTGACCCACTGCAGTCCTAAGTCTGGTGATGTCTGAACCGTGAGGTTGGGGCGCTGGCAAGACGCTGCTCTCTGAGCACCTCCCAGCCTGTCAGGGCTCCAGTTGCCCCCGAGGTCCAGAGGGTGGGAAGGACCAGGGATGCGGGTAGGACTCCCTCCCACAAGTTCTAAGGGAGTGTCCGATCCCTTGGCTGTGAGGTGTGGCCAAGGGCCCTGTGGGGGAAGTGACTCTCCAGCCCCAGCCCCCCTGCCCCAGCACCGCCCTCTACCAGACCCCAGGCCAGTAGTGGAGCCTGCGGGGCAGGGGGGTGGGGGTGGGTACACCGGTGTTTCTTCCAAGATGGTAACAAAGGAAGAGTCTTCCAGGGCTCTCCTCCCTGCCCTGCGGCCCCGCCCCACTCACCGGTCAGGCCCAGGGTGGACGCAGGGCCCACGCGCCGCCCCCCGTGCAGGCCGTACAGGTGCATCTTGTACTTGCGCCCCGGCTCCAGGCCCCGCACGGTGACCTCGCTCTCCTCACCCCCGACACGCACCACCTGGGGCCGCCCGTCCCTGTCCTTGTACTGGACGGTGAAGGCGTCGAAGTGGCCCCGGGGGACGGTCCAGGACAGGCTCAGCGAGTCCGGGGAGGATCCCGTCACTGTCAGCTCCCCCAGCAGGGGCTCCTCGGGGGGCTCGGGGGCCTCCGTGCTGGGTTCTGCGGGGCTGGGGGTCTCCTCCTCTGCAGCTGAGAAGCACAGACACAGGGCGGGTGAGGCAGGCTCCATGGAGATGTCTGGGTCTCCTCCCAAGCCCTGGTCATGGC
>NW_005354596.1:219518-225918 GCF_000412655.1 Myotis brandtii | reverse complement strand
GGCCAAACCGGTTAGGGCTTAGCATTTCTTTTAATGCTGGCTTGGTGGTGATGAACTCCTTTAGCCTTTTTTTTTTGTCTGGGAAGCTTTTTTTTTTTTACTATTTTGAATGACAGCCTTGCTGGATAGAGTAATCTTGGTCTCAGATCCTTGCTTTCTGTTACTTTGGGTACTTCATGCCATTCCCTTCTGGCCTATAGAGTTTCTGATGAGTAATTGGGTGTCAGCCTATGGGAACTCCTTTGTAGGTAACAGTTTTGTTTTTCTCTTGCTGCCTTTAAGATTCTCTCTTTATCTTTAATTTTTGGCATTTTAATTATGATGTAACTTTTTGAGTTATTCTTATTTGGGACTCTCTGTGCCTCCTGAACTTGTGTGACTTTTTCCTTTACCAGGTTAGAAAAGTTTTCTGACATTATTTCTTCAAACACCTTCTCTATCCCTTAAGCAGAGGAGGGACAAGAGAGCAGCCGGGAAGCCCAGCCGCCATGCACCGAAAGGTCACCGGTTCGATTCCATCAGGGCACACGCCCTGGGCTGTGGGCTCGATCCCCAGTGGGGGGCATGCAGGAGGCAGCCCGTTGATGTTTCTCTCTCATCGTTGATGTTTCTCTCTCTCTCTCCCTCCCCTTCCTCTCTTTCTAAAATCAACAAAAACACTGGGGATGGAGCCTGCAACCCGGGCATGTGCCTGACCAGAATCAAACCTGGGACCATTCAGTCCTCAGACCGATGCTCTATCCACTGAGCCAAACCAGCTGGGGCAATAAAAATATATTTAAAAAAAGAGGAGCCAGGGAAGAAGCGGTGTCCCTTGGGATAAGAGGTCAGGGAGAGGGACGGGGTGCAGTAGGGAGAGCTCGGGACTGGATTTCACGGACCTGGTAAATACATGGGTCTGGAGGCCCCAGGGTCTGAGATAAATTTCTTATCTCCATTTCATTTCTCTCTTCTTTTGGAAACTTCTCTTGTTCTTTCATTTGGGGTTTTTTTCTTTGTCTCTTCATTTTGGCTACCTGTTTGGGTTTATGACTCTGTATTAGGTAGATCTGCTACGCCTCTCAATCTCTAGTGCAGGATGGTGTCAAGCTGTTTCTGACTAATTATCTTAGGCAAAGACTCGAAGTCTCCAGAGACCGCCTCTGTCTACAGACTGATAGGATTCGGTCTTGAATTGCCCTCAGGCAATCGTCCACAGGTGTGGCAAGAGTTTTTTTCTATAGGATGGTCACGCCGAGCTCAAAAGGTTCGCCATCACTGGTCTGGAGCGTGGAGCACAGAACATGACCTTCCCACTGTTGCCACAAGGGGGCGAAGGATGGCCAAAGGCTCCAGGGCGAAGGTGGCCTTTGGCCGCACTCACGGGTCTTAGCGTCCGCAGAGAGTGGGCCGTGCCTTTTCGCATCCTGCACTCCAAAGAGTAGGAATTTGTACTTGCGGGCAGGGGCCAGGCCGGAGATGGTGACCTCCCGGAGGTCGCCGCCCACGGGCACTGCCTGGGGCTGCCCCTGCTCGTCCCTGTACTGGACCAGGAAGGAGTCGAAAGGGCCCTGGGCCACCGTCCAGGACAGGTGCACCGAGTCTGAGGTCACGGCGGCCACAGCCAGCTCCTCCAGGCGGGGTGCCACCAGGGGCTCCGAGGGCAGGGCGGCTGGAACAGAGCAGAAGAGGCTCAGGGTTCAACGGCCTGAGAGAGGGGTCCTTTCTGCCTACGAAACAAACATGGGAGCAAACTGCTCTCAGGTGAGCACGGGGCCCAGGACAGGGGCAGGTGCCGCTACCCCGGCAGCCCCACTGTGCGGAGGGCTGCAGAGGGAGCAGTCAGCGTGATAAAGGGCCCGTGCCTTCAGAGCAGGAGCAGGACCCAGGCGCAGGCACGGACGGCCTGACTCCACCCACCGGGGAGCCACCACACGGCCCAGCCAGGAGCCTGGGGAGGCCGCACAGCAACACAGCAGCAGCCAGAGGCTCCCATCCAGGGGAAGGAAAGAAGCTACTGGATGAGGCCGGGGTCCAGGACACTGACCGACTGACCACAGTCTCCACCATCCTCACACATTCGAGGAAGGAGAGGGCCCGGCCCTGTGTGAGGAGTGCGGGCCACTGAGAGGAGCTGAGCGAACTGCGTCCCGCCCCACTCACCGGTCAGGCCCGGGTGGACGCACCTGTCACCCCGGTGGCAGAGGCGGGGCCCTGGCGCTGGCCGTCGTGGAAGCCATACAGGTGCATCTTGTACTTGTGGTCCGGCTCCAGGCCCGAGATGGTGACCCCGTCCTCGTGTCCCGGCACCCGGACCGCCTTGGGCTGCCCGTCCCCGTTCTTGTACTGGACCAGGAAGTGGTCAAACTGGCCCTGGGGGACGGTCCAGGAGAGGCTCAGCGAGTCCGGGGAGGATCCCGTCACGGTCAGCTCCCCCAGCAGGGGCTTCACGCGGGGCTCAGGGGTCGTGGTGGGTGGGACTTGGGTGGTCACAGCTTCGTAGTCGGGAGCTGGACGACCTGGACAGAAACATGGGGGACAGGTGAGGTCTCCTCAGCCCTCAGCGCAGCACATACAGGGTCCATTGCAAACATAAGGCAATAAGGACCAGAATCTGCCGCCCACAGCGGCTCTAACTCCAATTCTTTCTGGTCCCTCTAATGTCTCCTTCAACCCCTCACAGTCAGCCTTCCTCCCCCGTCTCCCCACCAGCCACCAGCAAACCTGCGACCCCCTCCTCCAGCACCTGCCTCCCCCACCCCACCAGCGCCCCTGCGACTCCCCCTCACACAGGCTCTGCTCTCCTCTGAACACAGGCCCCGAGGTCCCTGTGCCCTGGGCTCCCTCCACAGGGCCTGGGTGGCATCTCACTCCCTTTGGCTCAGGACTTTGCTCCCAAACAGCTCAGACCAGACCAGAAACCTGCAGTCTTCCTGGCCCTGCTCCCTCCTCAGTCCTCAGCTGCCCCCGGGCCTCACTCTCTCTGAACTTCTCTCCCATCTCCCCGCCCCACACACCTGCAGCCTGGGCCACCCCCACCTCTCACCTGTGCTCCCCGCTCCCTCCTGCTGTCCCTGCCTCCCTCCCATCCCTCTGCGCAGCGTCCAGATGGGACCAGAAACGCACGGTGATGGAGTCGGTCTTACTTAAAGCTGCACAACCCTGTGCGCCCGGAGGAGCCCTGCTGCCTGAGCTGCCACCTCTGCACCCCTTCTCGGGACTGTCCCTCACTCAGAGCACTTCATCCAAACCCTCTCGGGTGCCCCGTGCTCCCAGTTCCCAGGCCTTTGCACCAGTTGTGGCATCGTGGATGTGACACCCTCTCCGTCCTATCGTGCTGTCACCATGCCGACACCTGCCTGACCGCAGGCCTCAGCTGTCCTGGGGGGGCCGTGGACAGGCTCCTAGGCCTCACAGCCCAGGCCTGGCCTGACCCAGGGCTTCCTGTCGTATCCACCCCCCTTTGCCTGTTTTGTCGGTTCACAGCCTGTCTTCCCACGACCCGGAGCCCCATTAGGATAAGACCTTGTCTCTCTGCCAAGTTCAAGGTCGACCCGTGAACTCCCGCGGCTGGGCTCAGGGCGCCCCATCTGGCTGACCCACTGCAGTCCTAAGTCTGGTGATGTCTGAACCGTGAGGTTGGGGCGCTGGCAAGACGCTGCTCTCTGAGCACCTCCCAGCCTGTCAGGGCTCCAGTTGCCCCCGAGGTCCAGAGGGTGGGAAGGACCAGGGATGCGGGTAGGACTCCCTCCCACAAGTTCTAAGGGAGTGTCCGATCCCTTGGCTGTGAGGTGTGGCCAAGGGCCCTGTGGGGGAAGTGACTCTCCAGCCCCAGCCCCCCTGCCCCAGCACCGCCCTCTACCAGACCCCAGGCCAGTAGTGGAGCCTGCGGGGCAGGGTGGGGGGGTACACCGGTGTTTCTACGAAGATGGTAACAAAGGAAGAGTCTTCCAGGGCTCTCCTCCCTGCCCTGCGGCACTCACCGGTTCACCGGTCAGGCCCAGGGTGGACGCAGGGCCCACGCGCCGCCCCCCGTGCAGGCCGTACAGGTGCATCTTGTACTTGCGCCCCGGCTCCAGGCCCCGCACGGTGACCTCGCTCTCCTCACCCCCGACACGCACCACCTGGGGCCGCCCGTCCCTGTCCTTGTACTGGACGGTGAAGGCGTCGAAGTGGCCCCGGGGGACGGTCCAGGACAGGCTCAGCGAGTCCGGGGAGGATCCCGTCACTGTCAGCTCCCCCAGCAGGGGCTCCTCGGGGGGCTCGGGGGCCTCCGTGCTGGGTTCTGCGGGGCTGGGGGTCTCCTCCTCTGCAGCTGAGAAGCACAGACACAGGGCGGGTGAGGCAGGCTCCATGGAGATGTCCGGGTCTCCTCCCGAGCCCTGGTCATGCCGGGCCCTGGTCACTCCAGGGAGCCCCTCGGGGCAGCCTCACTGACATGCCCAGAGCCTCGGGGTCGGCTGTGGCCGCAGCCCCCGCACAGCCCAGGGGCCCTTCTCTGCCCAGGGCCCCGCTGGTGCTCAGGGAGCCCAGGGGAGGCACAGAGGGCACCACGGCTCAGCCTGGAGCAGAGGGGCCCCTGCACCCCCTCAGCCATCACGAGTGTCATCTCCCGCAGGTCCCACCGGGGCTCCCACCACCCACTCACCTGTCACCCCGGTGGCAGAGGCGGGGCCCTGGCGCTGGCCGTCGTGGAAGCCATACAGGTGCATCTTGTACTTGTGGTCCGGCTCCAGGCCCGAGATGGTGACCCCGTCCTCGTGTCCCGGCACCCGGACCGCCTTGGGCTGCCCGTCCCCGTTCTTGTACTGGACCAGGAAGTGGTCAAACTGGCCCTGGGGGACGGTCCAGGAGAGGCTCAGCGAGTCCGGGGAGGATCCCGTCACGGTCAGCTCCCCCAGCAGGGGCTTCTCGGGAGGCTCAGGGGTCGTGGTAGGAGGTTCTGACGGTTCCTCCTCCTCTTCCCTTGGGGCTGAAGAGACCGGGAGAGAAGCACCTGAGAGAGGGCGGGTCCCGGGCCCCTGCTCTCCTGGGGGCTCTCCTGCTGTGTGCAGGACGCAGGGTTGGCCGCTCCTCTCGCTCACCTGTCAGGGCCTTGACCTGGATGGGACCCAGACGCTGGGGGCCCCGGACAGCGTACACGTTCACCAGGTAGCTGTGGTTGGGTTCCAGGCCCGAGAGGGTGATGTCATTCTGGTTGCCCCCTAAACTGACAACTTGGAGTTGCCCATCCTGGTCTGTGTATTGGACCTCGAAAGAGTCCGGTTCCCCCTCCGTGACCGTCCAGGACAGGTGCAGGGTGTGCGGGGTGGCCTCGGCCACGGTCAGCTCCCCGAGCTGGAGCTCTGACTCTGGAGGGCTTGGGGCTGTGGTCTCAGCTCCGTTGTCCTCCCTGGGGGCTGGTTCAGAGACACAGATAGAGGCGGGTGATGGGTCTGTCGCCGCCCCAGGTCCAAGGGGAGGGCAGGGGTGGAGGTAAGTGGTGACCAAGAGGGCCTACTATTGCTACGCGCAGTGAGGCATTTCAAATGCATGATGCTAAATGCAAGAAGCTAAACACAAAAGACTGTGTCGTGGGATCCTGCAAATGAAATCTCCAAAAGGCATAATGTGGCCGCAGCCGTGGGGCCCGAGGCTGGGCTAGCGGCACTGACTGCCAGGGGGCAGCAGACTTCAGGTTCAGAGAAATGTTTTACAGCTCAGTTGTGGTAATGCTTTTATGACATACATTTGCCCAAACTTATTGACTTATTCCCTTTAAGTGGGTGAACTTTACTGTATGTAAATTTATCTCCATATATTTATTTGGGGAAAGATCCCTTTCCCCAAATAAAGGGATGCAGACAGTTCAGACATGGCGAGGCTGGGAGAGGGGGAGAGCCTGGAGGGAGGCGGGACGGTCTGTTCGGCAGCCACACTCACCTGTCACAGCGAAGGCCGAGAGGGGCCCCACGCGCCTGCCCTGGTGCAGCCCGTAGAGCAGCAGCTTGTACCTGCGGGCGGCGTCCAGGCCCCAGACCCGGGCCTCCCTGAGGCCGCCCTCCACAGGCAGCACCTGGGGCCGCCCCTCCCTGTCCTTGTACTGGACCACGAAGGAGTCAAACTGGCCCTCGGGGACGGTCCATGCGAGGCCCACGGAGTCCGGTGTCACGCTGGTCACCTGCAGCTCCTCCCCCAGACGGGGCTTTGGGGGGCGCTTTGTTCCAGCGCTCTGCGCCTCTGAGAGGGAGACACGGAGGAGCCGGCTGAGGCATCGGGAAGGCTGGAGGACCTCGAAGGGCAGGAGCGAGAGGCCCGGAGACTGGCTCTGCCAGGGCTGAGTCGCCAAGGGCTGGTGCCATGGGCTTAGGCCAGGAGAAGGCGGGACCGATCCCAGCCTCAGCGGCTGGGACCAGGTCACAGCGGGGAAGGCAGCAGCAGG
>NW_005354596.1:218357-219459 GCF_000412655.1 Myotis brandtii | reverse complement strand
CCGTCCGCGCTGAGGGGGCCGTGGCGTCTCTTGCCCAGGAGGCCGTAGAGGAGAAATCTGTATGTGCGGCCGCTGTCCAGGGGGGTGATGGTGACCGAGCGCTCGTGGCCCCCCACAGGCACCATCCGGGGCCCGTCCCTGTCCTTGAACTGGACCACGAAGGAGTCGAAGTGGCCCTCGGGGACCGTCCAGGAGAGGCGCAGGGAGTCCGGGGTGGGCTCCGTCACCCACAGCTCCCCGAGGCGGGGCGGGGCCTGCGGGCTGGCATCACTGTGGGCAGCTGGCAGAGAGGACGGTTCTGCGTTTATGTTCCAGAGTGACTCCTTCAGGCCTCTCATGGAGTGCAAACCCAGAACTGCCCAGATGAGCAGTGCGTCCCTCACCTCCCACCTCCCCCCACACCATCCCGCTGCCTGCGCCTCCGCCCACTTGCACCAGGAGGGGCTCTGTCCCCAGGCAGCTCTGGGCAAGGGCCCCCGATGCTGCCATCTGACTCCTCGTGCTGCCCGGCTCTTCCCACTGATCAGACTGGCAGGCGGAGGATCCCGTCACCGTCAGCTCCCCCAGCAGGGGCTTCACGGGGGGGCCGGCAGGGGGCTCGGCTCTGGGGGCTGGAAGAGAGGCAGACAAGCTCTCCTGTTGCTGGAAGAGCTGGGAGACGCCCCCCCCCCACCCTGGTCCAGGCCAGAAGGGCCGGCTCGGGCCTGACAAGTCCCCTTTCTGGTTATGATCACCCAAGTCTTTCCTTTTGGTCCGTCTGACCGGCAGCCTCCCGCCTCGGGGCCTGGCCTGTTCCCTCTGCCCACATGCTCCTTCCCCAGATGCCTTCACGGCTCATGTCGATGCTCCTTTAAGTCCTGTTCAAATGTCACTTTTTCTTCAGGACCTCCCACCTGTTTAAAGTTTCAATCCTCCCAATTGGAACCTACCTTCCTTTTTAAAAAATTATTATTTTTTAAAATAATTCTTTATTGTTGAAAGTATTACATAGGTCCCCTTTTCCCCTCATAGACCTCCAGCCTGCCCCCGCTCCCCACCCAGGCCCTCACCACCCCACTGTCCGTGTCCGTGGGCCATGCATTTATGCATAAAGTCTTGGGTT
>NW_005354596.1:213295-216812 GCF_000412655.1 Myotis brandtii | reverse complement strand
GCCGTCCGCGCTGAGGGGGCCGTGGCGTCTCTTGCCCAGGAGGCCGTAGAGGAGAAATCTGTATGTGCGGCCGCTGTCCAGGGGGGTGATGGTGACCGAGCGCTCGTGGCCCCCCACAGGCACCATCCGGGGCCCGTCCCTGTCCTTGAACTGGACCACGAAGGAGTCGAAGTGGCCCTCGGGGACCGTCCAGGAGAGGCGCAGGGAGTCCGGGGTGGGCTCCGTCACCCACAGCTCCCCGAGGCGGGGCGGGGCCTGCGGGCTGGCATCACTGTGGGCAGCTGGCAGAGACGACGGTTCTGCGTTTATGTTCCAGAGTGACTCCTTCAGGCCTCTCATGGAGTGCAAACCCAGAACTGCCCAGATGAGCAGTTCCCTCACCTCGGGGGGGGGGGGGGGGGTGCACAATGTGAGGATGGAGGTGACCCTCACAGGCCTTGGTGGAGGGGCTGCCCTGAGTGAGGGTCGGGGAGAAGACGGGGAGCTCAGACAGGGGACCGATCTGTGTGGCAGCAGGAAGCCACCCTGAGGCCTGGGAGGAGCTGGCGTGCTGCCTCCCAGATGGCAAGGACGCTGACCACGTTGTTGCTACTGGAGTTTTCTGGCAACAGAGAGCCCCTGGGGCAAGGGGGGCCCAGACCGAACCCAGGAAAGGGGCAGCCAGGCCGCCAGCCCTGGGCTCCTGGGGTCCCGTCTCCAGGCTCCGAGAGGAGGCCAGGGGAGGACAGAGGTCCTGGGGGCAGATATGGGACCCATGGGCCTGAGCCAACAGGGCGAGAACTCGGGTGAGAGTCGGAGGGGAGATGGCCAGACCCCCGGGCTGAGGCCCCCGGGCAGGGAGGCGGGCTCTGCTCCTTTCTCCCCTCCCAGCACCGGTCCCAGGCCCCACGTCTGGAGGGGGGTTAGGGCCTCCCCTTCACAGGCGTAGGGTTGTGAGAAGACGGGGAAGTCCGGCCCGGCCTTCAGGGGCCTGGGCGGGTGGGGGGCTTGTCCAGTGAAACAGGAACACAAAGGGGGGCCTGGCGGCAGGACAGGAGACCAGGCGGGTGAAGAGGGGCCTCGGCTAGTTTCAGGGGGTCCCTCTCACCTGTCTTTGCCTCCACAGAAACGGGGCTGCGTCGTTTCCCTTCCTGGATCCCAAAGAGCAGGAACCTGTACTTCCTGTTGGGCTCCAGGCCGGGGACAGTGACCGCGCGCTGGTCTGCGGCCACAGGCACCACCCGGGGCTGCCCGTCCCTGTCCTTGTACTGGACCACGAAGGAGTCGAATTCACCCACAGGAACCGTCCACGAGAGGCCCACGGAGCTCGGGGTCACATCTGTCACCGTCAGCTCCCCCAGGCGCGGCTCTTGGGGGGACTCTGTGGCTGGAGCTGGCGGGAGGGGAGCTGGGTGGGGGAGGACAGAGAACAGGGCTGAAGGGCCCGGGGGGGGGGGGGGGGGTGCACAATGTGAGGATGGAGGTGACCCTCACAGGCCTTGGTGGAGGGGCTGCCCTGAGTGAGGGTCGGGGAGAAGACGGGGAGCTCAGACAGGGGACCGATCTGTGTGGCAGCAGGAAGCCACCCTGAGGCCTGGGAGGAGCTGGCGTGCTGCCTCCCAGATGGCAAGGACGCTGACCACGTTGTTGCTACTGGAGTTTTCTGGCAACAGAGAGCCCCTGGGGCAAGGGGGGCCCAGACCGAACCCAGGAAAGGGGCAGCCAGGCCGCCAGCCCTGGGCTCCTGGGGTCCCGTCTCCAGGCTCCGAGAGGAGGCCAGGGGAGGACAGAGGTCCTGGGGGCAGATATGGGACCCATGGGCCTGAGCCAACAGGGCGAGAACTCGGGTGAGAGTCGGAGGGGAGATGGCCAGACCCCCGGGCTGAGGCCCCCGGGCAGGGAGGCGGGGCTCTGCTCCTTTCTCCCCTCCCAGCACCGGTCCCAGGCCCCACGTCCTGGAGGGGGTTAGGGCCTCCCCTTCACAGGCGTAGGGTTGTGAGAAGACAGGGAAGTCCGGCCCGGCCTTCAGGGGCCTGGGCGGGTGGGGGGCTTGTCCAGTGAAACAGGAGCACAAAGGGGGGCCTGGCGGCAGGACAGGAGACCAGGCGGGTGAAGAGGGGCCTCGGCTAGTTTCAGGGGGTCCCTCTCACCTGTCTTTGCCTCCACAGAAACGGGGCTGCGTCGTTTCCCTTCCTGGATCCCAAAGAGCAGGAACCTGTACTTCCTGTTGGGCTCCAGGCCGGGGACAGTGACCGCGCGCTGGTCTGCGGCCACAGGCACCACCCGGGGCTGCCCGTCCCTGTCCTTGTACTGGACCACGAAGGAGTCGAATTCACCCACAGGAACCGTCCACGAGAGGCCCACGGAGCTCGGGGTCACATCTGTCACCGTCAGCTCCCCCAGGCGCGGCTCTTGGGGGGACTCTGTGGCTGGAGCTGGCGGGAGGGGAGCTGGGTGGGGGAGGACAGAGAACAGGGCTGAGCGCTCTGAGGGACAACTGCCCCCCAGGGCTCCGGGCTCCCAGGGCCAGGGAGGGGCCTGAGGTGGGAATCGGCCACCGCTGCACCGTGGCTGCCTCTATCTGAGCGGTGCATTTCCTTCCAGCGGACACAGGAAGCAGCCATGGTGGCGACAAAACGGGGCCGCGTGCTGACCTGAGGAGCTCATGGTGGGTGGTCATATCCTAGTCAGTCTCTCCCCTGACTAAGTCCATCTGCACCTTAACTGAGCCGTCTATTGTCCTTTTGCATCTAGGATAACACAGCCGATAAACGTCCTTCACAGTCACAAAGCAATGTCCCTGCTTCCTTCGGACCCCTCACAGCACAGCCACCGCACCAGAGCGGACGCCACACTGCCATCGTTCTGTGCTCACCGATGACTGCTAACTGTCTGCACCACCTGTGTGAGAGCAGCATGTGTCTGTCATTTCCCTCCCTATCCAATCCCAGAGGTGTCCCCCATTCGCTTTCCCCGCCCCCTCACCTAGCACCAGTGGATTTCATGTCGCCCACTTACGGCTTCTCTTTTGATCATAATGTATAAAGCAGGGTGCAGAAGTGCCATTTTCCGGGGCATTTTCTCAATTCGTTGAGATTCTGCTTCCCAGCAGATGTCATCTGTTTGGTTCTGATAAACTCACACAAATTCTCAACAGGTTTGAACATTGCTCACATGGACAATGGTGGCCCAGCAGCACCTGTGACTGTCTTCACATCACCTTAGAGTTACTGCCCAACCACGGGCTACGCGCGTCAGCACGTCTACAGGTGCCCAAGCCTTCCTATTTAACGGGCAGGTAAAGAAGTCCCTGCATTCCGAAACCTTACATTTGAATGTAAAAACATTTTGATAACTGTATATTGACATCGTTTTCCTTTGTAATTCCATGGATCTTATTTTACAGTTTTTACTTTTATTTCTTAATCCTCACCTGAGGATATGTTTTCCATTTATGAGAGAGAGAGAGAGAGAGAGAGAGAGAGAGAGAGAGAGAGAGAGAGAGGGGGAGGGAGAGGGAGAGAGAAACAGAGGTGGG
>NW_005354596.1:201929-205358 GCF_000412655.1 Myotis brandtii | reverse complement strand
AGGGCCCGGGGGGGGGGGGGGGGGTGCACAATGTGAGGATGGAGGTGACCCTCACAGGCCTTGGTGGAGGGGCTGCCCTGAGTGAGGGTCGGGGAGAAGACGGGGAGCTCAGACAGGGGACCGATCTGTGTGGCAGCAGGAAGCCACCCTGAGGCCTGGGAGGAGCTGGCGTGCTGCCTCCCAGATGGCAAGGACGCTGACCACGTTGTTGCTACTGGAGTTTTCTGGCAACAGAGAGCCCCTGGGGCAAGGGGGGCCCAGACCGAACCCAGGAAAGGGGCAGCCAGGCCGCCAGCCCTGGGCTCCTGGGGTCCCGTCTCCAGGCTCCGAGAGGAGGCCAGGGGAGGACAGAGGTCCTGGGGGCAGATATGGGACCCATGGGCCTGAGCCAACAGGGCGAGAACTCGGGTGAGAGTCGGAGGGGAGATGGCCAGACCCCCGGGCTGAGGCCCCCGGGCAGGGAGGCGGGCTCTGCTCCTTTCTCCCCTCCCAGCACCGGTCCCAGGCCCCACGTCCTGGAGGGGGTTAGGGCCTCCCCTTCACAGGCGTAGGGTTGTGAGAAGACGGGGAAGTCCGGCCCGGCCTTCAGGGGCCTGGGCGGGTGGGGGGCTTGTCCAGTGAAACAGGAACACAAAGGGGGGCCTGGCGGCAGGACAGGAGACCAGGCGGGTGAAGAGGGGCCTCGGCTAGTTTCAGGGGGTCCCTCTCACCTGTCTTTGCCTCCACAGAAACGGGGCTGCGTCGTTTCCCTTCCTGGATCCCAAAGAGCAGGAACCTGTACTTCCTGTTGGGCTCCAGGCCGGGGACAGTGACCGCGCGCTGGTCTGCGGCCACAGGCACCACCCGGGGCTGCCCGTCCCTGTCCTTGTACTGGACCACGAAGGAGTCGAATTCACCCACAGGAACCGTCCACGAGAGGCCCACGGAGCTCGGGGTCACATCTGTCACCGTCAGCTCCCCCAGGCGCGGCTCTTGGGGGGACTCTGTGGCTGGAGCTGGCGGGAGGGGAGCTGGGTGGGGGAGGACAGAGAACAGGGCTGAGCGCTCTGAGGGACAACTGCCCCCCAGGGCTCCGGGCTCCCAGGGCCAGGGAGGGGCCTGAGGTGGGAATCGGCCACCGCTGCACCGTGGCTGCCTCTATCTGAGCGGTGCATTTCCTTCCAGCGGACACAGGAAGCAGCCATGGTGGCGACAAAACGGGGCCGCGTGCTGACCTGAGGAGCTCATGGTGGGTGGTCATATCCTAGTCAGTCTCTCCCCTGACTAAGTCCATCTGCACCTTAACTGAGCCGTCTATTGTCCTTTTGCATCTAGGATAACACAGCCGATAAACGTCCTTCACAGTCACAAAGCAATGTCCCTGCTTCCTTCGGACCCCTCACAGCACAGCCACCGCACCAGAGCGGACGCCACACTGCCATCGTTCTGTGCTCACCGATGACTGCTAACTGGCAGCACCTCCTGTGTGAGAGCAGCATGTGTCTGTCATTTCACTCCCTATCCAATCCCAGAGGTGTCCCCCATTCGCTTTCCCCGCCCCACCTAGCACCACCAGTGGATTTCATGTCGCCCACTTACGGCTTCTCTTTTGATCATAATGTATAAAGCAGGGTGCAGAAGTGCCATTTTCCGGGGCATTTTCTCAGTTCGTTGAGATTCTGCTTCCCAGCAGAATCTGTTTGGTTCTGATAAACTCACACAAATTCTCAACAGGTTTGAACATTGCTCACATGGACAATGGTGGCCCAGCAGCACCTGTGACTGTCTTCACATCACCTTAGAGTTACTGCCCAACCACGGGCTACGCGCGTCAGCACGTCTACAGGTGCCCAAGCCTTCCTATTTAACGGGCAGGTAAAGAAGTCCCTGCATTCCGAAACCTTACATTTGAATGTAAAAACATTTTGATAACTGTATATTGACATCGTTTTCCTTTGTAATTCCATGGATCTTATTTTACAGTTTTTACTTTTATTTCTTAATCCTCACCTGAGTTGGTATTTTAATAGGGATTGCATTGAATCTGTAGATTGCCTTGGGTAGCATGGACATTTTAATGAGGTTGATTCTACCAATCCATGAACATGGTATATTTTTCCACTTGTTTATAGCTTCTTCTACCTCTTTTTTCAAATTCCTATAGTTTTCTGAGTACAAGTCTTTTACCTCCTTGATTCAGTTTATTCCTAACTATCTTATTTTTTTGATGTGAGAGAGAAACATCAATTGGCTGCCTCCTGCTTGCACCCAACGAGGGATCAAACTCACAGCCTGGGCATGTGCCCTGACTAGGAATCAAATCCTCAACCCTGCGGTGCACAGGATGCCGCCAACCAGCAGAGCCACACCGGCAAGGGCTTATTTTATGGTGTTTTTAAATATATATTCTTATTGCTTTCAGAGAGGAAGGGAGAAGGAGAGAGAGTTAGAAACATCAATGATGAGAGAGAATCATTGATCAGCTGCCTCCTGCACGCCCCACACTGGGGATTGAGCCTGCAACCTGGGTGTATGCCCTTGACCTGAATCGAACCCAGGACCCTTCAGTCCACAGGCCAACGCTCTATCCACTGAGCAACACTGGCTAGGGCTATTTTACGGTTTTTAAAACAGTGCACACACATTGCAGACACCCTGGCACACACATGGTGGAAACCAGTCCAGGAAGTCATGAGGGCAGGAAGGCCTGGGCGCCAAGCATAGGGGCCACTTCTAGAGGGGCTGGGGGGGTGTCCACTTGAATCCTGTCCACTTCCTGTGACAGGATTCAGGGGTGACTGCCACTTAACGCCAACAAAGTGGGTGGCAGGGAAGGTGGCAGCCATGTCCAAATCACAAAGGGCGTGCGAAGAGAGTGGAGGACACAGCTAGACACAGAGAGGGAGAGGGGCATCTGCCCTGGAAGTGGGGCAGGTGAGAGGGAGGTTCCTGTTCTTAGGGGAAATGATTTTAGTTTTTGTCCTTTGAGTATGATATTCGCTGTAGGTTTGTCATGTATGGTCTTTCTATACTCCCTCTATTCCCACTTTGTCAGGCCCAGGGTGGACGCGGGGCCCACGCGCCGCCCCCCGTGCAGGCCGTACAGGTGCATCTTGTACTTGCGCCCCGGCTCCAGGCCCCACACGGTGACCTCGCTCTCCTCACCCCCGACACGCACCACCTGGGGCCGCCCGTCCCTGTCCTTGTACTGGACGGTGAAGGCGTCGAAGTGGCCCCGGGGGACGGTCCAGGACAGGCTCAGCGAGTCCGGGGAGGATCCCGTCACTGTCAGCTCCCCCAGCAGGGGCTCCTCGGGGGGCTCGGGGGCCTCCGTGCTGGGTTCTGCGGGGCTGGGGGTCTCCTCCTCTGCAGCTGAGAAGCACAGACACAGGGCGGGTGAGGCAGGCTCCATGGAGATGTCTGGGTCTCCTCCCAAGCCCTGGTCATGGC
>NW_005354596.1:191308-197873 GCF_000412655.1 Myotis brandtii | reverse complement strand
GTGTGTGTGTGTGTGTGTGTGTGTGTGTGTGTAATATTGTGTAATATAAGATTAAAAGAAAACACAGTAAAACAAACTTCTTAACAGTAGTTAACTTTGAGAGAATTCTACAAGTCATTTTCACATGTTCTACAATGAATATATGCTATATTAGAGGCCCGGTGCACAAAATTCAGCCCAGCCTGCACCCTCTCCAATTCAGGACCCCTCAGGGGATGTCTGAATGCCCGTTCAGGCTCAATCCCCAGGATCGGGCCTAAACTGACAGTCGGACATCCCTCTCACAATCCTGGACCACTGGCTCCTAATTGCTCACCTGCCTGCCTGCCTAGTCGCCCCCAACTGCCTCCCCCTCCTGCTGGCCAGATCGCCCCTCACTGCCTCTGCATGCTGGCCTGATCGCCCCTAATTGGCTCCCCTCAGGCCTAGTCACTCCTAACTGCCCTCCCACCAGCCTGATCACCCCTTGCCTCCCCGCTGCCGGCCTGGTCGCCCCCAACTTGCCCCCTATGCTGGCCTGGTTGCCCCTAAATGACCCCCCGCCGGCCTGGTCGCCCCAACTGTCCCCCCTGCCGTCCTGGTCACCCCACATAGCCTGCTGTTCGGTCGTCTGTCTGGTTATTTCGGTCATGACGACCCCTGGCTTTTTATATATTAGGATACTTATGATGGAAATATACATGCAGGTATTTTTATGACCAATATACTAGTATGTCATATATACATATGCCTGGTGAAAGGTTCTGAATATCATTTCTCTGGTGTTAAAGCCTAGATCCGTGGTCGGCAAACTTCGGCTCCCGAGCCACATGCAGCTCTTTTGCCCCTTGAGTGTGGCTCTTCCTAAGCCTTAGGAGTACCCTAATTAAGTTAATAACAATGTACCTACCTATATAGTTTAAGTTTAAAAAATTTGGCTCTCAAAAGAAATTTCAATCGGTGTACTGTTGATATTTGGCTCTGTTGACTAATGAGTTTGCCGATCACTGGACTAGGACTTCCAGTACTATGTTGAATAAGAGTGGTAAAATCAGACATCCCTGTCTTGTTCCTGTTCTTAGGGGAAATGATTTTAGTTTTTGTCCTTTGAGTATGATATTCGCTGTAGGTTTGTCATGTATGGTCTTTCTATACTCCCT
Source organism: Myotis brandtii (assembly GCF_000412655.1). Taxonomy (NCBI): domain Eukaryota; kingdom Metazoa; phylum Chordata; class Mammalia; order Chiroptera; family Vespertilionidae; genus Myotis; species Myotis brandtii. The sequence goes on along the minus strand of NW_005354596.1, from coordinate 196,734 downwards.
CTATTCCCACTTTGTTGATAGTTTTTATCAAAAATGGGTGTTGGATTTTGTCAAATGCTTTTTCTGCGTCTATTGATATGATCATGTGATTTTTGCCTTTCAATTTTTTATGTAATATATCATTTTTATTGATTTGCAAATATTGAACCAGCCTTGCATCCCTGGAAGAATTCCCACTTAGTCAGGGCGTGCAGAGGGAGGCTGGGGCAGGACCTGAGAGAGATGGTGTGGGGGCTCTGGAAAGCCATGGCTGGGGCCTGCCTGGCCCTCACTCACCTGTCACAGCTCCCACAGAGAGCGGGCCCAGGCGCTGCCCGCCGTGGAGCCCATAGACGAGCATCCTGTACCCGCGAGCGGGCTCCAGGCCGGGGACGGTGGCCTCACGCTGGTCTGCGGCCACAGGCACCACCTGGAGCTGCCCATCGCTGTCCTCGGAGGATCCCGTCACTGTCAGCTCCCCCAGCAGGGGCTCCTCGGGGGGCTCGGGGGCCTCCGTGCTGGGTTCTGCGGGGCTGGGGGTCTCCTCCTCTGCAGCTGAGAAGCACAGACACAGGGCGGGTGAGGCAGGCTCCATGGACATGTCCGGGTCTCCTCCCGAGCCCTGGTCATCCCTGTAAAGCTGTCCAGACCTGAGCTTTTGATTGCTGGGAGTTTTTCTTTTGATTACTGCTTCTATTTCCTTAGTTGTTATTGGCCTATTCAAGTTTTCTGATTCTTTCTGATTCAATTTTGGAAGATTGTATTTTTCTAGGAATCTGTCCATTTCATCCACATTGTCCAGCTTGATGGGCATATAGTTGTTCATAGTATTTTCTTACAATCCTTTGTGTTTCTGTGATGTCAGTGGTTAATTCACCACTTTCGTTTCTGATTTTGAGTCCTCTCTCTTTGTTTCTTGATGAGTTTGGCTAATGATTCATCAATGTCGTTTATCCTTTCAAAAAACCAGCTCTTGGTGTCATTGATTTTTTTGTATTGTTTTTTTTTTAGTCTTGATGTCATTTATTTCTGCTCTAATCTTTATTATTTCCTTCCTTCTACTTACTCTGGGTTTTTCTTGTTCTCTTTCTAGTTCTTTAAGTTGTAGGGTTAAATAGTTAATTGTTAAAATTTTTTTGAGGTAATCCTGTAGAGCTATGAATTTCCCTCTCGGGACTGCTTTTGCTGTGTCCCATGTCCCAGAGATTTCAAGTTGTTGTGTTCATTTTCATTTATTTCCAGGAATTTTTTTTATTTCTTTCTTGAACTTGTTGGTAGCCCATTCATTGTTTAATAACATGCTATTTAGCTTCCATGTGCTTGAGTGTTTTTAATTGTTTTTACTGTCGTTGATTTCTAATTTCATTCCACTGTGATCTGAGAAGATGCTTGATATGATTTCAGTCTTCTTGAACTTGTAGAGACTTGTCTACAGACTGATAGGATTCGGTCTTGAATTGCCCTCAGGCAATCGTCCACAGGTGTGGCAAGAGTTTTTTTCTATAGGATGGTGCAATTGCTTCTGCTTGGAGGCTAATTGTTATTCTCAGTCTCTTAATGGGTTTTCCAATAGGGTGGGTCAACTGTCTTCCCCCGAGTCAAGGCCACCTGTATAGCAAATGTCTGCATGAGAAAGATCACCTCCACATAGTGAGGGAATGACTCAGCACAGTTATCTGGGCTATCTGCCTTCTGAGCTCTAACCAACCCCAGAGCCCCAAAGCTGGCTTCTGCTCACAGAGCTGCAGTCCACTCTGCCCTCCCTCTGCCAGAGCACAAGGTGAGTGGCTCCACAGGGAATTTTGTGCGTTGGCCCTTTAAGAGGGGTGCCTGAATTTTCCAGTCATCTCTCCCTGGCAGACAGCAACCCTGCTGCTTCTCCCAGCCAGATGTTATGTGGGTATCCTTCTCAGTTCTGGTGCTTTCTGCTGGGGAGCCCAGCTTGGGGATTTGACCCCAGAGTTCTCAGTGGCAACCCCCACAGCTGAGATATCTCTCCAGGACTTCAGCTGCTGTCTGTGGGAGCCCAGCCAGCCCTTTTGCGCCTCTGGCCCTTCCAATCAGTCCCCATGTTGTCTCCACTTTCTGTCCTCTATTAGCAGGGTTTTCTCCAGGGCGTCCTCCATTAATTATTCTGGAGGTTTTCCCATATTTCAGTTGTAATTCCAGTTTGGTCCAGGGAGCATGTCTATACAACATCCACTTACTCCACCGCCATTTAAAATCCGCCTACCTGCCTTCTTTCTTTAGCCCAAATTTCAGCAACAAATTTGGAAAACAACAAATATGAAACAACCAGGAAACTGTAGCACTGACTGATACTTGAGGAAACTAAGGAATGACTGCTCATTTTTAAGGCACAATCATTCTCATGTGGTCATTTTTAAACAGCCTCCTTAAGGAGAGGACTGGAAATATGGTGATGAAGTGCAGTGTCTGGGATGAGTGTAAAAACACAGCAATGGTCTACCCTATAAGGAACACTACCTGGCTGTACAAAGGAATAAGGTGCTGCTTGATGCTACAACATGGGTGGACCTCAAACATGTGCTCAGTGAAGAAGCCAGTGCAGAACATGGACTGCATGCTGCGATCCGTGTGGTGTTCAGATACAGAACACAGACGGGGCGGCCTGGGCCTGGCCTCGAAGTGGTGGAGAGGAGGCTTTTTCTTGGAGTGGTGGGAAGTTCTCAAACAAGACAGTGGTGAAGCACGCACACAGGAAACACACTGCAGACCCACAAGTTGTATACTGAAACAGGTGACTTTTCTGGTACGTAAATTATGTCAATGAAGTGGTTAATAAAGAGGCATTCTACGACGAGCCGCCTGGCAGGAGTTGATATAAGGTGGAAGCAGGTGATGACCTGGGCCTTCAGTATCCCACTCTTCCTGCTTGTTTGAAATTGCATATATGAATACTTGTTGACCGCATTCATATGTCAAGGCCTATAACCCAACCGTCCCCAAAGAGCTCTTTCCAGAGCTCCAGGCCCAGCGGAGAGCCACAGTCAGGGCACATGCCCAGGTTGTGGGCTTGATCTCCAGTGTGAGGTGTGCAGGAGGAAGCTGATAAATGGTTCTCTCATCATTGATGTTTCTATCTCTCCTCTCCCTTCCTCTCTGAAATCAATAAAAATGTTTTTAAATAATAATAAACATAATAGAACAATTATAACAAAGTTAAAGAAAAAAGCAGACAAAATTTTGTGTGTGGCAACCATAACTGAACACCTTCAACTTTTTATCATCAGTTATTTTTTTAATCCTCATCCGACGACATGTATACAGTGGGGCCTTGACTTACAAGTTTAATTCGTTCCGAGACCGAGCTCGTTAAGGAGCTCGTTAACTCAAATTACTCTATCAACTCAATGCAAAAAACTGGCAGAGAGACAGCTGGTATCTCAAAAAACTTGTTAGTCGGGACACTCGTAAGTCAAGGCCCCACTGTATTGAGACCTTGCCGGAGCCCGACCCTGGGACCCTTCAGCTGTGCTCACAGAGCTGCAGTCCACTCTGCCCTCCCTCTGCCAGAGCACAAGGTGAGTGGCTCCACAGGGAATTTTGTGCGTTGGCCCTTTAAGAGGGGTGCCTGAATTTTCCAGTCATCTCTCCCTGGCAGACAGCAACCCTGCTGCTTCTCCCAGCCAGATGTTATGTGGGTATCCTTCTCAGTTCTGGTGCTTTCTGCTGGGGAGCCCAGCTTGGGGATTTGACCCCAGAGTTCTCAGTGGCAACCCCCACAGCTGAGATATCTCTCCAGGACTTCAGCTGCTGTCTGTGGGAGCCCAGCCAGCCCTTTTGCGCCTCTGGCCCTTCCAATCAGTCCCCATGTTGTCTCCACTTTCTGTCCTCTATTAGCAGGGTTTTCTCCAGGGCGTCCTCCATTAATTATTCTGGAGGTTTTCCCATATTTCAGTTGTAATTCCAGTTTGGTCCAGGGAGCATGTCTATACAACATCCACTTACTCCACCGCCATTTAAAATCCGCCTACCTGCCTTCTTTCTTTAGCCCAAATTTCAGCAACAAATTTGGAAAACAACAAATATGAAACAACCAGGAAACTGTAGCACTGACTGATACTTGAGGAAACTAAGGAATGACTGCTCATTTTTAAGGCACAATCATTCTCATGTGGTCATTTTTAAACAGCCTCCTTAAGGAGAGGACTGGAAATATGGTGATGAAGTGCAGTGTCTGGGATGAGTGTAAAAACACAGCAATGGTCTACCCTATAAGGAACACTACCTGGCTGTACAAAGGAATAAGGTGCTGCTTGATGCTACAACATGGGTGGACCTCAAACATGTGCTCAGTGAAGAAGCCAGTGCAGAACATGGACTGCATGCTGCGATCCGTGTGGTGTTCAGATACAGAACACAGACGGGGCGGCCTGGGCCTGGCCTCGAAGTGGTGGAGAGGAGGCTTTTTCTTGGAGTGGTGGGAAGTTCTCAAACAAGACAGTGGTGAAGCACGCACACAGGAAACACACTGCAGACCCACAAGTTGTATACTGAAACAGGTGACTTTTCTGGTACGTAAATTATGTCAATGAAGTGGTTAATAAAGAGGCATTCTACGACGAGCCGCCTGGCAGGAGTTGATATAAGGTGGAAGCAGGTGATGACCTGGGCCTTCAGTATCCCACTCTTCCTGCTTGTTTGAAAATCCCTGCGATTAGAAATTAACATTTCAGTTCTACAATTATATCAATTGAACTTTAACATTTCATTGTAATTAAAAAATTAAAATCCGGTAACTATGGTTTCCACTGAACTAAACAATTTCAGGATCTAATGATTTAAAAATTGACTCGCACAGTTTACCCTGTGGCTCACCCCCCCCCCCCCCCCCCCCCCCCCCGACCACAGGTCTCCTGAGCTGCTCAGTGGACAGGGTATGGGTCAGAGGGCGAGCGGTTATGGTCTGAACTGGAAGAGAATCTGAGACCCCAGTACAGTGGGGCCTTGACTTAAGAGTTTAATTCGTTCCGAGACCGGCCTGGCCTCGAAGTGGTGGAGAGGAGGCTTTTTCTTGGAGTGGTGGGAAGTTCTCAAACAAGACAGTGGTGAAGCACGCACACAGGAAACACACTGCAGACCCACAAGTTGTATACTGAAACAGGTGACTTTTCTGGTACGTAAATTATGTCAATGAAGTGGTTAATAAAGAGGCATTCTACGACGAGCCGCCTGGCAGGAGTTGATATAAGGTGGAAGCAGGTGATGACCCTGGGCCTTCAGTATCCCACTCTTCCTGCTTGTTTGAAATTGCATATATGAATACTTGTTGACCGCATTCATATGTCAAGGCCTATAACCCAACCGTCCCCAAAGAGCTCTTTCCAGAGCTCCAGGCCCAGCGGAGAGCCACACGGCCACGGCGTTTTTCACTTGAAGCCTCAGTACCCAAGGGCCTCTCAGACGGCCAGGCCGGGCCCTGA
>NW_005354596.1:181417-185295 GCF_000412655.1 Myotis brandtii | reverse complement strand
GTCACAGTCAGCTCCCCCAGGCGCGGCCCCACGGGCGGCTCGGTGGCTGCAGGAGCGGCTCCCGGTGGTGGAGCTGAGAGAGTGGAGGCAGCTGTTAGGAAAGCCCTCCTACCCTGGGTGGTGATCACGTCCACTGTCCTCCTGGTGCCCGCGAGGTGGCCGGACATCAAACTCTGATGGGCCCATTCTTCCAGGCCCTGGGGCTTTGGGGGGCTGCCAGCCATCACTGAGACCTGGGAGAGCGGCCTTAGTGGCCCTGCCGCCTGGACTGTTTGCTCAGCACACTCAGCCGTCCACACCGAGCCCAGCCCCCTCAGCTGCTGCCCCTCGGCCTGCCCACCGCACCTCCAACCCCGCCAGGCCCAGGAGCAAGTCCTGTGGGCACTACCTGGGGAAGCTGCCACTGCCCACCCACTCCGCCGCCTTCGCCAGGCAGAGCTGGACCGTCCCCGAGATCGCCTGCCTCGCCCTCACCCTCCGCTGCTCCCACTGTTAGCAGGCGGTCAGAGGCGCCCATCTCATCCAGAGCAAAGCCACGCCCTGACGGCGGCCTCCAGGCTGCACGTCCACCTCGCACCCCCCCAATTCTGGAACATTCCTCGCCGGTCCTTCCCTCTGCCCCGAGTGCTATCTCCAAGGGCCTGGGTGGCATGTGCTCGTCCTCCTTCCTCAGCTGGGCCCTCCCACCACCTTCCCATCACTCGCCTCCCGGGCGCGGCTGGCTCCCCGCGCATGTCATGTGGCAGTGCTGACGGGCCTGTGCCCGGGGTGCGGTCTCCCCCGCTGGCACGGACTCAGCAGCAGGAGCCCTGGCTGTGCCCCCGCACCAGTGGGTCACCACACGTTGGCTAAGTTAACGCGTGGTTGAGCGTCAACCGATTAACCAGTCCACTGTGATCTGAGAAGATGCTTGATATGATTTCAGTCTTCTTGAACTTGTAGAGACTTGCTTTGTATCATAATATGTGGTCTATCTTTGTGAATGTGCCATGTGCACTTGAGAAGATTGTATATTCTGCAGCTTTGGGGTGAAATGTACTATAAATGTCAGTTAATTCCATCTGATCCAGTGTGTCCTTTAGAGTCACTGTTTCCTTGTTGATTTTTCATCTGGAAGATCCGTCCAGTGAAGTCAATGGGGTGTTAAAGTCCCCTACTATTATTGTATTGCTGTTGATCTCTCCCTTAAAGTCCTCTAGAAGTTCTTTTTTGTATATTTCGGTGCTCTTATATTTGGTGCATATATGTTTACCAGGGTTATATCCTTTTGTTGTATCAGTCCCTTTAGTATTATGTAGTGACCTTTGTTGTCTCTTGTGATGGCCTTCATTTTGAAGTCTATTTTGTCAGATATGAGTATTGCTACACCAGCTTTTTTTCACTTCCATTTGCATGGAACTGAAATCAATAAAAATACATTAAAAATAAAATAAAAACGAGGCCTTGGGGAGAGATGAGCCAGAGCGGGGAGGGCAGGGGCGCGCTCCATTTCACGGCCTCGGCTCCGCTCGCTTCTCTCTGCGCTTCTTTCCACGAGAAAGGGGCTGGCCCTCGCCGCAAGCCTCGCTGGTGGTTTGGCGTAACTGGGAAGGCGGCACTATACCCGCCGCTGGGGATGCAGTCCGAGGCTGCACTTGGCATAACATGTTCCCAAAGTAGAAATGTTTCTAACTCGCTACGCGCCTTTCTCCTGCTGGCACGGCACGGCGCCCTCGGTCAGGGATCGCCCTGCGCCCTCACAGTTCAGTCCCGAGGCCGGAACGGAAATCAGCTGGTAGATTCCAGAACTCGATGTCCTCTGCCGCCCCTCCTCAGCGCCCAGCCGGCCACCCTTCCCGGGGACCAGAGCCTGTCGGCTGCCCAGGGCAAGGTCACCCCGAGAAACCTGCTGTGCGCCTGGGCCTGGCACGGCCTCCACCCTGCTACGTGCAGGACAGTAACTCAGGCTGGCTTTCCCCTCTCTACTCTCAGTGCCGACTAAAGAAAAGAAGCCGGGAGTGGAAGGTTCTGGAAACTAAGCCAACCACGTCATGGTGAGGGTGGGCTCTGTGGACATCAGCCTCGCTCAAACCTTTCAGTTCCTCTGCTTTCAACCCTGCTCATTCCCGATAGGAACAGTGGTTTTCAGAACTGTGTATCGTTCCCTCAGCGAACAAGAGGCCAGGGGACGCTCCTCGCTGGGCCCACGCTGGGCAGGTCAGCAGGAGTGTTCCAGAGGCCACCGGGGGCCCCGGCCTTTGTGCTGTCGGAGAGGAGGTGCCAGGCTGGGTCCCTCGCGGTGGCCGGGCAGCCAGCAGGGAGGCTTCTCCTGGCTGCAAAGGCGCTCACGGGGGTGAGAGCTTCCGCACCACTGGTGGGGCCCGGGCCTCACGCACTGGCCAGCGAAGCAGCCAAGGGGCAGAGGAGGGTGTAACAGCCCAGAGGCAGCCGCTGACAGCATGCTCTCCACGTGCCAGGCCTCCTGCGGGCTTTCTGCTGCCAGCTCCCTGCACCCTGTGAGGTGGGCACGGTCCCCGTCTTACAGGCGAGGAAACAGAGGCACCGATGCTTAAAACTGGTCCAAGGCTGTGCACCTAGTGGCAGCTCAGTCCCTATGAACTGCTCCTCCTCCTCTACCTCAAGATGGTGGGGCCACGGCAAGGACAGCCACCACCACAGAGAGGCTGGGGCACCAGTGGGAGGAAAACGAACCCGCCCCACTCACCGGTCAGGCCCAGGGTGGACGCGGGGCCCACGCGCCGCCCCCCGTGCAGGCCGTACAGGTGCATCTTGTACTTGCGCCCCGGCTCCAGGCCCCGCACGGTGACCTCGCTCTCCTCACCCCCGACACGCACCACCTGGGGCCGCCCGTCCCTGTCCTTGTACTGGACGGTGAAGGCGTCGAAGTGGCCCCGGGGGACGGTCCAGGACAGGCTCAGCGAGTCCGGGGAGGATCCCGTCACTGTCAGCTCCCCCAGCAGGGGCTCCTCGGGGGGCTCGGGGGCCTCCGTGCTGGGTTCTGCGGGGCTGGGGGTCTCCTCCTCTGCAGCTGAGAAGCACAGACACAGGGCGGGTGAGGCAGGCTCCATGGACATGTCCGGGTCTCCTCCCAAGCCCTGGTCATGCCGGGCCCTGGTCACTCCAGGGAGCCCCTCGGGGCAGCCTCACTGACATGCCCAGAGCCTCGGGGTCGGCTGTGGCCGCAGCCCCCGCACAGCCCAGGGGCCCTTCTCTGCCCAGGGCCCCGCTGGTGCTCAGGGAGCCCAGGGGAGGCACAGGGCACCACGGCTCAGCCTCGAGCAGAGGGGCCCCTGCACCCCCTCAGCCATCACGAGTGTCATCTCCCGCAGGTCCCACCGGGGCTCCCACCACCCACTCACCTGTCACCCCGGTGGCAGAGGCGGGGCCCTGGCGCTGGCCGTCGTGGAAGCCATACAGGTGCATCTTGTACTTGTGGTCCGGCTCCAGGCCCGAGATGGTGACCCCGTCCTCGTGTCCCGGCACCCGGACCGCCTTGGGCTGCCCGTCCCCGTTCTTGTACTGGACCAGGAAGTGGTCAAACTGGCCCTGGGGGACGGTCCAGGAGAGGCTCAGCGAGTCCGGGGAGGATCCCGTCACGGTCAGCTCCCCCAGCAGGGGCTTCACGCGGGGCTCAGGGGTCGTGGTGGGTGGGACTTGGGTGGTCACAGCTTCGTAGTCGGGAGCTGGACGACCTGGACAGAAACATGGGGGACAGGTGAGGTCTCCTCAGCCCTCAGCGCAGCACATACAGGGTCCATTGCAAACATAAGGCAATAAGGACCAGAATCTGCCGCCCACAGCGGCTCTAACTCCAATTCTTTCTGGTCCCTCTAATGTCTCCTTCAACCCCTCACAGTCAGCCTTCCTCCCCCGTCTCC
>NW_005354596.1:175728-179157 GCF_000412655.1 Myotis brandtii | reverse complement strand
AGCCCTGGTCATGCCGGGCCCTGGTCACTCCAGGGAGCCCCTCGGGGCAGCCTCACTGACATGCCCAGAGCCTCGGGGTCGGCTGTGGCCGCAGCCCCCGCACAGCCCAGGGGCCCTTCTCTGCCCAGGGCCCCGCTGGTGCTCAGGGAGCCCAGGGGAGGCACAGGGCACCACGGCTCAGCCTCGAGCAGAGGGGCCCCTGCACCCCCTCAGCCATCACGAGTGTCATCTCCCGCAGGTCCCACCGGGGCTCCCACCACCCACTCACCTGTCACCCCGGTGGCAGAGGCGGGGCCCTGGCGCTGGCCGTCGTGGAAGCCATACAGGTGCATCTTGTACTTGTGGTCCGGCTCCAGGCCCGAGATGGTGACCCCGTCCTCGTGTCCCGGCACCCGGACCGCCTTGGGCTGCCCGTCCCCGTTCTTGTACTGGACCAGGAAGTGGTCAAACTGGCCCTGGGGGACGGTCCAGGAGAGGCTCAGCGAGTCCGGGGAGGATCCCGTCACGGTCAGCTCCCCCAGCAGGGGCTCCTCGGGAGGCTGTGGGGCCTCCGTGCTGGGTTCTGTGGAGCTCGGGGTCTCCTCCACTACCTCCTGGGCGGCTGAGAAAACAGATGGGGGACAGGCTTTAAGGGCGACGTGCTTTGCTGGTAACGTGAAACATGGTGATCAGGCCCATCCGGCAAACACTCTCTCGAGCTGTAGGCCAGTGGTTTGTGTGGCCTTTGTGAGCCACCCAGTGGCTGGGCCCTGAGACAGGCTGAGGTCCCCGGCTCCCACCCCGCAGTGCGGACAACTCGCTGGTGGGGCAGTGGGCTGGGTCCCTCGTGTCTGAGAAAGGAGCTGGTCGGGAAGACACCCTCGGTCTGTCCCAAGGTCACCGCCAGTGTTGACATCATGTACTGAGGGGCGGTGAGCCTCTCCCACCTGCCATCTCCCTTTCGGCTCCTGCGGCCCCAGTGCTGCCCGGGCCCACCCAGGAGCAGGCAAGAGATGGAATGTGCCCTGGCTGAGGGCTCCCCGGGGCCCTGCCCTCCCTCCCCTTTGACCCTTGGAATGAGTTGCTAGGCAGGACTTGAGGCAAAAGTGGGAGAGAGATTTGGGGCTGGGGAATGTCCTGCTCTCCCCTGGTTGTGTCTAGAATCGCAGCCCCAGGGCACCGACCCAGGTCAGCTGCCCTTAGGTCTTTGCCGGGGCTCCATGGACTGGGGAGACTGGACAAGGGCAGCCAGCCCTTCTGTGACCCACGCCCAGTCCAGGGGGAACACTTAGGGGAAGTAGATGCAGGAGGGAGGAGGCAAGAATGGGAACCCAGGTGAGGATGGGGAAGGCACAGATGAGGAGCGGGGAAAGGATACTGGCAAGTCAGGGGGTCAGGGAGACAGAGCAGCTGCCCCGAGACGGTCTCAGTTGCTCGCACTGTTCTGCGTGCGGGATGGACCCTACCACTGTGTGAGCAGCTCCCGTTAGCATCCCCGCCTGACAGGTGAGAAAGCGGAGGCACGACGGCTCAGTAACCTGCACAGGGTCCCAGAGGTCATATGGGAGAGCTGGGGTCAAAAGCCATGCCCCAACCATGAGGCCCCAACCACAGAAATGCGCCGGCTGGGGAGGCGGGCACGTGGGACCTGCTGGGGGCCAGTGGCCCTCCCCCGCTCCACGCTGGCTGGGGGTCAGGGGCGTCCTCCCCATGCTGGCAGGCAGGCAGGGCGGTGCTCTCGTCCCTTGGATCTGCCAGCTCTGAACAGCAGCAGGGGCGTCAGGGTGTGGGCAGAAGTGAAAGCTCAGAGACACGGCCCAAGCAGGTCCCGGAAGGGGAGGCCCTGCCCACACCCAGGGCAAGAACAGTGGCTGAGGACCAGGTGGGCAGGGGCAGGGGCTGGGAGAGGGGGCTGTTCTTGCAGGTGGAGAAGCAGGGCCACGCCAGGGGGCGGGGGGGCGGGGGGCCTGGGACGTGGGAGAGAAGAGGCGGAGGCTTGGCGGAACCGGGGCTGAGAAAAAGAAGGTGGAGGGAGGTGTGTAGGGCCCTGGGCCACGTCCCTGGTTCTGCTCAGAGGACGGGGCTGGGGTGAGGCGGGCTGGGGGCTGCAGCCCTAACTCACCCGTGGTGGCCACCACAGACACAGGCCCCACACGCTGCCGGCCATGGAGGCCGTAGAGGGTCATTTTATACTTCCGGCCGGGTTCCAGGCCAGCGATGGTGGCCGTGCTCTCCTCTCCCTTGACAGGCACTGCCCGGGGCTGCCCCTGTGCATCCTTGTACTGGATCACGAAGGAGGAGAAGCGGCCCCGGGCCACGGTCCAGGACAGGCGCAGGGCGTCTGGGGTGGCGCCAGTCACTGTCAGCTCCCCCAGCAGCGGCTGCTCAGGGGGCTCTGGGCGGGGCTCCTCTGTCCTCTCTGGGGCTGTAAGTTAGAGACCCAGCCAGGGCTGAAGTGCCTGGGGAGCAGCGGAGGGTTGGACGGCCCAGCGTGGGGGAGGGGGGGCTGAGGAGAGGGGCAGGGATGGGGCCAGCCTTCCCGGGGAGGCCCCGCCAGGGCCTGGCTGAGGGGAGTGTGTGGAAGGGGGGCTGGGAGGGTCGCAGGTGCTGCCACTCACCAGTGGTGCCCTCAGCTGAGAGGGGGCCGTGCCGCTTCTTGTTGGCAACCCCAAACAGAGTGAATCTGTACTTGTGGTCGGCATCCAGGGGGGAGACAGTGACGGAGCGCTCCGGCCCTTCCACGGGCACCACCTGGGGCCGCCCATCCCTGTCCCTGTACTGAACCACGAAGGAGTCGAAGTGGCCCTCGGGGACCGTCCAGGAGAGGCGCAGCGAGTGTGGGGTGGGCTCCGTCACCCACAGCGTGCCCAGGCGGGGCAGGGTCTCTGGGCTGGGATCGCTCCGAGGCACTGGGGGAGGGAGCACAGAGAATGGGGGACACAGAGGAGAGGCTGCGTGAGGCTGGGCCTGCTGGGGACATACTGACGGGCAGGCCCAGCCACACTCCGCCTGCCAAGCTGTGTGCCGCCACGGGCTGTGCCCACCGGGAGGAAGGGCACCTTCTCCTGAACCAGGGGCCGGTGTGGCTCCAGCTGGGGAGGGGCCTCAGAGGCGAGGGGGCCCTGGAGCGCTTTGCCCGTCTCATGGCCAAGGGGGTGCTGCAGGGCTGCCCCCTGCTTCCAGCTTCACTACTATTCACTGGCTGGTTTCTCAGGCGGGGGGGCACCATTCGTGGAGCGAATGGATGTGGGAGAGCCTCCCACACCCGTGCCCTGGGCCCCACATCCTCCTCTCCTGCCCTCCTCCACTTGTCTGCCCCCCACTCCCCACCCCACGCTCTGTTCCCAGCACAGATTCCAGAAAGAGAGGTCTACCCCGGTGGTAGCCCTGCCTGCACCTCCAGCCCCCCAGCTCTCCCAAGGGCAGTGCTGAGCCCCCCCAATGCCCCAG
>NW_005354596.1:171063-174455 GCF_000412655.1 Myotis brandtii | reverse complement strand
GCTCTCCCCAGGGCAGTGCTGAGCCCCCCCCCCAAAGCCCCCAGCTCTCCCCAGGGCAGTGCTGAGCTGGAACTGCGAAGTCCTGTGGACACTGTAGCTCTGAATGTGACATGTCTGGCCACACCCTCCTTTGGATCTAGGACGGCACTCTCGGGGGCTCTGCCCCTCTTCCAAGTCACCCCTCGGGCTACCCTGTGGGCTCTTCTTTCTCTGTGGGTGCCCGGAGTGCTGGCCATGCCCAGGGTTCTCACGGGCTCACCCTTGCTCCTGCCCGCTGGCACTGATGACCCCCACACCCCCTCTTCAGGTCTCCCCTCCACTGCCCACAACCCAAGGGCAGCAGCATAACCCCAGGCTCTCGCTTTCTGCTTGAGTGCCCTCTCTGTGCCTCCACTCTCCCCGTCTGTAGCATGGGCACGCCTCCCGCCCGGGCTGCTTGAGGATGGGGTGCGAGTCACCCAGCGCCTCCGGAGCACATGTGGCCTCAGCAAATGCTCGGGAGATGCTAAGCGCCCGCTGCTGTTCCTCACCTCTGCCCGCTGCCTCGGGGATGGGACTGTCTGACCCAGAAAAGCCGGGCGCCTGAGCCCCTCGCCTCCTTCACCTCCCGCATCCAGACTCACTGCCCGCCCCACCAGGCACTGCCATTTCTTGCCGGTTCCCACGGAACTCACTTCTCCAGGGACCCTCCCCAGAGCCTCCGTGTACCTTGTAAGATACATGTAGAATCGTGTCTCTCCCCACTGAAACCCTCAGAGGCCCCCCAGGGCCCTCAAGAAAGGTCCAAGCTCCTGTCAGACATGAGACCAGCACCCTCAGCTGCCCAGGCGCCCTGCTGCCCAGCGAGGAAAGACAGGGGCCTCCTACAGAATCGCTCTCCCTGCCTCCCTGTCTGCACTGCCCTCCTCAGCCTCTCTGCCTGACTGTTTTCCCTTCAGGATTCCTCTCAGGGACCCCTGCCTCCAGGAAGCCCTCCTGGAGTTTCCAAAGCACCGAGGACCCCGGAGGACCATGCAAGGGCAGGGCAGGGCAGGGCAGGGCAGGCGGGTGATGTGCGCGACTGCTCTCACTTACAGATCTTGGCTTCAGCCACCAGGGGGCCGTGCCTCTTCTTGCCCACAAAGCCGTACAGGAGGAATTTGTACTTGCGGCCCACGTCCAAGTTGGCGATGAGGGCCGAGCGCTGGGGCCCCTCCACAGGCACCACCCGGGGCTGGTCCCTGTCTTTGTACTGGATCACGAAGGAGTCGAACTCGCCCTCCGGGACCGTCCAGTGCAGGAGCAGGGAGCTGGAGGTCACGTCGGTCACTGTCAGCTCGCCCAGGCGCGGTGGGGCCAAGGGCTTCCCGGGCTTTTCCCCGTCGCTGTCTAGAGGGGGAGGGGAGTAAAAGCAAAGCAGACTCAACCACCGCTTTACCCTTGTCTCCTCCCCTCCCATCTGCCCACCGGCTCACTCCAGGCCGGACGGCTCCCTCCCTCCCTCGAAGACTCCGCGTCCCCACCGAGCCCGCTGTGACCAGCCTTCCCGAGAAGGGGCATGTCCCCCTCAAGCTCCCCACCCCTCACAAAGGTCCCAGTTCTCTCCACACCGAGGTTCATGGGCCAGTTTCAGGCCCCCGTGCTTCCTGGGAGTTTGGAAACGCCCTGCTGCTGCAGAGCAGTCTGAGGACTCCTCAGTCCACCTGCACGGCCCTCCCTGTCTCCCTCTCTCCCTGAGCTGGAGCTGGAGCTTCCGGGAGAATCAGCTTTCCTGGTCCCATAAGCGGGGCATGTGAGAGCCCGGGACCCCAGGCGCTGGCCTGCACTGGCTCTGCAGACCTCACCCATCTCTGCAGGCCTGCTGGCTACGGTGCTCCCTGCCCCAAGGAACCCCCACCCCCAGGAGAACCTGGCCCATGGGACCACAGGGCCAGAGCCACCATCCTAGCCTGCCCAGTGAGGGGCGGGGCTGTGGGGAAGAGCAGGGGAGGAGGGGGTTGAGGGTCATGTCATCAGAGGCCTCCCCACACCCACCCAGAGAGATCTACGGGGTGGGGCAGAGGAGTGACCAGGATGTGGGAACAGGACTCAGGGAAAGAAAGCTGCAGGGAGAGCCCTGCCCCACCCTCTGACTTTCCCCATTTTCTCTTCCTGGAGAACTCCCCTCCCCGCCCACGAGGTCACTTCTCAGCTCACCCATCCCTCTTGCCTCTGACCCCTCAACTCCTTTCCTCTGCCTGTTTCCTCCCACCACTCCCACCCTGCCTCCACCCCACCCCCCGACGAGCCCAGCCCTCCCCCAACCTCAGGACCCAGGTCTGAGCAGAAGCCAGAATGTACCCATAATGCCTTGGTAGATGAGAGGGGCAGAGGGCTCGCCCTCAGGGGGGACCCCACGAAGTGACAGCTCATAGGGGGCTCCAGGAGGGGGTGAGGGCAGCAGTGCCTGGCGGACATCCCCGGGCAGGAGTTGGTCATGCGACCCTGGCCCATTGGGCACCCGGAGGCGCAGCTGGAAGTGGGCAAAGGTGTCAGGCTGGGCCATCCAGGCCACGCGGAGGCGCCCTGTCTCGTCTCTGCCCAGCACTCTCAACTCCCCCAGCTCCTGGGGGCGCTGCTGCAGGCCGGGCGCCTGGGCTCCTTGAGTTGTTGAAGGGCCTGAGGGAGGAGGCTCATCAGTGGCCCCCAAGAGGCCGGAAGGGGAGGACCCTGGGAAGGGCAGGGCGAGAGAAACAGGAGAGGCCAGTGTGAGAGCCGGAAAGGAAGCCCAGCCTGCAGGTCTGCCCTCTGGCCTCTAAGAGCCCACACACCTTCCTGGCCGCCTCATCCTCCCAGAGGTCGGCCAGTCCCCCAGACACGCCTGTCCCCCTCACCTGAGCAGACAGGCCTGCAGGTAAAACTGAATGGAGCAAAGCCTCCCTCCCCCAATACTCCTGTGACCTCCAGCCCCACACGCCCGAGCCCCTCCCACAGCAGCCCCCCCCAGCACCCAGCACCCCCCGCCCCCCGGGTGGTGGCTGTGGCCTCCATTAGTGCTGCAGCAGAAGCCTGGAAGAAAGGAGGAAGGTGGTGTGAGGAGGGAGGGTGCCAGAGAGAAGGGCTGTGAGTGGAGTGAGAGGCTCAGCTCGGCGGCATCTGGGCCCTACGGGAAGAAAAGGTCCGCCACCCTCCCCCGCAGCCACGGTGCCGCCCCGCTCCTGTGGAGAGACCAGCAGAGGTGAGCCGGGGCGCTGAGGGTTCCCCTCCCCAGACAGCGGTGCGAAGGCTTAAGGCCCCCCAGCAGGCCCGATGTGTCCCTGTGAGGTCAAGGCCAAATTGTGGGAAACAGCACCACTGACCACAGACTTCAGACACCCTCACCGCAGGAGTCAGGCTGGGCGCTCGGGCTCACTCTGCCCCGCCCGGCCGCCCTG
>NW_005354596.1:163400-170014 GCF_000412655.1 Myotis brandtii | reverse complement strand
GGCTGCCCTGTCCCTCCCGCCGGAGCCGAGCCGAGGCCGGATCCCTGGCCCCAGCCCCACCTGGAAGGAGCACGAGAGAAAGGAGTTAGTGTCCCAGGGCCCTCACCCCTCGCCCTCCAGCCACTGCGGTGCCCTAGAGAGAAGAGAAGCCCGCGGCGGCGGGGCGGTGTCTGAAGGAGAGACGGGGAGCGGGGAGCGGGAGGAGAGCGGGGGCCACAGCAAGCGGTGTCCCTCTGCCGCAGGGAAAGAGGTGCAGGCATCTGTCAGGAGACCTTAGGTTAGTGGGAGCTGCTGCCATGAGACCTCACCCCCAACGCGGCCCTAAAGCCAACCCGAGGCTGGTCTCCGCGCTGCCTAATTCTAGTCCCCACACGTCTGACCACTACAGGAGGGTCCCCATTTCAGAGGGTGGCTCCCCATCCGGAGGGTGGCGGCAGCTCCTGCTCACTGCTGTCAGGGGCGGCAGCCTGCCTCCGGGACCTGGCGCTGCCAGCGCCCTGCCAGGTGCACCCAGGGGAGCTGCGAGCCTTACGGGGCTCCCAAGGCAGGGGCTCCACACTCAGAAACCAGGCCTCCCGACGCCCTGGCGCCATACCTGTGTTGGCCCTGACAGAGGCCGGGTAGCTCACTGCCCGGCCCCGCTCCGCGGTGACGGTCACCACGTACTCCACGCCTGGCATCAGGTCAGTCAGCAGTGTCCCGTCCGCCTCGGCGGGCACTTCCAGCCGCACCCTCTGGTTGCCAGCACTGACGTAGGACACCACGAATCGGTCCACCTCGGCCTGGGGGCGCAGCCAGCTGAGCTCCAGTGTGGTTGGCGTCACGGCCACCACCCGGAGGTCCTGGGGGCCATCGATCACTAGCCGGGTGAGAGAGAGGGGGATCAGGCGGGGTCTGCTTCTTCAGCCCCCAGCTTTCCTTCTAAGAGCGTTGTCCCACCCCAGCCCGCCCCGAACCCATCCAAACCCTCCTGGAGGGCAGAGTCCTGGCTACCCCCCTCATCTCCACCCGCCCACAGCCCCTGCTCTCACTGGTGGTGATGGTCTTGGAGGCAGGAGGGCCCCAGTTGGTCCCTCGAAGGGCGCGGACAGTGACCTGGTACTCCTGCCCGGGGGCCAGTCCTCTCTGGTCATAGGCGGAGGCAGAGCTGGGCACCCGCGCAGTGAACGGCGGGCTCGCGCCCTCTGGCTGCAGGAGAGAGAGCACCGGGTGGGTCAGGGCTGGCACTCTGCCCTGCCACTCAATCCCCCTTCTCCCGACTCCAGCTCCAAGCGGTGTCAGCTGGGCCTGTGCAGAACTGGGCCCTGACAGCAGGGAGCCCGGCCGGTGACAGCAACACGCCTGGGACACCTTCTCCAGGCATCTCCTGTCCGAGGCCCTGTATGTGCGTGAGCTCACGGGGCCCCGGGCAGTGGGCTCAGAGGCCGTCCATCAGCTGTCTGCCAGATGCCACCGCACAGCCCTGCAGCCCTGACTTCCTGGCGGACGGGCTTCTCAGCTCACTCTGGTCGGGACAGATGAAGGGGACAGGGATGCCCCTCAGGCCTCACTTCCTCCTTAACCATCTGCCCAGCCTGAGCCTCCCGCAGACCCTGCCCCGCTGTGCAATGTGGGCGTGACCCCTGTCCTCCAGGCACTTCTCTTGTCTCCTCACAAAAAGGCCCGTCGGCTCAGAGTTCCACAAACGTCCCCCGGTTTCGTACCTGCGCCGTGCTGGGCATGGAGACACAAAAACAGAAGGTGCGGCCCCTGTCCTCAGACAGCTCATGCTCTGGAGGCGAAATGCATGGCCACGGGTTCAGTTTTACTGGAGCCTAAACCAAATCTCTACGTGTGGTCCATGCCGGGGAGGAACAACCCTCCTCCAAGTGTACGTCTGAGGTCTCTCAAGATCCACGGGGACCCCACAGGAAAGCTGCCGGCCCCTGCGCAGACAGGGTGTCCTGGGGTGCCAGCCGCAGGGGACAAGGAACTGGACATCTGTGAGCAGCCCAACCGCCCCACATCTCCCGGGCCGTCCAGCTTGGACCGCCGAGGAGGACGCTCTGTTCCGCTGAGCTATGTTGGCTGTAATGGGGACACCTCCAGTCAGCCAAGTAGGATTGGAAATTTCAAAAGGTACTCTCCTAAACCAGCAGAACTGGTGGGGAACCAACACAGAAAACAGCAAAGTATCGAACCCCATGAGAGGCCACGCAGAGATTTCTAGGTTGAGGGTGAATAAAGCTTTGTCGGAGTTTTCTTGGCTGAAAAGGTGTCCTGGGCACATAGGACCCCGACCCGCTCCTGCTCACCCCGCCCTAGGATACCCCACCTAGGAGCCCTGGGGTTGACCTCAACTAAAGGCCTATGGAATCCTCATCCTTCCCATGACTTAACTCTGTCACCCTTTATTCCCCCAACCCACCACACACACACGCTCACACTTACACTCACACCCTCACACTTCCACACCCTCACTCACACACACATTCACACTCATATACACTCACATACTTTCACACACACATTCACACCCATATACACACACTCCCACTCATACACTCACTCACACACACCTTGGCTGCTCCCTAACGATGCCTGTAATGGCTTGTCCTTTCAGCGAGACAGGCCCATCCCAACATCTCCTTCTCCCTTCAAATCATCTACACGAACCTTTTTACACCTTAGTCCCCCCTGAGACCCACTCCGGAACAGTTCCCTGAGGGTCCCGCCATCAGCACATCGGGCCGGTCTGAGGCAGGCTCTCTAGCCAGATGCTGCCAGGTGGCGCTGCCCTTGTAAAAGCGAGGCTGCTTCACTGATTGTCCTTGGCTAGTTTCTAGCCCTATTCTTGAAATCAACCTTGTAGCCCCAGGTGGGGGACTCCACCTTGGCTGGTTCTTGGAGCTTACCTCCCCCTCATCCCCCTCTTCAGACCAAACTCAAATACAAACTTTTCTGAGGCTGCAAGGTCTTGTGTCCCAATGACAACTGGCGTAGCCCTGGTCCCCAGGCTGCAGAATACACCCAGACAAGGACTACATGGACCTCTTCCTGCTCCGGGTCACCGCCCTCAGCTTCCTCATGCTTTCTCTCACTCATCGAGGAGCCAGCATTTTGCAAAATAGCAACATTCCTTAAGTTAGTGGTCCTCAGGTTTGGGGTGCATCAGAACCACCTGGAGGGCTGGTTGCAACACAGGTTGTGGGGCTCCACCTGCAGAGCTGCTGAGTCAGTAGATCTGGCACCACTGTCAGATCCAACACTTGGCACATCTAACCAGCTCCCAGGTGGTGCCAATGCTGCAGATCCAGGGAACACACTTTGAGAACCACTAAGTCAGCATAACAATGCCACTATACAGAGAGAAGACTGCTCCTCTCTGGTGTTCCGAAAATCATCCCAATAGCGAGGCGTGTCCTTGGCCAGGATTAGCAGAGTGTGAGCTCCAAGAGGAAAGTGCTTCTGGGAAGGTAGAGACAGGCAGGCTTCTAGGAAGATGGCAGTGGCCAGAATATATCCTGTGCCAACAGAAATGGACAGAGAGCACTGGCCAAGGCGGGAGGCGCGACTCCAGGGGCCAGCCACAGAGGGTGCAGAGAGTATAGTGTGCAGGCCGGCAGCACAGGCTACGGGGAGCCCAATAGGAGCACTTGGGGTCCAAGTTTACAGGCGCGTCCCTCACACCCGGGCTCAGACAGAACCGGAATGTGACAGGACCGAACCCAGAGCAGAGCACATGAGCTGACAGCGTGGCCACGCCGGGCACAGCCAGCTCAGCGCCACCCAGCCCCGTGGTGAGGGAGGAAGCCAAGGGCTTCGCTGGGAAGCCCCGCTTCTTGAGAACACCCGGGAGTGGGCTGTATCTCGCGACTGGGGGACTGTGCTGCCCTGCACGCTCCTTCCATCTCAAGTGCTTATTTTAATTCCACTTTCCCTCAAGTTTCTTTGGAAAGTTCCTTCTAAAAGTCCCACCCTCTCAAGATGAGAACTATGTAAATAATATACACAGAGAAGAGAGTGGGAGAAACACTTAAAAATGTTAACAGTGTTATTTTAGTGTGAAGCAGCCAGGAATTATTTGTGTTTTTTTCTAGTTGCCAAATTCTTGTCTTGTGATTAAATTATTTTTATACCAAGAAAAAATTGTCTAAAACAGAAGAAAAAAACGCCCAGCTATCCTGGTTCTACAGCAAAGGGCTTCTATCTCCGCCATTCTCGGGGGTGAGGAGGGACAGAACACGGCAGGGGCTGGCCTGGGGGCAAGAATCGCCGGGCCAGTGGGGTGGGGTGGCAGCGGCACCTCGGCGCTGCCCCTTCTGTCCCCGAACCTTCCTTGGGTTTGGGCCCTGGGAGTTATTTATGCTTCCAGAGTCCTGGCTGGGCAGAGATGAGGGTGACATGGCCTACGCACCACGACATTTGTGGGGCGGTGCAGGAGAACATGAGTTGGACAGTAGAAATGTCAGATGATTTGGGGCTGGGAGACCAAACACATCATGAAAGGGCACGAAGGCATGGAGGGAGGTGCTGATACGAGAGGCCGAAGGCGTTGTCCTTAGGGTGCCCCCACATACTTTAAGAGCGAGTTGGAAGGAGACAGAGAAAGGCTGCTTTGCAAGGCACTGAGGCGGGAACCACTTCACAGACTCCAAGTCATGCAACAGCCTGGGCAGCCTGGCCCAAACCGAAAAAGATAACATTGAACAGAGCCAACTGCCAAGCCCTATATTTAGGCTAAAAAAGTGAATATAGTTCAATGCTGTCTTTTTTCCTTTCTCCTTTCTTTTTTCCTTATTTATCTACTAGAGCAGTGACGGCGAACCTATGACACGCGTGTCAGAGGTGACACGCGAACTCATTTTTTTGGTTGATTTTTCTTTGTTAAATGGCATTTAAATATATAAAATAAATATCAAAAATATAAATCTTTGTCTTACTATGGTTGCAAATATCAAAAAATTTCTATATGTGACACGGCACCAGAGTTAAGTTAGGGTTTTTCAAAATGCTGACACGCCGAGCTCAAAAGGTTTGCCATCACTGTACTAGAGGCCCAGTGCACAAGATTCATGCACTCGGGGTGGGGGGGGGGAATGTCCGACTGATGGCCAACAGTCAGACATCCTTAGCGCTGCCTGTAGGCTGCTCCCGCCACCACTGCTGTGCATTGACCACCAGGGGGCAGCTCCTGCATTGAACGTCTGCCTCCTGGTGGTCAGTGCGCATCATAGCAATGGGTCATTCCCTGTTTGGTCAATTTGCATATTAGCTTTTTATTATATAGGATGTTTTCTAAAGTTCCTACACTGTCTATATACGTTTTATAACAAAAAGTTTATTTGAAAAACAAATATGATCAAAACAGCTGACAGTCTGACCACAAGTTAACACATGTCAACTCTGAGAAAAATACCTGGGTCTCCAGAGTTAGCCAGTGAGCGACTGGGCTCTTTTCTGCTCTCATGTTTCAGCAACAAATGCACAAAGCGAGAGGCACTAGAAGAGGGAACTCTGGGAGTGCAGCATTCAAGACCAGAGTCCTAGGAACCAGCGGGATCTGCCCGTGAGAATGAAGGGCGACGTGATGCCCACGTCTCCAGCCCCCCGAAAGCCCGTGGTGCAGGGTGCAGGGCAGGCGGAGCAGGTCCCTGGCTGTGGTGAGGCCACTGGTGGGCGTGGAAGTGGGGCCGATTTGGACTCGGCGTCAGCAGGAAGACTGCCTAACAGTGATGCCCCACGCAGCACGGGACAGCCTCAGAGAACTGAGCTCCGCGGCCAGAGGTGTCCCAGCAGCAGTGGGCCAGCTGCTGGAAGGCTCTGCGCCCATGTGGGCAGGACCAGACCTCACAGCAGCTTCAGGGGCCCAGCTGTCTGCACTCAACCACTGATGACCTGGAAGGACCTGCACGGTGAGCCCCTCCCCGGCCTCCCTGCAGCCCCTCTTGGCCCCGCAGCCCCTCCTGGCGTGGCTCTCACCGTGGGGATGAACTGAATCTCATAGGCATCCACCGGGCCCGGAGCCCGGGTCCACTCTGTCCGAACCGTCGTCTCCTCCAGGAGATGCATCCTCATGCCCTCAATGGCTGGCACCTCTGCCCACGAGAATGGGATATAGACTCTGGTTAGCCCAAGGCAGCCCCACCTGATGCCCACATCACAGGCTGCACTGAGATCAGTCCCAGCTCACACTGCCCCGTGGGGGTGGGGCAGTTAGCAGAGGTCAGAGCAGGCCCTGCTTCCCCCAGCGCCAGGAACACAGAATCTCCCTACTAGTAAAAGCAACCCAGGAGGCCCCGCCTGCTCATCAGGTACCTGAAGCAGGTCCTGCTGCAGGCGTGCACCCTGGTTCCCCTGCCCCTGGTGGACTGGCTCCCCGCATATATGACCTCCCTCCACTCTTCCTCCAGCAGCTGGGCTCCTAGGCCCGGGGCCCAGCCTTCCCCGGCTCAGGTCCCATCCCCGAGGAGCAAACTGGAAAGGCCGAGCTCACCTTCCCCGCAGTCCTCCCCCGCATAGCCCTCCAGGCAGACGCAGCTGCCCTCGCGGCACTCTCCGCGGCCCCGGCAGTCCCCTGGGCACGTCTGGATGGCGCAGTCGGGGCCTCGGAAGCCCTCCACGCATACACACTG
>NW_005354596.1:154377-161953 GCF_000412655.1 Myotis brandtii | reverse complement strand
TGCACGCAGCGCCCGTGGCCGTGGCAGTCCCCGGGGCAGGAGGGCCAGCCACAGCTGGGGCCCGTGTAGCCAGAGAAGCACACGCAGCGACCACGGACACAGCGCCCCTGGTCGTTGCAGTCATCTGGGCAGGACCCGGAAGCAGAGGGTGGGGAGGAAGGGGACACTCGGGAGTCCATAGGGTCGGAGCAAGTGGGCCCACCCCAGCCAGGCTCGCAGGAGCAGGCGCAGCGGTTCAAGTCAAACACACCGTGGAGGCTGCAGAGGCTACGAACGTCTGTCTGGCCTGGAGTAAGAGCGAGAGGAGGGCCTCAGTCTCTGCGCAAGAGGCTGGGTCCCTACAGTGCCCCCTGAGCTTCCCCTCCAGCACGGCCATCTTAGCTTCCAGCTGCTCCTTATCACTATGTGGGGGGAGGGGAGCTGACATCTAGCCAGATGGCTCCCCTCCCCAAGCTGTGCCCTTGGCTGCACTCACCACCCCAAGTGGTGAGGAAAAGGTGCCTTTTTCTAATTCATACCCGGGTCTTTTATACTGGCGATGCCCACCCAACTTCCCCACCTGCCCCTTTTCCTGTGCCCCCTCCTGTGGTCACCTGCTCACCTGTGCCAGCCTGGGCAGCAGCAGGACAGCATCCCCCAGTGCACTGTTCCTTGAGCCCCTTCACCAACTCCTCCAGGATCTCTAGCCGGACCCTCAAGGCCTGCACCTCTGAAGCAGGGACCGGGGGCTCAGTGCCTGGGGGACAGCCACAGCCAGCTGAAGGGGGCAGGTTAATGCGGTGGGTGAACACCACCTGCTTTTCCCCTCCTTCTACGATGTGCTCGTAAAGCTGAGAAGAGGGGTTCCCCCCTCTTGGCTCCGCTGTGCGGCCCCCTGGCTGAGGAGGGGGCCGAGGGGCTGGAAGTGTCATATTGGAGCGTGGAGAGAAAGGGCCTGCTCGGACTGCGCCCAACAGCAGCAGGAGGGCCAGGCTGGAGGCTAGGGAACATTGGGCTGGCATCATTCAGGAGGCTGCAGGGAGAGAGGGCAAGTGTGAGAGCAGTTTCACAAAGACAAGATGCCCCCAACACATACATTAACAACAGTCCTTCCACCCACAATTAACCCACCCAACTCACATGTACTAAAAACCCACAGTTAACCAACCCTAAGGAATGCCCTCCTTGGAGATTTGTTGGTCTCTAACTCACTTTCTGATGTCATTTGGTTACCCTACTCCCCATCTCTTTGCACTGTTGCACCCACACTAGTTCTTTGTTCCACCGACACCACAAGCTGGCATTAGCCTAAGGGACTTTGCACTGTCTGTTCCCTCTGTCTGGGATGCTCTTCACTCAGCTCTCAAAGGTGGGCTCTTGCTTGTTCAGATCATAACTCCTGTGTCATTGACACCCAGAGGCCTTCCTTGCTGCCCAGTTGGAGCAGTCTTCCATTACTGTCCACCACAATATCCCACTTGTGTTCTTCGTGGCATTCACTGCTGCCTGAACCATCTGTTGGAGCTCCAGTGGTGGGAGCTCCATGAGAAGTGCACGGCTGTATGCACAGCTGTATGCCTGAGGCTGGCACACAGGAGCTGTCCAAAACATTGATGTTGAATGGATTAATAGATGAGTATCTACCACCAACCCTCCCACTAGCACCTGGATCCCAGTTCCTCCTATCTTCTTAGGAAATTTCAGGGGTAGACTGTCCTCTCTCTTTTTTATTCAACTTCTCACTCTCAACTAGATCCTTCCATTGGATTTTACATGAGCTCAAATATATCCCATTTTTTAAAAAGCCCCTTTCCTCAGGACTTATATATTACCAAGTATCAAAACCTCTTACAAAGATGCAAGAATAGACAGAACAGAATAGGGTCCAGAAACCGACAGACAACATCTATGGTCAGCTGATTACTGGCAAAGGTGTTACTAAAATTAAGAGGGAACAAATGGTCTTTTTGATAAATTGTGCTTGGCCAACTGAAATTCCATATGGAAAACACACCTAGCTCTACCTTTTGCCCACATATAAAAGTTAATTTGAAATGAAACTTAATCAGAAGAATTAAAAATGGTGGCAGAGTAAGTGGATGCTGCATGGGCATGCTCTCAGGACCAAGCTGAAATTACAACTAAAATACAGAAAAACTTCCTGAATAATCAATGGGAGACTCGCTGGCGAGAACCCTGGTAACCGAGGACGGAAAGTGGAGAGTGCATAGGAACTAGGAGGAGGGGCAAAGGCATGAGAGGGCTGGCTGGGCTCCCACAGACAGCAACTGAAGTTCCGGAGAGATATCTCAGCTGTGAGGGGTGCCACTGAGAACTCTGGGGTCTATCCCCAAGATGGGCCCCCGCCCCCCCAGCAGAAAGCACCAGAACTGAGAAGGGTACCCACATAATATCTGGCTGGGAAAAGCACCTGGGATGCTGTCTGCCAGGGAGAGACAGCTGGAAATTCAGGCACGCTCTTAAAGGGCCAATGCACAAAATTTCCTGTGGAGCCACCCACATTGTGCCCCAGCTGGAGCTGTGTGAGCAGAAGCCAGGATTGGGGGCTCTGGGGTTAGAGTTTAGAAGGCAGACACCCTGGTTTCCTGTGCTGAGTCATTCCCTCATGCTGCAGAGGTCATCTTTCTTATGCAGACATTTGCTATACAGGAGGCCTTATCTGTGGGGAAGATAGTTGACCCACCCTATTGGAAAACACCTTGCCCCACTGTGCAGAGTTTCTGATGGCCATTAAGTGACTGAGAATAACAATTAGCCTCCAGGCAGAAGCAATTGCCCCACCCTGTTGGGAAAAAAACTCTTGCCACACCTGGGGACAATTGCCTGAGGGCAATTCAAGATGGAATTCTATCTGTCTATAGACAGAGGCGGTTTCTGGAGGCTTTGAGTCTTTGCCTGATCTAATTAGTCAGAAACAGTGTTTGACACTGTCCTGCACTACAGCTTGAAAGGCATAGCAGATCTACCTAATACAGAATAAACCACCAAAACAGGCAGCCAAAATGAGACACAAGGAAACAACCCAAAATGAAAGAACAAGAGAATTCTCCAAAAGAAGAGACAAAAGAATGGAGATAAGAAATTTATCTGATATAGAGTTCAGAATAATGATGGTAAAGATGCTCAAAAGCATGAGAAAAGATATAGTAACTATTGAAACACAAATAATGACATAGCACAAATAAAGAAAACATTGGAAGGAATACACAGCAGATTAAGGGAAGCTAAGGATCAAATCAGTGAATTAGAAGACAGGGTTGAAGAAGTCACTCAATCAGAGAACAGCTTAAGGGGTCACATGGTTTTAATTGACATTTATAGAACAATTCACCTCCAAAGCTGCAGAATATACATTCTTCTCAAGTGCACATAGGTCATTCACAAAGATAGATCACATGTTATGATACAAAACAAGTCTCTACAAGTTCAAGAAGATTGAAATCATATCAAGCATCTTCTCAGATCACAGTGGAATAAAATTAGAAATCAACTACAGTAAAAACAACCCAAAACACTCAAACACATGGAGGCTAAATAGCATGTTATTAAACAATGAATGGGTTACCAATAAGATCAATAAATAAAAAATAAAATAAAAAAACTTCCGGGAAACAAACGAAAATGAACACAGAACACCAGAAATCTCTGGGACACAGCAAACGCCTTCCTGAGAGGGAAGTTCATAGCACTACAGGCCTACCTCAAAAAACAAGAAAAATCAACAATAAACTATTTAACCCTATAACTTAAAGAACTAGAAAGAGAACAACAAGAAAAGCACATAGTAAGTAGAAGGAAGGAAATAATAAAGATTAGAGCAGAAATAAATGACATAGTAACTAAATAAATAAATAAAATCAATGAAACCAAGAGCTGGTTTCCTTGAAAGGATGAACAACATTGATGAACCATTAGCCAGACTCATCAAGAAACAAACACAGAAGAGCCAAATAAATAAGAAACGAAAGTGGAGAAGTAACCACTGACACAACAGAAATACAAAGGATTGTAAAGAAATTCTATGAACAACTATATGCCAACAAGCTGGACAATGTGGATAAAATGGACAAATTCCTGGAAAAATACAATCTCCCAAAACGGAATCAGGAAGAATCAGAAAACCTGAATAGGCCAATAACAAATGATGAAATTGAAGGAGTAATCAAAAAACTTCCAGCAAACAAAAGCCCGGATCTGGGCAGCTTCATAGGGGAGTTTTACCAAACATTCAAAGGAGAACTAACACCTATACTCCTCAAATATTCCAAAAAAATCCAAGAGGAAGGAACACTTAAAAGCTCTTTTTATGAGGCCATCATTATCCTAATTCCAAAACCAGGTAAAGACACTACAAAGACAGAGAATTACAGGCCAGTATCCCTGATGAACATAGATGTTAAAATCCACAACAAAATATTAGCAAATCGCATCCAGCAATATATTAAAAAGATCATACACCATGATCAAGTGGGATTTATTCCAGGGATGCAAGGCTGGTACAATATTTGCAAATCAATAAACGTGATACATCACATAAACAAATTGAAAGACAAAAATCACATGATCAACTTAATAGATGCAGAAAAAGCATTTGACAAAATCCAACACCCTTTTGATAAAAACTCTCAACAAAGTGGGAATAGAGGGAGTATATCTCAAAATGATAAAGGCCATTTATGACAAACCTACAGCGAACATCATACTCAATGGGCAAAAACTAAAACCATTTCCCCTAGAAACAGGAACAAGACAGGGATGTTCACTTTCACCACTTTTATTCAACATAGTACTGGATGTCCTAGTCACAGCAATCAGACAAGAAGAAGAAATAAAAGGCATCCAAATTGGAAAGGAGGAAGTAAAACTCTCATTATTCACAGATCACATGATATTGTACATAGAAAACCCTAAAGACTCCATCAAAAAAAACTACCAGATTTAATCAATGAATTTGGCAATGTAGCAGAATACAAAATCAACACCCAAAAATCAATGGCTTTTTTATACACCAATAATGAATTCCTGCCGGAGGCTGGTCCATCCTTGTTGCTTGACACAGTCAATACAAGGAAGAAACATCTGCACAGCATATGTTTCAAGGGACCTGGCATACTGTTCTTAATAGGTTTGCTCCCCTTCTTAGAGCTATGTGTTCTAACCAAGGCCACCTCTCCGAGAAAGGTTGTTTCCCCAGGTGGGGATTTTTCCCTGGAGTTAGGGATTAATGGGACTAAGGAAGGGAATAAATCAGTAAAACCCCTTAACTAAGTGCCAGGAGGGTAGTTAATCACCTTAACTACGAACAATCACGCTTAAGCTACATAATCTTTACTTAGGATAATCTCCTTCAGTTACTTCCTTGTAGCTTAACAGAACAGTAGAGTAGTGACCTTGGAATGGAGATAACTAGCCCTAACCTTTGGAATAGAATGGATAGGATTAAACTCAACGGAACTAGATGGAGATGGGATTTTTGGCAAGGGTCAGATAAACTATGGACATGAAACAAGGAACTGTAGAAGGTTAAGGGAGGACCCAAAACATACCATGATGTAACTACAGAGGCATGCTTATAGGATCAAATGGTATAAATACAGATTTAACAGGAGAATAAAGTGAGAACTTGGCTATGATGATCAACTGAATGTTGTCTCCGTGTCCTTCCTTCTTCGCCAACTCTGTCCACACCTTTGGGAACCCCTGGACCTGCTGGGGCTGGACCCCAACAAATCCCCAGGAAAAGAAACTAAACAAACAATTCCATTTTTGTAGGGCGCGGCTATAGGGTTAAGCCTCGGGCTGACCTGTTGGCAAAGTCACAAACAAGTCCCAGCTTAGAGGGCACAGTCCTCTTAGCATAATTAAGCTTGACCTTATGAAGCTCCCTAGATCTTATCTGGGAAGCTAATGGACTGAGGGAGGTGCAGCAAGTGCTGCCAAAACAAGTGAAACTCACAAGAACAGTGTAACTATGGTAACCACTACCTTGTTTACCTCTGACTATAAAATAAAGGCTCAGCTTGCCTCTGGATCTCTCTCTGTGGCCTTAGCCAGGCGCAGGAAGATCCACCTAGAATAAAGAGAGAACCTGGCTATGCTGATCATCTGAACGCTGTCTCCGTGTCCTTCATTCTTCGCCAACTCCGTCCACACCTTTGGGAACCCCTGGACTGCTGGGGCTGGACCCCGGCACATTTTTTCATTGCAACAAAAAAATTAATATACTTAGGAATACACTTAACCAAGGTGGCCAAAGACTTATACTTAGAAAACTACAGGATGTTGAAAAAAAAGAGATAGAAAAAGATATAAACAAGTGGAAGAATATACCATGTTCATGGATTGGTAGAATCAACATCATTAAAATGTCCATACTACTCAAGTCAATCAACAGATTCAATGCAATCCCTATTAAAATACTAACAGCATAATTCACAGGTCTAGAAGAAATACTCCAAAAATGTATATGGAATAAAAAAAGACCCCAAACAGCTGCAGCAATCTTGAGAAAGAAGAACAAAGTTGCAGGGATCACAATACCAGATTTCAAGTTATACTACAAATCCACCGTAATCAAAACAGCCTGGTACTGGCACAAGAACAGGCATATAGATCAATGGAACAGAACAGAGACCCCAGAAATTGACCCAAGCCATTACGCTCAATTAATATTTGACAAAGGAGGCAAGAGCATAGAATGGAGTCAAGACAGTCTCTTCAATAAATGCTGCTGGGAAAATTAGACAGATACATGCAAAAACAAAACAAAAACAAAAAAAAACTAGACCACCAATTTACAGCATACACAAGAATAAACTCAAAATGGATAAAAGACTGAAATGTAAGTTATGAAACCATAGAAATCCTAGAAGAAACCATAGGCGGCATAATCTCAGACATCTCTCCTAGTAATATGTTTTGGGATACATCTCCTATGGCAAAGGATATTAAGGAGAAATTAAACAAATGGGACTACATCAAAATAAAAAGGTCTTGCTCAGTAAAAGAAACCATCAACAAAATGAAAAGGGAGCCCACTGTATGGGAGAACATATTTAGCAATGATACATCTGATAAAGGGTTAATATCCAAAATCTATAAGGAACTCACACAACTTAATAAAAGGAAGACAAATAAACAATCCAATTAAAAAATGGGCAAAGGACCTAAATAGACACTTCTCCAAAGTGGACATACAGATGGCCAAGAGACATATGAAAAAATGCTCAAAGTCACTAATCATCAGAGAGATGCAAATTAAAATGACAATGAGGTATCACCTTGAATCTGCCAGAATGGCTACCATCAACAAATCAACAAATGACAAGTGCTGGCGAGGATGTGGAGAAAGGGAACCCTCCTGCACTGCTGGTGGGAATGCAGACTTGTACAGCCACTGTGGAAAACAGTATGGAGTTTCTTCAAAAAATTTAATACTGAACTGCCATTTGACCCAGTGATCCCACATCTAGGAATATATCCCATGAAAACCCAAAACACCAACCAGAAAGAATGTATGCACCCCTATGTTCATAGCAGCACAATTTACAATAACTAAGATCTGGAAACAGCCCAA
>NW_005354596.1:152061-153952 GCF_000412655.1 Myotis brandtii | reverse complement strand
GGGTGGGGGGGGGGGAACGGGGCATGGTGAAAAAAAGGAGACATATGAAATACTTTCAACAATACAGAATTCTTAAAACAAAACAAAGCAAAATAAAAACTTAACCATAAATGATGGGATTGATACATTGGACCTCATTGAAATTGGTAACTTCTGGACCTCAAAGACACCGTTAACAGAATGAGAAGGTGAGCGGCACACGGGCGGAGTTACCACTGGGCCCTGGACGAAGGGGCTCATTATAAGCGGATTTTTTCAGGTGGCCCACGCTGCTCAACCCCACACCCTTCAAGGCTCAGCTGGTGTTCGGAAACGTGAGTACACAGAGGGACGACGATGGCTATACTAAGATGTTCAACTACGCGGGCCGTCAGCACCACTAACCCCATTGCACGTGATGTGTCAGAAAGAAACAGAGGAGGGGTAAAGTCTAAACTAAAACACTTCCAAACTAAGACAGCAAGTAAAAGGCCGGCAACCCAGTTTTTTTAAAATTGGCAAGAGACTTAAACAGTTACTCCAGTAGGAACACAGCATATCCAAATGGCTAACAAACATGAAAAGGCGTATCACATCACTAGAATTCAGCGAAATGCACATTAAAACCACAACGAGACGCCATCCAGTATCCACCAGAATGGCTACCATGAAAGGAACTGCCATTGCTCGACATTGGCAAGCATGTGTAGCAACTGGAACTCTCATCTGTTGAAAAAAAGGAGCATAAATTAGAGCAACCACTTTAGAAAAACTGGCAGTATGAGCACACGACCTATAACCTAGCAATTCTACTTCTTGGTAAATATCCAAAAGAAATGACTGCACATCTCCTCCAAAATCATGTACAAGAATGCTCATGAGCCCTAGCCTGTTGGGCTCAGTGGATAGAGCATCGGCCTGCAGACGGAGGAGTCCCTGGTTCGATTCTGGTCAAGGGCACATGCCTGGGTTGCAGGCTCGATCCCCAGTAGGGGGCCTGCAGGAGGCAGCCAATCAATGATTCTCTCTCATCATTGATGTTTCTAGCTCTCCCTCTCCCTTCCTCTCTGAAATTAAAAAAAAAAAAAGTAAGAATGCTCATGAGATTTATTCATAATAGCCCAAACTGGAAATAACTCGATGTCCATTAATAGTAGAATGGAGAAATAAGGTGGGGCACTGTCATACAATGGAATATTACACAGCAATGAAAAACACCCTCTTGCTACATGGGTCAGCATGAACAAATTTCACACACATACTAGTAATGCTGAGCAAAAGAAACCACACACACACACACACACACACACACACACACACACACACACACCATTTTAAATGATGCTATTTATATGAGGTTCTTAGAGCATCAGCCCCTGGACTGAAGGGTCCCAGGTTTGATTCCAGTCAGGGGCACATACTTAGGTTGCATGCTCGATCCTGGCCCCGGTTGAGGGGTGTGCGGGAGACAATCAAACATCTCTTTCACTTCGATGTTTCTCTCTCTGTCTGTCCCCCTCCCCTCCACTCTCTCTAAAAATCAATGGAAAAGATCCTCTAGTGAGGGTTAGAAAAGAGGATAGGATTACTTTCAGGGCTAGTATTGGCTGGGAGGAGTCACAAGGGGGGAGTCCTGAAAATGCTTTGCACCTTGATCCGGATGGGGTTACACAGATGTATGCATATCCAAAAATTAATTGAGCTACATGCTTACAATGTGTGCATGTCACTGTATGAAAGTTGTACCTTAAACTAAAAACACCTTCCCCAATCTCATCCTCCCTCGAGGCACCACTATCTCTAACCCCTCCTTCCGGCCACAGTTGTCAGATTTACCTGCACTGCTTCTGTTTCCCTGTGTCCCGTGTGTGCCTCCCTCCACTCTCACCTGGCTGGTCCCCCACACAGCCTC
>NW_005354596.1:148004-152007 GCF_000412655.1 Myotis brandtii | reverse complement strand
CAACAAAACCTAGGAGACATTCATCTTCGTCTTACTTGATCTCTCTCAAAATCACTACACACTATTGGTCACATCTTCCATCTTAAAGCATTCTAGCTCTGTGCGGTCCATATGGGAGCCAGCAGAACTGTGTGGCCTGGACACCTGAGATACGGCAAGAATGGTGGAGGCACTGGGTTTTACTCAGTCGTTTTTAAAAGCTCCCCAGGTGGTTGCTGAGACCTACTGCTCTCGTCACCGCCCCGGGTGCCTTCACCCAGACCCACGGCTTTCATTTCCAACATATGCGCCAACTCATCACACCAGCCTCGTCCTCTCTCAGCTCCGAGCCACATACCCAACTGCCGACTTGGCACCTCCTCGTGGGCACCCCGGAGTCAGGACGTCGGGAGCGGACTCTCGATCGTCCCTCCGGTACCACCCCCCTCAGCGCTCGTCTCTGCAGCTCAGGGCCCACCATGCAGCCAGCTTCCCAAGCCAGAAACCTAACTGCCCATTCAACACCAGGACACCTCATCGCATGTGCCCGTGTTTTCTCACGAACATCGCTTTGGTTTGCTTAGTTCTCTCCCTCGCCAACACGGTAGTCCAACCTCCCGTCTACCTTTGGCTTGACAACTGCAGTGGCCTCCTAGCTGGTCCCGCTGCTCCCACTCTTGCCCCTCACAATCTTGAAAAGGCAACTAGGATGTCCCTCTCCCCTAACGACGCTCTCGGTGTCTCCCTCCTGAATTTTCTTCCAATACTGACAGGCCTCTCCCGCCTCATCTCCCACAGCACTCGCCTCCCTCTCTCCACTCCAGGCCCCCTGGCCTAGGTAATCCCTCATACTCTTGCTGATGTCAGACTTTTGTGTATGCGGTTCCCTCTATGACTATGTGGCCCACTCTTCCCTTTTCTCTTGGCCTCGTCACCCTTCAGGGCTCAGCCCACATCACTTCCTCAGGAAGCTTTCCTGCCCAGGTCAGCCCCCCCAATCGCGTGACATCACAGCACCAGGCAACCGTGATGTGTAGCATTTATAACATTTTTCATCACGTATTTGTGAGATTGATTTATTACTTCTCACCCACATTTGATCTTGCCTGCCAGCCTGCAGGGCCCGTGGTGGCAGCATGCACCGTGTTTATTTCTTGGCTGCTGTATTCTTGCATCTGTGCTCAATAAACATTTATTGACTGTATGATTGAATGAAAAGTTAAATTTAACCCCAGGACTAGCTTCAGAGCTGAAACCAAGGACAGAACCAAGGTCAGGGCTAGGACCTCAGACAGTCTCTGGGACTGGAAATTGGTTAGAAACAGCAACTGGGGCAGAGAGTGGGCCAAGTGTGGAGCCCGCAAGGGCCAGATGGCACGAGGACTGTGTGAACGGTGTGGCAGAATCTGCCACAGCTGTATGCAACCGCTATGACCGCT
Organism: Myotis brandtii; assembly: GCF_000412655.1. NCBI lineage: Eukaryota > Metazoa > Chordata > Mammalia > Chiroptera > Vespertilionidae > Myotis > Myotis brandtii. The sequence continues at coordinate 150,589 of NW_005354596.1, read as the reverse complement.
AGGAATGACCACCACAGCAGTGCTGCTCGTAACGGCTGCAAACCGGGAACCCGATGTCTCCCGTCAGTAGATTGGGCTAAATAAAGTGGCTCATCCGCACAGCGGGATGAAATAAAGCAATGAGGGCACATGCAACATGGACGGGTCTCCCTAATATGGGGCTGAGCAAAGGCAGCCAGACACGAAAGAGAACGTGCTGAAAAAGCCTGTTTGTGTGAAGTGTGAGGCGCAGCAAGGCTACACTGTAGAATTCCAGGTCAGGAGGGGGCACTCGGGGTGTGGTGGGAATCTGGGGTGCCAAGACTGCCCTGTCTCTGGACCCAGGTGCTGGCTGTCTGTGGATTCACTGAGGCCAGGACTGGGGAGCACAGGGAGAGGAGGTCTAGAGGCGAGCGGTGGGGTGGGGCGCCCGCGCTGAGCTGGGAGGGGCCCTGGTGAAGACAGGGGTGTGCAGGGCAGGGGCGGCCCACGTTCTGTTTGGTTCAGGACAAGGGGTAAGGAGGGGCGAGGGCTGCGGCTCCTGCAGGCAGAGGGGCAGCGGAGAAGGGCTGGGAGGGGAAATGCTGCCTGGGGAGGGGAAGGGGCAGTGACTGCGCCTCCCCCCACACACATTTCCTGGCTTCCCACCTTCCACTTCTCCTCTGGGCCTGAGGAAAAGGCGTTTTCAGGCCCTCGCACGGCCACCAGCCCACAAAAGATGAGTGGGAGCTGGACAACAGGGACGGAGCTTGCACAGACAGGCCCTGCCCGAGAAAGCCAGGCAGACAGCTGCCCTTCCCAGGCCCTGCGGCCGGCCTCTCGGCTTGGGGTGTAGCCGCGGGTATAAGGGGGGTACCTACCCTCAACTCCCGTCACCCTGTATCTAAGGCTGTGCAGATCACAGGGTGCACGCACACATTATTACAGGGACACATACACTTGCGTGTGTTCATCCACAAATACCGATAAAGCATGCTCGTACACATCACACATCTATCCGAACAAGCCTGCGTCTGCACACGCGCGCGCGCGCGCGAACACACACACACACACCCCTCCCCTCGGGCTCCTCCACACAGCCGTCAGTGATGCCTGAGAACGCTGATGTCTCCTTGGCTCAGTGGGTAGCTCTGTGACACAAAGGACTTTAACTGGAATGAGGGGACCCAAATGGGAGGCCCTTCTCCTGGGGGGATAGGCTCCCAGGGCCCACTCTCCTGGAGGCCTTTGGGAGGTGGACCCCACAGACCCTCCTCGGTGGTGGGGAGGGGAGTCTGCAGCAGGAAGAGGCTGGTGAGAGCCCAGAGGAGGGACTCCTTCCCAGCCTCCTCTCCTGTCGCCACCACCCTGTCCGCACCTCCAGCTCCTGGAAGAAGCCTATTCTCTCTGCAGGAGGGAAGCGAGCAACATGGGTGTCTCTTGTGTCCCCCCTTCGAGCCCCCGCTGCACATCTGGGCGCCTCTCTGCAGTGGGGCGGGGACGCAGCTTCACCCTCTTGGCACCCTCCCCTGGCTGGAGGGCTGGCAGGGGTGGGGCCTCCCCAAGCTGTGACTCAGCGTGCTGGGTATTCTATTCGCTGTGGCCAACTCTGACACTTCGCTCATCAGGGACTGTGGATCCCAAGAGGTGGGGAGAGAGGTGATGCTCTACCAGGGGCGAAGGTAGAGGATTGCAGGCTGTGAGAGGAAGGGGCGGGGGCAGATATTGGGTTGGACCCAGATGGCAAAGAGGGCCAGGCAGGGAAGCCTTGGGGACCAGATATCCCACATTCGGGGGAGCTAATGGGCAGCGGGATGGAAACATTGAGACAGGATTTCCGAACCCCCATGTGGGGGGTCAGTGAGAGACAGGAAGGCAGGTGTTGGTCCTGCACCGAGTGACCAGGACTCAAGGGCAAGAAAGTTTGAGGAGTTGAGGTGCCAGATCCCCAGGACTTTGGAGGCTGAACTGGGAAAAGGGGGCGGAGACTGGACCCCGAAAGGCAGCAGCTGCGGGGTTTCCTACTTGCTTCCCAGTAGTTCCTCTCAGTTCACTTCCAGTTGTTTCCAAGCCATGAAATTCTTTCCAGGCAAGATAAGGGGCCCGCCCGCCCCACCCCGGGTGTGTCACGCGTATGGGGGGGTGGTGGTGGTGTTCAGACGGACAGAAGCAGGGGGAGTCCCTGGAGGCATCTGTCATCCCAGCCCCCTGGACCGTGAGTCACGGGTGCAGAGCTCTCGGCCAAGAACAAGTTTTAGGATCTCTCTGCGGGCCTGGGAGTGCGGGCTGCTCTCCAGCATTTCCTTCGGGCTCCCTCCCAGGCCCGCCACCCGCACGCTGTCACCTGGCAGTGCCCATCTGGATGCCCAAAGAAGCGTCCTCGCAACTTCCCGAGCGCGGCTCCGCTGCTCCAGCCAGAGCACGTGGGGCTCCGCCGGCTCCTGCCTCCCCGGGGCTCAGCGATGCCACTTGGTGCCACCACCTGGTCCGTCCACCCCTTACCCACTGCGCGCGCCACCGGCGTCCGGCCCGGCGCACGGTCCCGTTTCCTCTGCACCAGCAGAAAGTCCCCGTGAGCGGACAAGCATTTGAGGAAGTCCGGGGGCGGGGGCGGATTCCCGAGAGCG
>NW_005354596.1:142477-147582 GCF_000412655.1 Myotis brandtii | reverse complement strand
CCCCTCCTCTCCCCTGACCCCCCCTCTGGCTGGGATGACTGAGTCCCACAATCACCTCATCTTGCCCTCCACCCCTGGTCCCACTCCCGTGTCCTTTCCCCAGCCCACCCTACCTTCCCCGCAGCCTGACATCGTCCCGCCCGTGCGCTATTCGCACCCCCACCATGTCTCCACCTGTCGCTTCTGCTCTCAGACCTGCTTTCTCCTCTACCAACACCCTTCCCCACCGCGACCCTCTCTCCCTTTTGCCTCCCTTCCCAGCTGCCACTGCTCCGCCTGGGGTGCCAGCTCCGCGGTCCCCCAGCAATTCTCGCCTGGGGTGTGGGGCAGGAGGAAAGCTCCCTCTCAAGCCCAGATCCCTCCCAGCGTGGGGCCTCCTCGGGCCTCCTTGTCCCCCCCTGCCCCCTGTTCCCTCCTGCCCCCTGCCTGCTCGGCTCAGAGCACTGCTCTTCCAGCTCCCATCACTGCCCCTTCCACGCTCCCACCCCAGCAAATTCCTCCAGAAAAGGCAGCTGAGGCTTGGGCACTGGCTGAACACCAGGACATAAAAGCCTTGGGAAGGCAGTTGGGGTGTGGGGAGACTGGGAGGGAAGCCTGAAAGTTAGGTGGACGTTTAGCTGCAGAGCCAGAGGCAGGAGGTCTGGGTGAAGCTGTGGGGGGCAGTGCAGGGTGGGAGTGGGGGCTGGAGGCGGAGACGGAGACCAGCATCACACACCCGCCTAGGCTGCTGGCTGCTTCTCTGGCCTCGGTTCCCATGTGCGACTGCCCTGGCGAGGGGCTGAACGAGGCCCCGTCCGTTTCACACTGAGGACAGTTGCTGCTGCCCCGCTACACACCTCCCCGAGCCGGCCAGCCGCCCGCCCGAGAAAGAGAGTGCAGGAGCCCGACTGCCGCTTGGGCTGGGGCACAGGTGTCCTGGGTCAGGGCTTGCTGGGCGGCACCAAGCTGGGCCAGGTCCCAGTGCGCTCCCTGGGGCCGGGGACAGGCTCGCGTGGGTGTCCCCGTGTCTGGGTGTGTGTTTTTTTCCTGGCTTTGATAGGGAAGATGAAGTCAGAATCTTGGATGACGCCGGGTGCAGCTTCCTTCCGCTGTCTTGGCCCGAAGCCCCCACAGCTTCCCAAGATCTCTGGGTGGGGGTCTGAGACACACGACGTGGGGGGGGGCTGACACCCCAGGTTTCAGCACTGGTGTCCCATGGTCATGTCCGTTTTGGGGGTCCCCTGCCTTATGGTTTTCTATGTTGGCAGTATGGCCACTACCCGTAGAGCTGGCCTGGGAGGAGCCGGAGCTGGAGCGTGGCAGCGGCCTGAAGTCCAGGCCAGGCTCTGCACACCTCGGGGCTTGACGAGGCCTCTCCAGGTTGAGACAATCGCTGAGACTCGCTTAATGCCGGGGTTGAAGCCCACGGAGCCTTGTGACAGCCCCGCGCCAGGCCGCTGGCATCTCACCAGAAAAGCGCCAGGCCTTGCCAGAGCAGGTGCCCGACAGTGCTTGTTAACAGGGCTGTGAAGGGACCGCAGGGAAGAGGGGAGTGTGGTGGGAACCCCAGGCCGCCTTCACCAAGGTGACGGGCCGAAAGGGGTGCTGCCGAGAACTGCCCGCACGCTGCTGCGCTCTGAACCCTGTCAGGCCTTCAGCTCCGGGCCCCCAGCCTCGAATGAACCTCCCAGTCCTTGTCCCGGCCTCGAGGATAAGGGACAAAAGAGAAAGGGAGGCCAGGGAAAGACAGAAGGGCAGGGAGACCAGGAAGAGTCAGGGCAATTAAGGGCAAGGACCCGAAGGGGAAGGAGCGAAGCAGAGCTGTGGTCCAAGCAGGTCCCGAGAGGGAAAGACATTTGGACGCGGGCTTCCCAGCACAAAGCGCTTTCCCACAGCGGGGCTCTGTGAACAGAGGCGAGGAGCCGGCAGTGACTTGTCCAAGGGACTCCAATGGTGGGAGGGAGGTGGCCTCAGTGCAGGCTCTCTGGTCCCAAAGCCTGTGCTCTCCCTCCCCAGACAGGAGCCCTGGGAAGATGAAGACGTAGGCAGACACAAGGGAAGGGCCCGGAAGGACTCTCTGAGGAGGATGGGCCATCTGGGTCTCTGAACCTTCTTTCTGCATCGCTGTTCCGTAGACTCAGAAGAAATTGCCAAGTTAAGACGGGGTCGACATTTCATCAGTGAGAAGTGGGCTGGGCGGTGGAGAGGAAGCGGAACATGGAGAGAAGAGATGAAGAGACCGAGTCTGAGATGAAGATGGGAGAGAACGAAGAGGCTGGGGGGGGGGCCATAGGAAGAGTTGGACCCTCAGAACTTCCTTTGCCTGGAGACATGGGTGTGGGGAGGAGGGAGGAGGGAGGAGGGAGGGCATTTCTATCTCGTGACAAAAGAAGTCACACAGTTGTTTTGTTCTCTGCTCTGGGGCGGGTGGGCGCTGTATTTACCAGAGGGACTGAGGTCGCCGTGGCAACCACACATCTGGGCCCCGGAATCCAGATGTGCTGCATCCAGGGCCATAGCAGAACGATGAGGCAAACATTAGGCTCTCCAGTCCTGGCCCCCACAGCTGGGGAGAACACAGCGGCCGGAGTGGGACGTGGAGGGGAGGAGGGCTGAGCGGGGAGAAGAGGAAGTCATGGAGAGTGACAGGAATGTAGACAAAGCGGTGGGAAGGGAAATGGGGACAGGCAGGGTGGCGTGAAAAGGCGGAGGCAGCACGGGCTCAGCAGCAGGAGGAGTGAGAAGAGGAAGAACAAGAAGGAGGAAAGGGAAAGAGTGAAGCAGAGGGGGAGGAAGGGGAAAGCACCAAAGAAGCCAGAAACAAAAACAAAGAATAATGGGTCAAAAGAAGGTGATGGGCCTGGCAGGTGGAGGGCAAAGAAAGGCAGGAAGGAAACCTAGAGAGGAGAGGCGCTGGGCCTGCGGTGGTAAGAACCAGGCAGGCTCCCGAGGGAGGAGAGCAGGCCAGAAAGACAAAGCGGGCCTGGGCCAGGGGCCCACAGGGTGCGCGGTGACGGGCCGGGGGCTGTGGCTGCAGATCCGCCTGGACCCAGGGCAGCAGCCCAGAGACTGCCCGCCTCAACCCCCATGGCATGCCCACTCTGCACCCTCCGACCCTTCCTACCACCACTCTCCCAGCCAAGGGTCTGACTCCCAGTTCACACCCAAGTGCCGCTGTCCCTTGCCACTCAGCCAGGAGCTGCGTGCCGCCCAGAGCCCAGTCAGGATACGCAGCAGGGAGCGGGGAGGAGGGAAAGGTGTCTACTACGGACCAGACCAGACCCCGTGCTCGGCATTTCTCCCTCACACCAACCCTGAGCAGTAGGTGCAGGCATCCTACTGAACAGATGAGGAGACCCCGGCTTAGTGTTCCACAGCAAGGATATCACTGAGAAAAGCCAGCTCAGGTGGCCTTGTTCTGGCCGCCTGGATAAGGCTGCACAGGCTCGAGGGGCCCCGGACAGGAAGTGCTGGCCAAGGAGCAGGGCTGCCCTCGAGGGGGAGAGCCTAGTTCCAGGTTGCCACAGTTACTCTGTTTTCTCCCCAAACACAGTAATGGGGGAGGGGGCTGGCTGGACACGTGAGGTTCTTCCTCCCCCTTCAGGCCTGGGCTTGTGGCCCAGGTGGCCCCTGTCCAGTCATCTGGGCATGGAGCCCAGGCCCAGCTCACACCCTCCTGCTGACCCAGGGCACTCCTACAGGCGTCAGAGGCGCGCTGCAAGGAGCCGCTGATGGGGATCCCCACAAGTTGGGTGAGACTTGCCCCTTACCCTTTGCCCTGCTCCCCTTCCTCCTAATAGAAAGCCTTTTCTGAACCCCCGCCCCCACCCCTGCCCCCGGTCCTTTTCTTTCAACTGGACCCTCAAGTCTCAGGCTCCTCCAGCTCAGGGCCAAGACCATGCTCCTCAACACCCCTCCCTGCTCCCGCCCCAGCCCTTCTCCCCGGGGCCCTTTCTGGGCACAGCCCTGGGCCCCAGCTCAGTTGTTTGTCCAGGAAAGTGAGGGGAGTGAGGGGATCCTGCTAGAATGCAGGGGACCCAGGGAGACACTCACCCCAAAGGGCGTGGGCCCTGTCCTTCCTGTTTACTCAGACACATTCCAGGATCTGTGTCCTCTGGGCTGTGACACCACAGGGCATCCCTCCCCCCACCCGCCCACAGGGCAAGGGGGTGACACGAGGCCTGGGGTCCCGGCCTGTGACCCCACCCAGCCCACCCCAGAGCCAGCTGTCTCCAGCGCCTGACTCAGGCACCCTGGCCTGGAGAAGCCTTTCCCCCAAACACTTGTCATGAGCCAGGAAGGCAGCCACAATTCCTTTAACTCCCTCCAAGTTGTTTATTTAATAATAATAATAATTAAAAGATGCACACACACACACATAAATCTGATCTTCTTCACCACCCTTCCTTTATACCCAGAAACAAGCTCCTAACGTAAAATGGCCTTTGTCCCGCTCTCCAACTAGAGTCCACCTCTACCCCCAAAAGAGGAGCGAAAGAGTCCAGAGCCCACCCACCCCAGCCTCACCCTCACTCAGTCCCCTCAAGAGAGAGGCAGGGGCTGCGTTTAGGGAAATGAGAGGAGCCCTACATTCCAAAAAGGGGCGAAGAGAGGTGAGCCCCCTCACCACCAAATAACTGCTTAACCCCACACCCTGTCCTTCCATTACCAATTGCCCAAGCCCAGGGATCAGGAAAATAAGAAACCTTCCCACTTGGTGACTCCTCCCCCGCCCCCTAGTCCTAAGTCCGTGTGAGAGGCAGAGGTCAGGGGTGATTGAGGTAGAGGGGCCGATGGGTGGCCTGGTGGGCCTGGCCGGCTGCAGAAGCTGGCAAGGGGCCACCTGTGGCATTGCCCGGGGTGGAAGGCTGTTTTCGGAGCGAGGGGGGCACCGTGGAGGTCTTGATGTGAATCACCCTGGTGTCCATGACCTCACACTCGATCTGCATCATCTCCTCATAGTCCCCAGGGGCACCCCGCCCTGACAGGGTCTCTGTGAGAAGGGGAGTAAGAAAGAGAAGGGGGAGGCAAACAGAGAAGAGGGTGGGAAAAGCAGCAGTGGACAGGGAGGAAAGGGAACGGTGATCAGGCGGGTCCAGCGCGGGAGTGAACAAGTCAGTGCAGGG
>NW_005354596.1:134693-142377 GCF_000412655.1 Myotis brandtii | reverse complement strand
CGAGTGTGAGGTCAGAGGGGAGGGCATCGAGAAAACGGAGGTGAGGCCAGCAGGTTCCCAGCCACCCCTTCTGCCCGGCACCGACCCCGCCCCGTCTTCCTCCCTTCAGTCTCCTGCATCTTGTCCTGCTCTGCACCCATTTCCTGCTGCTTCTCACCCAGGACCTAGCATCTCTCTGGAACGCCCCACTCCCCTCTGATCCCCCCTCAGCTCCTCATGCTGGATATGCCTGTCAGAATGTCCCCCTTCCTCAATTCCAGGACCCCTCCCCACACCGGGAAGGAATTACCATTGGGGGCCATGGCGGGCATCACCAGGGACATCTTGGGCCGAGAGGTCTTATTGTGGCTGATGGCTGGGAGCAGCAGGTGGTCCTGGGAAACACAGGGGCCAGGCCCGGAGGGTGGAGGTGCTGCTCTCCGGCCTTGACCTGAGCACACACTGCTGGGACCCCAGGGGGATGGGGAGGGGTCGGAAGGAGGAGCTCACCCGCCGGAAGGAGACAACATAAAATGTGTCTTCCCGTCGGTCAATTGCATCCAGGAACTCTGGCTGTGAACGATCCGGGTGGCGATATAGCTGCAGCTGGCCCACGGAATCCCTAGGCAGGTGGGAAAACAGGATTTGGAACTGGGGGAAGTGGGGAGAAGATGAGGGAAAAAAGACAGGAGACCCCGGTAGATGAGGGAGGCGTAAGGCCACTGGTGGCAGTGGTGACAGCGCAGGCCAGCTCTTGGGGGTATAGCTCTTCAGAATGGAACCCCACTTCATAAGGAAGCACAGCCCCCAGACTCACCTTTCTGGGGGCCCGGGGGGCTGAGTGGGGACTGCCTTAACTGGAGGCAACTTCCGTCGCTGAGACTTCTGGAAGGAGAAGTGTCTAAGGATTTGAAGAGGGTGAAGGGAGCAGGGAGAGAGAGACGCCCCGGAAGCTGGTACCAGCTCACACCCACCCTGCCACTTCCTCAGCACTCCCTCAAACCTCCACAAGGACATGTCCCTCAGAGCCCAGGACACGTAGCCCTGCCCACCTGTCTCTCCTGGGCCCTGCGGGGCGCCTTCCGCCGGCCTCTCTGGTGGCGCTGCACCCAGCCGCTCAGCTCGTCAGCAAGCCTGGGAAGCGGAGCAGGAAGGAGAGACGGGGCTCCAGAACACATCGCATGATCGGCAGGGGAGGTGCCCCAGCCCTGGCCCCCCCGCACCTGAGGGACTCGGTTCGGTTGAAGTGCCGGCAGTCCGAGGAGAGGAAGAGCTGGTCCAGGCCTGGCAGCAGCAGCTCCGCGGCGCCCCCAGGGAGCGCTGTCAGGTTCCTGGAGTGAGGCATGGAGGAGGCAGTGGTCGCAGCTGCCCAGTCCGCCACCAGAGGAGGCCCTGATGGCGGAGCACCTGTGGCTTCCCTCAAAAAGCAAAGGTGAACTTGGGGAAGAAGACACCCCCGAAAGTAAGAGGGCCCACCTGAAACTCGGCCGGCCCTCGAGGCTGGGCTGGGGCTCCTGGGGGCCCTGGGAGGGGTCCTGGAGGGACTGGACTCCACGGACGGGCAGCTGCGCTGAGAACTCCAGCAGGTGTCTCCGGGGCCGAGGCTCCTCTCCGCTCATGCTCATCCGAGGAGAGACGGGAGCCGCAGGAGGCTCACTGATGCTGTGGGCGGGGAGGACAGGGCGCGGGGAGAAGTCCAGCTTACCGAGGGCAGGTGAGGGCAAGGGCTCTGTTATACATGACTGACGCCCTTCACCAGTGAGATGGGATGAGAACAGTCCCTACGTCATGGGGCCAGGAAACGAGAGAAAAGGAGTGGCCTAACCTAGAGCCCAGATCTCGGGAAACACCTGCGTCTGTTTTCATCACTGCTGTCAGCACCACCTGCCCAGCACTGCCATTCGTCAGATTAATGACAGCTAGAAGGGAGCGCTGGGCACATCCTGCACCCGGACACCACGGCTGTCTGTGAGTGGGGCGATGGGGGGAGGGCGCCACAGCAGCAACCAGGTGGCCAAGGGGGGGCTCCATTCCGAAGGTTCTGGGGAGCAAGGAGGGTCTCACCTGACAGGCCCAAAGTTGAAGGCAATGAAGAGAAGAAAGACCACGATGCAGACCACCTTCCTGTTCCCAGACCCTAACTTGAGTTCGCTGTTCTGAGGCGCAGAGGAGAGACAGAGGGGAGGGTGAGTCCTCCCAAGGGGCCTGTATTTCATCCCCCAAGGACAGAAGTCTCACCTCAGTCCACAGGGCCTCCAGCCGCCGCCGGAGGGCAGCGTTCTCCCGGCGCAGCTGCTGGTTGTCCGCCAGCACGGCCTGCAGCCGCGCCTCCAGCCCCTGCAGGTACTCCTTCTTCTTCCTCCGGGACTGGCAAGCCGACTCCCGGTTCTTGATCATTCGCTGCTGCCGCTTCAGCAGCTTTGCCTAGGCACCCAGAGGGTCCACAAGAGAATGAAAGAGGGGAGGGGAGCCCTGGCCCCCAACCCAGGGGCTGCCCTCCTGACCTGACTTACAGCACCAGAGAGGGGGCTCTCCTCGATAAAACACCCTGCTCCTGCTCCTCAGAGCGGAGAGAAGTTAGACTTAGACAGAGCGTCCTCTACCCGGTCCCCGTGGAAGCTCGGTCCCTCTCCTTGGTGGCTGCTTCTCCTCACAAGTCTCCTTTTCAGGCCCCACGTTAACCTTGCTAATTGGTTTCCCAGGAGGAAGAGCCTGCCTCTTCCAACTACTGCCACAGCCGTAGCAGCATGACTCCCCTGCCTGTGGCTTACTGAGACACCCCACTTCCCCACCTGCAGGCTGATAACAAACCTACGGATCCTGAAACTACATAGAGCTGATACTCATATATAAGCAGGAGTCCACTCTGACCTTCAGGATCATCTTAAGGGTCTGCTTCCTCACTTTCTGCTCTCTCCTCATTCCAGTTCTCTCCCGTGACAGACCTTCCTCTTCAGTTCCCATTACCAGCCCTGCCCCCCGCGCCCCAATACTTACGTCCACTTCAGGTGGGCAGGAGTTCCCAGGCATAGGAGCTGGAACAATGCTCTTCCTCTCAGGCCGAGGAGCAGGGGGGGCTGGCCCCTCAGGCTGGACTCGAATAGCACCTTGGATAAGGACAACTGGGGACACTGGGCAAGTGAGCAGGAGAAAGAGGTCAGAGAGCTGTGAGTCAGGCGGGGACCGTGCCCACACTTGAGCACCCAAGGGCTCAGTAGCTGTGAGCTCCCTTAGGTCAGTCAGCAGACGCAGTACCTGGGGGTGGCTGGGCAAGGGGCTGCAGAAGGACGGTGGTGCTGGGGGGCACCGCGCTGGGCGGCACTGGGACAGTGGTTATCACCACAGGTTTCGGCTGCAGTGGTGGCTTCCGGGCAGGCAGGGCTTTGCCTGAAGGAGGGAGAAAGGAAGGAAGGAAGGAATGTCAGGACTGCAGGCCTCTGGCCAGAGACCCCAATGTCAGGAGGCCCCATTACCTGAGGAGCCCTCGGGGGGTGGGCCCATGCTGATCTGGACAGCTCCAAGTGGCGGGCCAGGGACATCCCGTAGGAGACACCCCTGAGGGGCTGGAGACTCGGTCTTCACTTCCAGTGCCTCCTTTCCTACAAAAGCCTACGGAGGCATTCCAGAAAATGCACGTCAGGAGTGTCAAGGAGAGGAGCTGAAGAAGAAAAGCTCTCCTCCCTCGGAGAGCGAGAAAGAAGGAACTCACTGCAGCGCCCGGAGGGGGGGCACGCTGATGCTCACCTGGTTGGGGGACTCTGTGGAGAGCAAGGAAGCCTCAGAGTTGATGGAGGAAGGAGAGACGGGTTCTGTCTTCGTCTGGACCCCTGTGGGTGGCAGGGTGAGACAAACAGCTGGATATCAGCTAAACACTGAAGGAGAAGAAAGTTAAGATGGGGAAATGGGGACAGGGTCATTTCTCCTTGCACCCACAGATAAAGCTACTCTGGCCCCAGGCAGGCAATCCGGAGGCGCAGGTGGCCTGGGGCTGCTGGCTGAGGCGCTCCTCCAGCCTCCACCCAGCACTGCCCCTCTGCGGGGCTCCTTCCTCTTCTCACCACCGGGCTTTCCTCAGGGCCATCCTTGCCCTCCGCTGTCCCTGGCTTCCTCACAGGCCCGGTCCATTCATGCAGAGGCCCAAGCAGCGAGACGCAGCATTCCCACGGGCCCACTCTCCTGTCTGCCTGGATTCTCATCTCTCCCTGGCCTAATGCTAGCACACAGCTCCATGCTGACCACCGCCAAGCCTGAATCTCTGCCCATGACGGCTCCCCGTGCCCTGACCCTGATGCCCAAGCTCCTTGCTCGTCACTTCCATTCTAATGCCCCACCATTTACACAAATTCAACTGGACTTACACAAAGCTCACTGCTTGTCCTTTTGCACAAATTCCCTCCCTAAGTCTGGCAGCCTCCCAGACACATCACCAAGCCACAGTCACCTCTGCGCCTTCGGGGCCTGTTAAATCTGTAAGACCTGCCGATTGCCCCCAGAGGCAGCCCCAAGGTCACCAGTGTGCCACCACCTCTGGTCCATACCACTCATTCTGGTACTTAATTATATGATCACCAATATTTCTAATCTAAATTTTAAAATCAATTTCTATTCTTGAATAGGCAATAGTCATGTGATTAAAAAATCCCAGAGGAACAACGGGGAATTAGGTGACAAGTGACTCTCCTTCCCTTCCTTGTCCACCAGCCACGCAGAACCCACCCTCCCTCAGGGTACTCCCTAGCTGAGCTACTAACCATCTGTTACAACCCTCAGGAGACCCTCCGAAGGCAAGGACCATGCCTTATGCCTCATGTCTATCAAAGTGACGAGTAAAGTACAAGTCAAAAAGCACAAGTTGCCCTAATCGCTTTGGCTCAGTGGGTAGAGCATTGGCCTGCGGACTGAATGGTCCCAGGTTCGATTCTGGTCAAGGGCATGTACTTTGGTTGCAGGCACATCCCCAGTAGGGAGTGTGCAGGAGGCAGCTGATCAATGTTTCTAACTCTCTATCCCTCTCCCTTCTTCTCTGTAAAAAATCAATAAAATATACTTAAAAAAAACACACAAAAACACAACAAGTCGTAGGGGAGGATCTGACTCCAGTAACACTGTTTGTAAAGTCAGCAACAATGTTTTTGCTGTTCGAGGCTTTTCGATCTTTGTCCTCTTTGCAATTTTTAATAATGTGCTGGATACGATATTTGTTCTTCCAAATCCTCACTCCATCCTTCCCTGCCCCATGAATCCCAGGAGGAAACATGAGTGGATTCCATTACCGGCTCCCTTGCCCTCTTGCTTCTGGTTGGGAGGCAGTGCCAGGAAACCCTGAAGGCACTTTGAGATGAACAATCAGCCTGACCAACCCTGGATTCCTCGTGCCCCCTGAGCAGAGGGCTCCTGCTCTCACACCGCTATCCAGGGGACAGCTCCATCACCCGCTGGACAGCTGCCCAGCCAGGCCAGGCTTCCTCTTCGACCCCTGCTCAATGCCCAGGAGGTCACTGCAGCTCATCCATTCTACTTTATTCCTTTTGCTTTCTTCTCGGCATCCAAATACCTTACTTGATTAACTGCGGGAGCCTCTTCCTTGGTTCTCTACCTCCGGCCTCCAGTCCCGCCTCTGCAGTCCATTCTCTACTCTGCCACCAGAGCTGTCTCCTGGTCACACTGCGCTCCTGCCTGATTCTTCAGAGGGTCCCAACTGCCCACAGGACACCAACTAAGAGTCCTTCAGCAGGGTTCCCCCCGGCCCTACAACCTCTACGGCGCCTTGCCGTCCCCATCCCTGCTCATATCCATCTAAAGACACACGTGCCCACTCCCTCGGTCTCCTCTGGCTAATTGCCACGCGTCCTTCCCAGCTCAGCCAGGAAGCCCTCCTCTGCAGCACATCCTGATGCAGCCCCGGGTGAAGGGCCCAGCGCTCCGAGAGCAACACCACAGCGGGCACACCGGTGTGCACTGCTATTCGTCTTCCGCCCCCACCACTCTACAGGAGTCTCCTGTCAGTGTGTTGGTCGTGTCTTTGTCATCTTTGCATCCCCAGCACCCTGTCCAGTACCTGGTATGGAGTAGGTGCTCAATAAATGTTTACTGAATTAACACAGAAGGGTACCTAAACTTGGTAACACTTAAAAACAGCACAAATAATGTTGGTTATAGGATCTAGGAGTTGGGTCTATATTCCAACTTTTCTGTATGTTTAGGATTTTTTATAATAAAACGTTAGAGTGAAAAAAATAATATAAATAATTATGCCATAAACTGTCCAAAGTCTTTAAAACATGCAAAGCAACAGGAAGTTAAATCACACAGCAGGATACTAGGAACAAGAAAAAGAAAGGAAAATGACACCCATCTCGTCAGTGCTGCCCTTGCTATGGTTTCCTAAAATTCTCCCTGCCACTCCCGGCCTTTCTCCTGATTACCTGTCATTTCCGCCCACCTTTTCCTCCTTGTCCAGTCCCCCCACCACACATACCCATCCTCCCTGGTAAAGCCTGTGGGGGGGGGGGGGGACTGTGAGTACCTGAGGGGTCATCAGCGGTGGGGCCCACATTGATCTGGACCGTTTCACTCAGGGATGTTGGATCATCTCCCAGCAGGCAGAGCGGTGGTGCCAAGGACTCTATCTTCACAACCAGCACCTCCCCTACACCAGGGGCCTGGGTGAAAGTAGAGGTGGGGGGCGGGGGGCGCAGAAAGAAGGAAACAAAAAAGGGGATGTGTTGAGAGTAAGAGCAGAACAAGGGCTTTGCAGCTCACAAACCCCTATGCTCTGACATTCGGTTTGAATGGCACAGCAGCTCCCTAAGCTGCCGCTGGCCCGGTTCTCTCCTGCTTGACTCCTGGGAGGGTGACGGCATCTCACGGTTTCAAATACTTAGAGGGGAACCTGGGCAGGAAGTTCCGGAAGTCCCCGCCCCCACATGCTGCCACGCACCTCTATGCATTAAAAAGGTTCCCCTTTCCCTGGCCAGTTTGGCTCAGTGGATAGAGCGTGGGCCTGCGGACTTAAGGGTCCCCGGTTAGATTCCAGGCAAGGGCACGTGCCTGGGTTGCAGGCTCGATCCCCAGTGTGGGGCGTGCAGGAGGCAGCCGATCAGTGATTCTCTCTCATCATTGATGTTTCTACTTCTCTCTCCCTCTCCCTTCCTCTCTGGAATCAATATATATATATATATATATTACAGCAAGTGAGAATGTGAAGAATGACAGGGAGGGAGAGAAGGCCCACCGCACACACGTCCCCCTCAGCACCTAGGGCGCCGGGACGGGGGAGTCCTCGCCGGGCCCAGTGGGGGGTTCTCACCTGGGGGGAGGGCTCCGTGGAAAGGCCGGACGACTCGGAGCTGAGAGAGGAGGAGGAGCAGGGAGAGGACGGCTCAGACTTCACCTGAAGATCTGGAGGAAGAGGGGGTAGGAAATAACCAGGAGGCGGAGCCCGAGAAGAGTCCACAAAGTGTCCACGGACGCGTGGGCGAGGGCCCCCCGCTGGACAAGGGTGTCGGGTGTGAGGACCCGGGGAAGAGGAGGGACGCTGAGGGTGGAGGAGGCACATGGTCTCCTACCTGGAAAGAGAGGCAGGGGGTCCCACGGAGGCTCGGGGGGGCTGACATCCATCCCCACGTCCAGCATGCCGCTGCCGAACTGAAGAGGGGGGGCATGAGGGGGAGGGGCTGTGAGACAGGGGGGGGGCCGAGCCCGG
>NW_005354596.1:128628-134261 GCF_000412655.1 Myotis brandtii | reverse complement strand
CAGGCCGCCCTCCACGCACCCCAGTCCTCCGGGCCCAGCAAGTTGTCGGTGAAAAACCGCGTCGGGTCCGCAATCTCGCTGAGGAGCATTAGCTCCGCCATCTTCCCCCGCCCCCCAACCACGAGCCGGGTCCGAGGCCCGCCTCTCTCCTCAGCAACTAAGGAGTTGACTCTTCAAAAAAGGGGGCGGTCCCGGAAGCTATTCCGACCAGTAAGACAGCTGGGTGCTGAGCACAGGCCTCCGAGGAAGAGGCGGCCCCACAGGCCGGGCCAATGGGAGCTCGGCAGGACCGGCCTAGCACTTGCGCATGCGCAGAAGGGGACCCAGCGCGAAAGCGCCTGGGAGGTGTAGTTTCCAGGGTTTAAAGGTCCGCCGGCTCCCGCGGCCGGTACTAAATTTAGAACTTCGCTTCTACTCCTCTTCGGAAATGGGTAAGCCCCCTAAAATATAGTGCACGTGGCCATGGCTTTTTATGGTTAAAAAAAAAAAAAAGGGAAAGAGGTGCACTGAGACCACTGCCACCTCCCTTAGGAAGGCAAACACTGGGAATGGGATATGGGCTGAAACCCTCCCTCAGGGCCCCACGCCCCCAGATCTCACAGCACAGACCACGATTCACAGGTTTCTGTCCCTTTTAAGGGTTAACTTTTAATCAGCCAAACATCTTGCGGAGACCCTGAGCCAGTCCTGCATCTTGTTTCTTCCCCTGAAAGATCACCTTTCCCAGCTCCTCCTGGGCTGCCCGGTTTTTTGGATCGACTGCCAGCACCTTCTTGAGGTCAGCAGTTGCTTTTTCCAGGTTTCCAAGGGCAGCCTGAGCAACCCCCCTTCGGTACAAGGCCTTCACATGCCCAGGCTCCCGCTCCAGCACCCGGTCACAACTCTGGGCTGCCAGGTGGGGCTGTCCCAGCAGCAACTGACAGGCAGCCAAGTTGGCATGAAGGACAGTGCGCTCTGGAGAGCCAGGTGGAGGTAAAGTCAGCAGCAGCCGAAGAGCCCGTCCGTAGCATCGGGCAGCCCCTTCTGGGTCCCCAGCTCGAAATAACTCTGTTCCCCGCGCACGTTCTTGCCTAGCCAGGGCCTCCTTCTTGCTGGCCTCCAGCTCCCAGGAGTCCTGGCCCTGAGTGAAGGAAGCCAGTGTGAGCCGGACAGGAGGTCCAGAGTGCCCAGGGAGCTGCAGCTCCGCCTCCTCACCCTGACACATGGACTCCAAACATTTCTCTATGAGCTCCCCCCAGGTTCCCTCCCTCCACGAGCCTAAGCCCATAGTTAGCTCTGTCCAGCCCTCTGGCAGCCCTGACCCAAAAGGAAACCCAAAAGCCAGTACGCGGCAGCGGGAGCCCAGCTTGGGTTTGTCCAAGCCGTGGCCACGGATTACGATCTTCTTGACAAAGCTCCCATCCGGACAGTCCCAGAGATCCGGAGCGCGGAGGGGCTCTGGCATCTCACTAGCCGATCCATGGGGCTTCTCGGCGTCTCCTTCGAGCGCAGCAGCCAGTTTTCCAGCCCCTTGAGGAACCTCTAGAAGTTGGCTAGGAGCTGGGCTCATTCTCAGCTCGACTCCAGGCTCTTGCGGCTGCTGCCTAGTTTGAGTAGTTGGATGAAGGCTCTTCTTGGGGTTCCCTCCCCATTGTTGTTGCGGTTCAGAGGTGCTTTTCTCTCCCACTGGATTGATTGGTAGCGTCTCCATTTCGCTGTCTGCTCCCCTCCCCCGTGGGTAAACAGTTTGGGTCGGAAAGGGATGGACCAGGTTCAGGTCAGCACCTGAAAAAAAATCAAAACAATGCTAACGGCAGATTCTTATTTAGACTCCTTTCCTTCCGGGACCTGGGCCTCTAAGTTCTTGTTTCCTCCAAAAATCCTTGTGGGGCTCCAGCCTGGGTTCCACGCAGAATCCGGAACTACAAAGTCCACAATTCCCTGAGGTCCTGTGGCCACCCCAACGACGGAAACCGATCGAGTCCAAAAGTCCTTGGGCGGCCGGAGCGTCCCGCCGGGTGGCGCTGTCCGGATCACTTGGGTCACCTGCGCTTCCGACGCTACGAGCTTACTGAGTGCTGTCCTCCGCGTCCTGCCGCAGGCGGAGAGCCGGCCCGGGCCGGGGCCGAGGCAGGAACCTACAGCTAACCTGGAGCCTGCGAGGCGGCGAGTCCGGTGACGCCGCGCCCAGAAGGCGGGCAACCAGCTTTCTCCCGCCTCCCGATTGGCTGCCGGCTCCCGGGAAGCTCCAGGCCTTAGCAGCCGAACTAGGTCCGTCGAACCCAATCGGGCACGGCCGGTGGCCGGCCAGAAGCCCCGCACTGGCGGATTGGGGCGGACGCGGTAGAAGGGATGGTGCGTGGCAGCGGCGGCAGACCAGCGCCCTCTCTTCGGGCGACCTCGAGCCCTGCGCGGTTGATTTTGTCCCCTTGTTCGGGGCTGCCCGGCAGAGGCCACCTTGCGCTCCTTGCCCGCTCTGTCCCGGCGCTCCAAGAGAATCCTCAGGCCCCATCTCCGCGTCCGGCCCTCCTCCCTCATATTCATCATGGCCTTCAAGCTCGTCCTCCTCAAGAAATCTTAGTGCTTTTCAAATTTTGATGTTCATAGAAAGCACCTGGGAAACTTTAATTCCAGGTTCTGCTTTAGGAAGTCTGGGATGGGGCCTGCAATTCTGCATTTCTAACAAGCACTTGGGCGCTGCTGCTACTGGTCCACGGACCACACTTTGTTTTTTAAAAATATATTTGTTATTGATTCAGAGATAAAGGGAGAGGAAGAGAGAGAGAAACATCAGTGAGAGAGAATCGCTGATCAGCTGCCTCCTGCACGCCCCACACCGGGATCAAGGCCACCTCCTGGGCAAGTGCCCTGATGGGGAATCAGACCGTGACCTCCTGGTTCATAGGTGGACGTGCAACCATTGAGCCACGCCAGCTGGGCCACAGGCCACACTTGGAATAGCATGCTTCTAGAATAACCTCACCCCATTCCCTTCATCCCTTGCCCCTTTAGTGTGTCCTATATCTTGTGCATATAACTAGTATAACCTGCTCCACTGGGTGTATCAGTGGAAAACTGGGCCTCTTCCTCCTAATAGAAGATGTAGGTCCCTTTGTGGTTCAACCTTGCTTGTCCAGCAACCTGCAGGGGTTGGGCCACTGGAGCTCTTCAGGAAAGGAGAGTTGCACTTCCATACCTCACCTTGGCCCATTTACTTGCTTTTTAACGCCTACCATTGTGCCTGTCTAAAAGGACCATGCCAGGACAGTCAGGAGGGAAAACTTTCGTCATTATCCACAGGTGTGAGTCAAAACAGTCCACTTCCTGTTTTGTGTTGAAACTCACTAACCTAGACTTTTTTTTCAAGTTTTATTCCTGGGTTCTGTGCCAGAGTGACCTTAGTACACTGTGCACTGCCACTTCCTTCCCTCTATGGCTACATACTCTTGATTCTTGGAATCCCTGGGCTCTTGTTGAAAATTAATCTATCTTTTCTTCCTCCCTCTTCCTCTTTCCATTTCAGAGACTTCTGGGAAAGGCAGGAAGTCTAGAATGAGTCACAAAAGGTTTTATTAGGTCATAATCCCTGTACAAAGGTTGCTAATTTGTAGTATGTGTGCCTTAATTGAGAGGGCCACTCCAATGACCCTTTAAAGATCAGCTTCTTTCAATAAAAAGAAACTATACTCTCCTAGAAATGTATTGCTTTGTAATTTCTTTTATTGGTATATGTGTGTATATATTTATCAAGCACCTGCTGTGTTCCAGGCAGCATGCTAAGAACTGGGGATGGATACCTAGGTGAATGAGCCAGACACAGTCCTGCTCTCATGGAATGCAAGTCTGGCCAAGGAGAAGAAGCATGAGGTGCTATGAGAGTAAATGAGGGATGAGGGAATATTCCTTGAGGGTGAGACATTTTTACTGGCATCTAAAGAATTAGTTATTTTTCTAAAGCCTGAACAGAGAGAATAAAAATGACAGTGGAGCTACACAGACATGCTCCCAGGACCAAAATACAACTAAAATACAAAAAGCATCCTGAACAATCAACTGAAGGATAGCTGGAGAGCATCCTGATAACCAAGGATGGAAAGTGGAGACAACATAGAGACTGGTAGGAAGGGTGGAGGCATGAAGGGGCTGGCTGGGCTCCCACAGACATAACTGAAGTTCTGGAGAGAGATCTCAGCTGTGGGGGTTGCCACTGAGAACTCAGGGGTCTAATCCCCAAGCTGGGCCCCCAGGCAAAGAACACCAGAACTGAGAAAGGTGCCCACATGACATCTGGCTGTGAAAAGCAGCAGGGTTGCTGTCTGCCAGGGACAGGCAGCTGGGACATTCAGGTACCCACTTAAAGGGCCAATGCACAAAATTCCTTGTGGAGCCACTCACCTTGTGCTCTGGCAGAGGGAGGGCAGAGTGGACTGGAGCTGTGTGAGCAGAAGCCAGGGTTGGGGGCTCTGTGGTTAGAGCTCAGAAGGCAAACACCCCAGTTTCTTGTGCTGAGTCATTCCCTCATGCTGCGGAGGTCGTCTTTCTCAGGCAGACATTTGCTATACCGGTGGTTTCAACAGTTGACCCACCCTATTGGAAAACACCTTGCTCCATGCTGTGGAGTTTCTGAGGCTCATTAAGAGACTGAGAATGGGTTTTTGTATGCACCATCTCTAATTCCTTGACTTGGTGGAGCTATCCCTTTGCTTGTTTGGACTCAACTGGTTTTCTCTGGGAGAGGAGGAATAAATGGGAAACTAGCAGAACCATGGAGGCAAAGTAAGAGCAGAAAGGATGACCCCAGGGATGAACTAACATCCAGATTGTATTCTAGGATAAAGTAAAGCATTTACAGAAGGCTTTTGCTTCAAGAGTAGATAAATCCACACAGACTGAAGTTCGAGGCTATGATGTGAATCTTAGCTAAGATAAGAATCCTCTGAGGAGAACCAAGATGGCGGCATAAGGTACAGACCTGTGCCTGCTGCATCCCACAACAACATCGAGACTACCAACTATAAAAGAAACAGTTGTCATTCAGAACCATGGGAAAGCTGGCCCAGTGGAAGCTCTACAACTGGAAGGAAAGAAAGAAGAGCATTGAGACTGAGTAGGTTGTGCAGAGGCTCCAAGAACGGAGGTACGGAATCGTGCGCCAGGCTGGCTGCAACTGGATGTGTTGTTTGTTTTCAACCAGAAGGGGATGCAGACTATCAAATCCACTGAGCGTGTTTGGGGCGGGATCCTAAGGTCCCAGACCCCTACGGGGAGAAGCGGGACGGCCTTGCAACGACCCGGAGAGCGAGAGTGGCTGTCTCACGGAACTGCTCGCCGGGCACTCGGGGACGCGAGTCGCTGAGTCTCGGAGAGGTGAGTAGACGCGGAGACACCATTGCCCTTGGCCCCGCCCTACTCAAATTACATCCCCAACCAAGCTGTGCTAGTGGCAAAAAGAGAACCACCAGCGCTTTTGCAGCCCAGCCCAGCAGAATGCAGATTTCAACTCCTCGCATACATAAGGGACACACTCAAGAAGCAGAATCAGGTTCGGAGGAAGCCGGAGCCGGACCCAGCTTGGCCAGTGATGTGGAACCGCTGTACCAGCAAATGCACAGGCAGACCCACCAGATCCAGTCTCACATGGGACGCTGGGAGAC
>NW_005354596.1:102505-128512 GCF_000412655.1 Myotis brandtii | reverse complement strand
AGAGGCTGGGATGGCCCCGGTGAGGCTGAGGCGGCCCCGGTGAGACTGGGACAGCCCCGGTGGGGGTGGGATGGCCCCAGTGGGGTTGAGACGCCCCGGTGAGGTTGAAATAGCCCCGGTGAGGTTGAAACGGGCCTGGTGAGGCTGAAACGGCCCCGGTGAGGCAGAAATGGCCCCGGTGAGGTTGAGACGGCCCCGGTGAGGGTGAGACGGCCCCGGTGAGTTTGAATCGGCCCCAGTGAGGTTGAGACAGCCCCTGTGAGGTCGAGACGGCCCCGGTGAGGTCGAATCGGCCCCGGTGAGGCTGAAACAGCCCCGGTGAGGTTGAGACGGCCCCGGTGAGGTTGCGACGGCCCCGGTGAGGTTGCGACGGCCCTGGTGAGGTTGCAACTGCCCTGGCGAGGTTGAAATGGCCCCGGTGAGATTGAAACGGCCCCTGTGAGGTCGAGACGGCCCCTGTGAGGTCGAGACAGCCCCTGTGAGGCCAGGACAGACCCGGTGAGGCCGGGACGGACCTGGTGAGGCTGGGATGGCCCCGGTGGGGTTGCAACGGCCCCGGTGAGGTTTAATGGCCCCGGTGAGGCTGAAACGGCCCCAGTGAGGTTGAGACGGCCCCGGTGAGGCTGAGACGGCCCCGGTGAGGTTGAATCGGCCCCGGTGAGGTTGAAACGGCCCCGGTGAGGTTGAAACGGCCCTGGTGAGGCAGGGACGGCCCCTGTGAGGCTGAGATGGCCCCTGTGAGACTGAGACAGCCCCTGGGAAGCTGAGAAAAATACCACATGAACTCGCTCATTTATGGATAATAAGAAACATTATAGACTGATGAACGAAAATGGATACAGAGGCAGAGCAGCATTGAGCAGAATGTCAAACTACAGTGGGAACCTGGGGAGAGTTGGGGGGAGTAGGAGATCAACCGAAGGACTTATATGCATGCATATGAGAATAACTAATGGACACAAGACACTGGGGGGTGGGGGAAGCCGGAGGAATGTCAAGGGGGAGAAAAAAGGAGACATGTGTAATACTCTTTGTAATACTTTAAGAAATTAAAAAAAAGAGAGAGACTGAGAATGACCATTAGCCTCTTTGCAGAAGCAATTGCCCCACCCTGTTGAAAAGATAGGACACACTAAAGGGGCACGGAGCAAGGGATGAAGGGAATGGGGTGAAGTTATTCTAGAATCATGCTATTCAAAGTGTGGCCCGTGGCCCAGCTGGCGTGGCTCAATGGTTGCACATCCACCTATGAACCAGGAGGTCACGGTCTGATTCCCCATCAGGGCACTTGCCCAGGTGGTGGACTTAAGGGAGCTGTGGGACAATATGAAATGTAACAATATTCATACAGTAACCATGCCAGAAGAGGCAGAAAGGGAGCAAAAATAGAGAACATGTATGAAGAAATAATGGCAGAAAACATCCCTAACCAAGTGAAGGAAAAAGTCACAAAAGTTCAGGAGGCACAGAGAACCCCAAGCAAGAAGAACCCAAACAGTCCCACACCCAGACACATCATAATTAAAATGCCAAAAATTAAAGACAAAGAATCTTAAAGGCAGCAAGAGAAAAGCAAACTGTTACCTACAAAGGAGCTCCCATAAGGCTAAAATTCATCAGAAAGTCTACAGGACAGAAGGGAATGGTATGAAATACTCAAGGTAATGGAAACCAAGGATCTGAAACCAAGATATACACAACAAGGCTTTCATTCAAAATAGATAGTGAAATAGCTTCCCAGACCAAAAAAAAGGCTAAAGGAGTTCATCACCACCAATCCAGCACTACAAGAAATGCTAAAGGGACTGCTGTAATGAGAAGAAAAAATAGAGAAACCTAGGCATACAGAATCAAAATGGCAACAAATAAGTACTTATCAATAATAACCTTAAATGTAAATGAACTAAATGCTCCTATCAAAAGAAATAGGGTAGCTGAATAGATACAACAACACAACCCACCTATATGCTATCTACAAGAGACCCATCTCAGAACAAAAGACTCACACAGGGTGAGAGTGAAGGGATGGAAAAAATTTTCCATGGAAAAGAAAAAGAAAAAAAAACTGGGGGAGCAATACTCATATCTGACAAAATAGACTTCAAAATGAAGGCCATCACAAGAGGCAACAAAGGTCACTACATAATACTAAAGGGATTGATCCAACAAGAGGATATAACCTTGGTAAACATATATGTTCCAATATAGGAACACCTAAATATATAAAAAAAAAACTTTTAGAGGACTTTAAGGGAGAGATCAACAACAATACAGTCATAGTAAGGGACTTTAACACCCTACTGACTTCACTGGATAACTCTTCCAGACAAAAAATTAACAAAGAAACAGTGACACACTGTATCACATGGTTTTAATGGATATTTATAGAACATTTCACCACTAAGCTGCAGCATATACATTCTTCTCAAGTGCACATGCGTCATCCACAAAGATAGACCACATGTTAGGACACAAAATAAGTCTCTACAAGTTCAAGAAGATTGAAATCATATCAAGCATCTTCTCAGATAATAATGGAATGAAATTAGAAATCAACACCCTAAAATATTCAAACACATGGATGCTGAATAACATGTTATTAAACAATGAATGAGTTACCAGTGAGATCAAGAAAGATATAAAAAACTTCCTGAAAACAAATGAAAATGAACATACAACAACCCAAAGTCTCTAGGACACAGCAAAAGCCGTCCTGAGAGGGAAATTCATAACAATATAGGCATACTTCAAAAAAACAAGAAAAATTAATAATAAATGATTTAAGCTTACAACTTAAAGAATTAGAAAGAGAACAAGAAAAGGCCAGAGTAAGTAGAAGGAAGGAAATAATAAAGATTAAAGCAGAAATAAATGACACAGAGACTTAAAAAATAATACAAAAAAATCAATGAAACCAAGATCTGGTTCTTTGAAAGGATAAACAACATTGATGAACCTTTAGCCAGACTCATCAAGAAACAAAAAGAGAGGACCCAAATAAATAAAATCAGAAACACAAGAGGATAAGTAACCACTGACACCACAGAAATACAAAGGATTGTAAGAAAATACTATGAACAACTATATGCCACCAAACTGGACAATGTGGATGAAATGGACAGATTCCTAGAAAAATACAATCTCCCAAAACTAAATCAGGAAGAATCAGAAAACCTGAATAGGCCAATAACAACTGAGGAAATAGAAGAAGTAAAAAAAAAAAAAAAAAAAAAAAAAAAACCCACAAAACAAAACAAAACAAAAAACTCCCAGCAAACAAAAGTGGGGTCTGAACGGCTTCACAGGGGAGTTTTACCAAACATTTAAAGAAGAACATCTATACTCCTCAAACTATTCAAAAAAATCCAAGAGGAAGGAACACTTCCAAGATCTTTTTATGAGGCCAGCATTATCTTAATTCCAAAGCCAGATAAGGACACCACAAAGAAAGAGAATTACAGGCCAATATCCCTGATAAACATGGATGCTATAATCCTCAAGAAAATATTAGCAAATTGCATCCAGCAATATATTAAAAAGATCATACACCATGATCAAGTGGGATTAATTCCAGGAATGCAAGGCTGGTACAATATTCGCAAATCAATAAACGTGATACATCACATAAACAAATTGAAAGACAATAAACACATGTTCATATCGATAGACACAGAAAAAGCATTGGACAAAATCCAACACCCATTTTTGATAAAAACTCTCAGCAAAGTGGGAATAGAGGGAGCATATCTCAACATGATAAAGACCATATATGACAAACCTACAACGAACATCATACTCAATGGGCAAAAACTAAAACCATTTCTTCTAAGAACAGGAACAAGACAGGAAAGTCCACTGTCACTTCTCTTATTCAACGTAATACTGGACGTCCTGGCCACAGCGATCAGACAAGAAGAAGAAATAAAAGGCATCCAAATTGGAAAGGAGGAAGTAAAACTCTCATTTGCAGATCACATGATATTATACATAGAACATCCTAAAGACTCCACCAAAAATCTATTAGATTTAATAAGTGAATTTGGCAAAGTTGCAGGATACAAAATCGACACCCAAAAATCAATGGCTTTTTTATAAACCAATAATGAATTCCCAGGAAAAGAAACTAAACAAACTATCCCATTTACCATTGCAACAACAACAACAACAAAAATTAAGATACTTAGGAATAAACTGAACCAAGGAGGCAAAAGACCTATACTCAGAAAACTATAGTACATTGAAAAAAGAGATAGAAGAAGATATAAACAAGTGGAAGAAACTAATGTGTTCATGGAATTGTAAAGTCAACATCAGTAAAATGTCCATACTACCCAAGGCAGTCTACAGATTCAGTGCAATCCCTATTATAATACCAACAGCATAATTCACAGATCTAGAAGAAATACTCCAAAGATTTATATGGAATCAAAAAAGACCCTGAATAGCTGCAACAATCTTGAGAAAGAAAAACAAAAGTTGTAAGATTCACAATACCAGAATTCAAGTTATACTACAAAGCCACCATAATCAAAACAGCCTGGTACTGGCACAAAAACAGGCATATAGACCAATGGAACACAACAGGGAACCCAGACATTGACCCAAGCCATTATGCTCAATTAATATTTGACAAAGGAGGCAAGAGCATACAATGGAGTTAAGACGGTCTCTTCAATAAATGGTGTTGGGAAAATTGGACAGATACATGCAAGAAAATGAAACTAGACCACCAACTTACATCATACACAAGAATAAACTCAAAATGGATAAAAGATTTATATATAAGTTGGGAAACTATAAATATCATAGGCATCAAAATCTCAGACATCTCAAGTAACAATATGTTTACTGATGTATCTCCTAGGGCAAAAGAAAGTAAGGAGAAAATAAACAAATGGGACTACATCAAAATAAAAGACCTCTGCACAGCAAAAGAAACCATCAACAAAATGAAAAGGGAGCCCACTGTATGGGAGAATATATTTAGCAATGATACATCTGATAAAGGTTAATATCTAAAATATATAAGGAACTCATACAACTTAACAAAAGTAAGACAAACAATCCAATTAAAAAGTGGGCAAAGGACCTAAATAGACACTTCTCCAAAGTGGACATACAGATGGCCAAGAAACATATGAAAGAATGCTCAAAGTCACTGATCATCAGAGATGCAAATTAAAATGACAATGAGGTATCACCTCACACCTGTCAGAATGACTACCACCAACAAATCAACAAATGGCATGTGCTGGTGAGGATGTGGAGAAAAAGAAACCCTAGTACACTGCTGGTGGGAATGCAGACTTCTGTAGCCATTATGGAAAACAGTATGGAGTTTCCTCAAAAAATTAAATATGGCTCTGGTTGGTTTGGCTCAGTGGATGGAGCGTCAGCCTGCGGACTGAGGGGTCCCAGGTTCAATTCTGGTCAAGGGCATGTACCTTGGTTGTGGGCACATTCCCAGTAGGAGGTGTGCAGGAGGCAGCTGATCGATGTTTCTCTCTCATCAATGTTTCTAACTCTCTATCCCTCTCCCTTCCTCTCTTTAAAAAATCAATAAAATATATATTTTTAAAAAATTTTAAAAAATTAAATATGGAACTGCCATTTGACCCAGTGATCCCACTTTTAGGAATATATCCCATGAAAACCCAAAACACCAACCAGAAAGAATGTATGCACCCCTATGTTCATAGCAGCACAACTTACAATAACTAAGATCTGGAAACAGCCCAAGTGCCCATCAGTAGGTGAGTGGGTAAAAAAGCTGTGGTACATTTACACCATGGAATACTATGCAGAAGTAAAAAAGAAGGATCTCTTACCCTTTGAGACAGCATGGAGGGACCTGGAGAGTTTCATGCTAAGTGAAATAAGTCAGTCAGAGAAAGACAAGTATCACATGATCTCACTCATATGGGGAATCTAAATAACAAAATAAACTGATGAATGGAATGGATGCAGAAACATGGAAGCATGGAACAGAGTGGGGAACCTCAGAGGGAAGACAGGGGATGGTGGGTGGGTGCATACTAGTATATACATAACCTTGTATGCATATATACATAACCCATGGGAGCAGATAGGGGGGTGGTGAGGGTCTGGGGAGGGCTGGAGAGGGCTGATGGAGGGAAAATGGGGACATATATAATACTTTCAACAATAAAGATTTTTTAAAAAAGAACTGAAGGTTCCACGAACATATCTATAGACCTTCATATTGAGAAACACTGAATTAAAGGGGCAACTTTGTCTCTTCAGGTCCTCTCTTATCACCATTGTGACTATAAAACCCAATACAAATATAGGTGCTGAAACTCCTAAAAAAAAGTAATGCAAATTATCCCAAATGAATATTATTTTTTAATATATTTTTATTGATTTCAGATAGGAAGGGAGAGAGAGAGAGAGAAAGAGAGAGAGACATAAATCATAAGAAAGAACCATTGATTTGCTGCCTCCTGCACGCCCCCTACTGGGGATCAAGCCCACAACCCGGGCATGTGCCCTTGACCCGAATCGCACCTTGGATCCTTCAGTCCGCAGGCCGATGCTCTATCCACTGAGCCAAACCAGCTAGGGCTGACTTTTATTTTTTAAAAGATGACCCATCAAAATGAAAACACAAAATTTAAGTTTTATAAGAGGCCTCAGAAGTTCCCAGAGAGAAATCGTGGATGTGTAGATCCTCCAGGTCTCAGCTTGAGGAAAACACAGGACCCAGAAGGAGTTGGGGTGTGAAAACTCCAAAAAGGGGGAGCAGAGGCATCTCCCAGTGTCATTGCGTGAACGCTGACTGACAGAAAGAATGTGTTGCTCCTTCCCCGCTCCTCCCCCTGCTGCTGGGGCTCAGCTCTCTGAGAACAGTCACCAGGGAATCGGGAAGAAGAAGGGAGATAAGCCAGGAGGATTATGTCCCCAGACCTGGCTAAAGAACATGGGATCTAAAGAAGACACAAAAAGAGGGTGACAAATCAAAAACTGCTTACCTGTTAGGATAGAGGCATGGACTGGGGAGTGAGGAAGGAGCGATGTCTCTCTCCTCTTTTCCCTAAAGATTTGAGAATAAAATGGAAGAGCAGACTTGGGGGAAGAGATGAAAAGGAAACTTCTTCCCCAAGTGACTGGATTCAATCCCACCCTCTCATTACAAGTGTCCTCTGCCCTCTTTTTTTCTTCAATGGCCCAGGGACTAACCTCACAGCATCAAAGTTTATGGATGCAACTAAGACATTTCCCCAGTTTCAGGTAAGAAGGACAAGAGGGAGGAACACACAGGAACCTCCCAAAAGAGAGTAAGATTATGGGAGACTCTGGGTTAACAAGGTCAAAGACTTTTTTCCTCCCTGGCAGCTTGAAGACTGGCCCCCATCATGAACAGCATAGTAACTATCTGGACTGCGAAGTTCATGACCAACAAACTATTCCAGAGGAAACAAGTGCTCACTGACGTCCTTCATCCTGGGAAGGCAACATACGTAAGACAAAAATTAGGAAAAACTAGCCAAAACAGACAAGACCACAGCAGGTGCCATCTTTGTGTTTGGATTCAGCACCCATCTTGGCTCTGGCCGGATGTATGACTCCTGAATTACCCAAAGGAAAGGGAGCCCAAACATAGACTTGAGAGACACGGCCTGTGTGAGATGAAAGACCTGAAGGGAGCAGCGAAAGGAACGGAAGAACAGAACGAGGGAAGTCGGGGCCCGCAAAGGCCGTGTTGGTGCTGCAGCGAGTGAGCTGGAGATGGGACGACGGAAGGAGTAAAGATTCTGCGGGGACTTCATCTGTGGCGACTGCTGATTTTTCATGAGAGGGTTATTTAAGAACTTAAAAAAAAGAAAGTCAAAGATACTTCTGGGAGAAGGGAAGGACTTGCCAGGGAGGGGGGTCACTGGTTCTGCTGTGATTAAGGAGGCGAACCCCATTCTGGAACAATTTCTTCCCTCTTCCCAGGGGGCCCTGCTGAAGATCGGCTGAGTGAAAAAGCCATACCTGACAAGTTTCTGAGGATTTACCTGAAATAACTGTTTTACACCCACCTGGAGTCCCTTCTTTCCGAGACCCCGCCTGCCAAGGTGGCTCAGAGGGTCTGGCGTCTGCTGCCACTCTCCGCCTTCTCCCAGAAGGGCTTTTGCCTTCATTAACGTTCTAATCTGATGGCATAACCCCGTGGTCGGCAAACTGCGGCTCGCGAGCCACATGCGGCTCTTTGGCCCCTTGAGTGTGGCTCTTCCTAAGCCTTAGGAGTACCCTAATTAAGTTAACAATGTACCTACCTATATAGTTTAAGTTTAAAAAATTTGGCTCTCAAAAGAAATTTCAATCGTTGTACTGTTGATATTTGGCTCTGTTGACTAATGAGTTTGCCGACCACTGGCATAACCCAAGGCGAGGTCCAGGACCTGGTGGAGGTAATTTGTGAGCTGGTGGCTGTTCTGTGTTGTCACATGAGTGAAGTAAGGTTATTTTCTTATTCATGCAATAGCCTTTGCTGAGTACGCAGAAGTCACCAAAGAAACATGGAGGTAAACACAGAGATCTCCACCAGTAGTCTAATAAGGGTAGAGAGTCATTTAACCAAAGCTCCAGGTGCAAGGGCAAAAGAGGGAAGTTATGTCCAACTGGGGGTGATCTGAGAAGGAGTCCAGAGGATTGAGCCTTGGAAGAGGGCCATCACGTTGACACGCCGTGTTTGAAGGGGCCCACTGCTGGTGGAGAAAGCAGGCAAGGCAGGAGCCGTAAGGAAAGGGTGCCTCTTTACACCTGGCATCACTCGCCTCCAGCTTTGCCTCCAGCCTTCCCAGAGTACTCAACACCCACTCCTGCTGCCCTGTCCCAGGCATCCAGCCAGCTGGACGTCTTGACAATCTTACGTCCCACTGTGTTCTGTACCCACCACATGGGACCATATGCTGCACTTGCTTTCTGCCATTTGCCTCAGCATGCGCACAAATATTCTAGCTTTCCAAAGGATAAATAAATTCCCTTCTGTTTAGCTTTGCTGGTTTCTGTGGTTTTTAGTTCTGCTGGGATTTATGTCAAAATTGTTCCTCCTGTTCGCTCCCAAAGCATTTGGCTTGTGCTTGTGTTCTCGGTGGGGCTTTGGGGCAGAGCGAGGCAGCCTTACCATGTGAAATGTTTAGTGATGAGAGCTGCTCTTTACCAAGCCCTGACCATACGGTGACCACAGCAGTGGGCCTTGTGCTAAGTCTCATGTAGACCACTTCTTTCCCCTCACACAGCTCCAGGAGCTACCCTTCCAATCACTCAGCAGATCCTCAGCAGGCCCTCCTCTGGGCCAGGCACTGCGCTGGGAATAGGGCAGTGGGAAAAGCCCCGCATCTCTTGTAGCTTATATTCAAGTGAAGATAATCTCTATATATAAAAGGCTAATATGCAAAGTGTCCCCTCGGGAATTCCACCGGAGACCAGGAGTTTGTTCGCTCGCTCGCTATGACGTGTGCTGACCACAGGGGCGGAATGAAGGAGGGCCCTGGCTGGCAGCCAGAAGGCCCCGATCAGCCCTGATCGCCAGCCAGGCCTAGGGACCCTACCCGTGCACGAATTTCATGTGCTGGGCCTCTAGTAGTCTATAAAAATCCACCAGGAAAATGTGATGTCAATTCTGTACAACCAGGTGGTATTAGATAAATGAGCACAGTGAAGCAGGGTAAGGGAATGGCTGGGACGTGCTCCCAGGTGTGTGTAAGGCTGCTTTTAATCAAGTGACAAGCCAAGCCCCCTTGTGGTGGCGACATTGGTGCAGACATGAATGAAGGAAGGGAGCACACGGCAGACGTCTGAAGGAATGTGTCCAGAGAGAGCACACAGGACATCCACGGCCCTGAGGCAGGAAGATATTGGATTTTTATGCTAAATTCATAGCATCTAGACAGAACAGCAAGGGGCCCAGAGTGGGTTGAGCAGAGGAAGGAAGGAAAAAAGTAGGAAGGGATGAAGTTAGAGACATGGGGAGGAACAAGACTAGGAAGGCTTCACAGACCAAAGTAAGGGTTTGGAATTTGTTCTTTTTTTTTTTTTTTTTTTTTTTTTTTTTTTTTTTTTTTTTTTTTTTTTTTACTAAATAAAAAAATTCTTGCAGTTTTGCTCAGTGGATAGAGTGTGGCCTGTGGACTGAAGGTTCGATTCCGGCCAAGGGCACATGCCTGAGTTGCGGGCTCGATCCCCAGTAGGGGGCATGCAGGAGGCAGCCAATCAATGATTCTCTCTCATCATTGATGTTTCTATCTCTCTCTCCCTCTTCCTTCCTCTCTGAAATCAATAAAGAAATGTAAAAAAAAAAAAATTCTTAATGTTTTTAATTGATTTTTTTTTTTTTGAGAGAGAGACATTGATTTGTTCTTCCACTTATTTATGCATCATTGGTTGTTTCTTGTATGTGCCCTGACCAGGGATGGGAACCACAACCTTGGCATGTTGGGAGGATGCTCTAACCAACTGAGCCACCAGCCACGGCAGACTTTGTTCTAAGTGGATTGAGAACCATTCAAGGGTTTAAGCAAGGTGAGTGATGTCATCTGGCAATTTGAAAGCTCACCCTGGTTTCTCATGGAGGAAGGACTATATCAGTCAAAAAGAAGCAAAAAATCACAGGAGCTTGACTAGGGTAGAGGAGAGGGCCAAGGGCAGCATCCCGGGACCCTCTGAGACTTAGGAGTCCGGAGGAGCAATAGAAGCTGTCAGGGGAGACAAGGAGGAGCAGCAATATGGAAGGAGGGAAGACTTTCTTTAGGTGGATCCAGAAAGAGTATTTGAAGGGGAGAAAGCAGCATTTCAAGGAGGAGGGAGTGATCAACTTTCAAATGCTGCGGATGGGTCTAGTCCAGGGGTCTCAACCTTGGCACGTGTATAGCATATATTACAAAGGAACAGAACATCCTGCAGCTTAAGAAATAAAGCCTTCCTGCAGTTGTTGGAGCTCCCCCTGTGTCCCTCTCCATCAGAATTCCCCTCCCACCAAGGGGTAACCACTCTTCTGAATGCCATGCTTTTACTACTGAGGCCAGTAGCAAGCGAGATTTTTTCTTCTCAGAGACAAGTTATATTATTATAGTACTAGAGGCCCGGTGCACAAAATTCGTGCACACTGGGGGGGTCCCTCAGCCCGGCCTGTGCCCTCTCACAGTCCGAGAGCCCTTGAGGGATGTCCAACTGATGGCTTAGGCCCGCTCCCCTTGAGGAGAGGGCCTAAGCCATCAGAGGGACATCCTTAGTGCTGCCGCGGAGGTGGGAGAAGGTCCCACCACTGCTGCTGCACTCACCAGCTGTGAGCCCGGCTTCTGGCTGAGCGGTGCTCCCCCTGTGGGAACGCACTGACCACCAGGGGGCAGCTCCTGCATTGAGCGCCTGCCCCCTGGTGGTCAGTGTGTGTCATAGCAACCGGTCGTTTTGCCATTGGGCCAAAACTGGCTCTCCAACATCTCCCAAGGGGTCCTGGATTGTGAGAGGGTACAGGCCAGGCCAAGGGACCCCACTGGTGTACGATCGGGGCCAGGGAGGGATGCAGGAGGTTGGCCAGCTGGGGAGGGACTGCGGGAGGGCTCCAAGGCGTATCCAGCATGTCTCACTCAGTCCCTATTGGCCAGATCCCAGCAGCAAGCTAACCTACCGGTTGGATCATCTGCCCCCTGGTGATCAGTGCACATCATAGCAAGCAGTTGAATAGTCTTAGCATATCATTAGCATATTACGCTTTGATTGATTGAACGGCCAACCAGACTACTGGACACTTAGCATATTAGGATTTTATTGTAAAGGATGTTTGTATGATGAAGAGAATGTTTCAGTCAGATGGGGGAACTGCTAATGTGGAAGAGACTGGGTACTCTCAAGAGTCTAATCCTGAGCAGGTGAAAGGGATGGGACCCCAGTGCCCACGCGGGTGGGGCCAGATCAGCGTCTCTGCAGTAACAAGGGGAAGGAGTGAGTATGGTGGACATACAATGGCCTGGCAGATTTGGGACCATGAGGAAGTTTAAAGTTTCTATTTTCTCACTGAAGTAAGAAGGTAGGTTGTCATCTTATGTAATTGTGGTCTCAGATTTGGGGAATGTGAACCGACTGGGGTAATGTGGGCTGGCGGCCATGCTGAGGCCCACAGCAAGTGAGTCCAGGCCGTCTGACTGCGTTTTTCCTGATGATTCAGCTGTCGGGTGCCGGTGTGGAGCAGGCAGAGTCGGATTTAACCAGGAATAAAATGTTAGAGGGAGAGGGGCAAAGGCTGAGAGGTGATTATGATGTTGAACCTGGGGACCCACACTTGGTAATGCAGGAAGTGAGAAGTGGAGGGGATCAAACATCAAAGAAGAGTGAGAGAGTCCATGGATGGGAGGTCCGGGTGGGGCCGAAGAAATTTTGGGATGGGGGTGACAGGAAAGACTGAAGGATTTTGAAAGGGTGGCAGTTTGGCCCAGGGAGTGAGTGGCTGGGGAGACGGGGGGAACATCATTGTAGGTACTGATCTTCATAAAGAAAGAGTGACCCTGAATGGAATCGTGGGGAAATCAGAGCTCCAAGTAGAAGCCAGCAGGGTCAGAACTTCTCTGAGAGGCCAGAATCGTCGATGATGGGGTGCAAAGCCAAGGGCACCATGTTGGGAGGGAGTGGAGGATGCCAGAAGGAGACGCAAATTGGAAGAGGCCTGCTGAGGGAGGAGTCAGGAGGTGAGATCTGGGGAAGTCATTTTCAATCACTTCTTCCTCTGCCTAATTCCTTTCCATTCAATTGAGTTCAAAGAGGTTTTATCTGATAAGAATCTGAAACCCAGTGATAAACCAGATGTGGCTCCCGCATTCACCAGGTAAGGTGAGCACATCAAGCTCTCAGATGGGGAGAGATGGGGAAACAGTGCAGATAACATCAGTAGTGCGCAAGTTTTAGATCTGGTACCCTCTAGGACAGTGGTTCTCAGCCTTGGCTGCACATTAGAATCACCTGGGAATCTTTTTACAATCCTGATTTCTGGGCCTCATCCTCCAGAAATTCTGTTTCTTTGTTATGGGGTGGGGCCACAACATTAGTAACAAAGAAACAGAATTTCCGGATGAGGCCCAGAAATCAGGATTTTAAAAAGATTCCCAGGTGATTCTAATGTGCAGCCAAGGCTGAGAACCACTGTCCTAGAGAAAGTTACTCTGGTTGAAGCCGCACGCCTCTTGACCTCTCCCCTCCCCATTGGTGGTCCCTGAAGTGATTCCCAGCTTTGACTGACCATGGAAATCACCTGAGGATGTCTGAAAAAATACTAATGCCGAGTACCACCCGCAGGGATTTGGATTTAATTGGTCTAGAATCCTTAGTGCTGTTGCAGAGGCAGGAGAGGCTCCCACCACCGCTGCTGTGCTCGCCAGCCATGAGCCCAGCTTCTGGCTGAGCAGTGCTCCCCCTCTGGGAGCACACTGACCACCAGGGGTCAGCTCCTGCATTGTCTGCCCCCTGGAGGTCAGTGTGTGTCATAGCGACCGGTCGTTACGCCGTCGGCCGAAACTGGCTCTCCAACATCTCCCGAAGGGTCCTGGATTGCAAGAGGGCACAGGCCAGGCTGAGGGACCCCACCGGTGCACAATCGGGGCCAGGGAGGGACGCGGGAGGTTGGCCAGCTGAGGAGGGACCACAGGAGGGCTCCAGGGTGTGTCCAGCCCGTCTCACTCAGTCCTGATTGGCCGTACCAGCAGCAAGCTAACCTACTGGTCAGTGCGTCTACCCTCTGATGGTCAGTGCACGTCATAGCAAACAGTTGAGTAGCCTTAGCATATCATTAGCAAATTTACTCTTTGATTGGTTGAACAGCTGACCGGACAATCAGACACTTAGCATATTAGGCTTTTATTATATAGGATTGTAAGGAAAGACACTGGCCAGAAGCTACTAACAGACAACAATTATTGCTATGTAACCAAGCAAGATGCCCTGTTAAATAAATCAAAGCAAAGATTTTAAGGTTATTTACCAGCTGATCAGGGCTCTTTACTGCACCCCATTAATCAGGGCGCTGTGTCTGTGTGCCAGTTGTGGAATAAATGGAATGAGGGATCTTCTTCACACACATACTCTAGGCTCTGGTACCTAACTTTGGGACCCAAACACAATTTATTAAATATCATGAGAAGGTTGACAGGCACAGCAGGAAACGTTGGCTTTGTCCTACTGAACCTTACCAAGCTTCAGGGGCTGTCAGTACATTAGCTGCTTAGGTATGGAGCATCTGTTATGCATGGCCCCATGGGACTCATGAGATGGGGGAGTAGGCAGGAATGCAGGCTTTCAGCTGCTCCAGAGGACAAATGTATGGGACAGCAAACTTTTTTGAGGGAATGAGAAGATTGCAAGAACCTAGAAGGGTGCCATCTTTACAGTGGCTGGTAGGATTAGAAATACTGCAGTTCTTTTTCCAGCAGCGTCTTTGGCAGGAAAAATGGGTCAGTAACTGGTGGCATTGTTGCCTAAACAGAAGGTACTTGTAGTACAGGGGAGGACGGGTCAGAGGGAAAGGAGGTTTTAAGTCAAATGAAAATAGAGATGTAAGCAGGGAAGACTCAGGAGACTGGCATGGAGGTGAGTGCCCCGTCTGAATGGGACATCCTGGTTGTTGGTAAGGCCACCCTCAGGGCATGGGGTAAGCACATCCATAGGTAACTGAGCCAGGAATTTGGGTTACACAGTAAGAAGAGTTAATTCTGGAAGCCTGTGCCTGAGAAAGGACGCCTTCTCCAGGCGGTAGAAACAACATAGGAGATGGGACACTCAGCCTCTCCTGTGATCTCTACTCTCTTCCAGATGGGAAACCAGCGTTTCAACACCACAGCACTCACCTCGGGGAAGCATCCTAAAGAACTGCGGAAATTTTGACCCTCAGACCTTAAAAAGAAAAAGGTTAATTTTCTTTTGTAATGCAGCTTGTCCCCAATACAAACTCAGGGACAGGAAAGTGTGGCCTGTAAATGGATCTCTAAATAACACTATTCTCCAATTAGATTCGTTTTGCATAAATTAATCAAATGGAATGAAAAACCTTACATTCAAATGTTTATAGCCCTTTACCAAGATAGGGATTTAAGGAAAACTTGCAGAATGTGTGTTGCCACCATATCAGATGAATGAAAGGACGCCTTCCTCACAGCCCCAGCAAGACGCCGGCCTCTGTCTCCAGAGCAGCAACCAGAAGCCGGGCCAAAGGCAGAGCAGCCTGCTTCTCAGCTCACTCCTCCTCCCGAAGAGCAGCTGCCCCTGGGTAAGGCCTCCTTCGCTGCAAACGGCAGACCTCGTTTGCAGAACTGCAGGCCCTTGCTCAACAGTCCTGCCACTACCCGGAGCAGAACTCATTTCCCCCAAACCCTAACAGTCGCCTCTGATGGAAGGAGCAAGTGGGGAGCCGGCTGAAAGAGTTGTTCGGGTACATGTTCCCTTTTCTATGTCTGACCTGGAACTTCGCAAAGAAAAACTCGGTTGGTTTTCCAAAAACCCTAGCAAATCACAGAGGGGTTTAATCACTTGGCATTGACGTATGACTTCACTTGAAATAATTTACAAATTGTTCTCTCCCACTACTGTACTGTAGATGAAAAGCAACACATAGCCCAGCAGGTGTGGCTCAGTGGTTGAGCATCGACCCCTGAACCTGGAGGTTATGATGGTTTGATTCCTGGTCGGGCACATTCCCGGGGTTACGGGCTTGATCCCCAGTGGGGGGAGGGGCATGCAGGAGGCAGCCGATTGATTGATGAACCTCTCTCATCATTGATGTTTCTATTTCTCTCTCCCTTTCCCTTCCTCTCTCTGACATCAATAAAAACATATATTTTTTTTAAAAAAATAACACATAATAGAAGCTGCAAGGGTTTATGCTAATGAATTAGCTGGTCATCGCGCTCAACATCACATATACCGACCACCTCAGGACCCGAACTGGGTGTGTCAAATGGGAACAAATGAAGGACAAGAGGAAAGGGACCTTCAGACCCATATGGTTACTTGTATCATAAAAGGAATTTTAAAAATGTACTACTAAGCCTATTAATTATGACAAAATTTGGAAAGGTTACTCAAAAAAGGATGAAAACCCTGCTCTTTTTCAGGGGCAATTAACAGACTTTACAAAAATACACACAAAAATGCCCCAAGTCTGTTGAAGGCCAAGCACTTCAGGGATGCGTTTCACCCAGCAGGCACCCCCAGACGTCAGGAAAAAATTACCGAAAACTAGCCTTGGAACCCAGACACCCACTGAACAGCTGGTGAAAAACAACTTGCAGTGATTTTAACAACTGAGGCGGGGAAGAGGAAGAGCAAAAAGCCACCCAATGAAAATGAAAGGCTCATTCATTAGCCACAGTGTTAAGGCCTTAGGTCAGCTCAGCGTCACCCAGCTCTGGCTTACAATGGACATCAAAGGGGCAATGCTATTCCCACGGACAAGAAGGACACTGGAAAAGGGGGTGCCCTGGGAAGGGGCATCCTCAGTAACCGTGCCCCCTCTGCCGCAAGTTCAGCCGCTGGAAGAGGGACTGTCCTGGGGACCAGAGGGTCCCTGGACCAGAACCACCTACACAATGGCTTTGAACGGAAGGGGACCTGTGCCCCAGTTGACTCCCACTAAAAACATCATCACTGAAGGGAAGAGCCAAGGGCAGCCCTCGAGGTGACAAGTAAGCCAGTGCATTTTTATTAGACACCAGGACTTCTTCCTCCACTCTGACTCACTCACCAGGGCCTCTTTCTTCCAAAACCTGTTTGATCACTGGGGTGAACAGGCGTCCTCAGTGCTACCACTTCACTCCACCCCCGGCTGCAGCCTTGGGAACCTCGCTTTTAATCAGGCCTTTCTTGTAGATCCGGGTCCCCTGCTCCCTTATTAGGGAGGGGCATCTTGCCTAGGCTTCTGGGTAATTATGATGTAAACAAGGCTAGGGTAATTGAAGGAAAATTTGTAAAAGTGAGTCTTTTCAAACATTCCAAATCCTCCTCCTGGAGGTCTAGGAGCTGCTGCGGTCCTGGGAACAAAGGGGAATTAATATCCTAAAAGCCTGTGCAGGCCGGGGAGCAGCAGGGCGGCTGGCCACCCCGATGTGAAGTAAAAAGATACTTTTGAACTGAAGCTGCTGGAATGCCCAAGCCAGATATCCCCCCTGCCTCTTCTACAAGCACACTAAAGAAATGGTTCAGCCCTAGCTGGTTTGGCTCAGTGGATAGAGCGTCGGCCTGCGGAATGAAGGGTCCCGGGTTCAATTCTGATCAAGTGCACATGCCCGGGATGCGGGCTCGATCCCCAGTAGGGGGCATGCAGGAGGCAGGTGATCAATGATTCTCTCTCATCATTGATGTTTCTCTCTCTCTCCTTTTCCTTTCCTCTCTGAAATAAAAAAAATATATCGTAAAAAAATAAGTGATAATACATTTCTTCGCATGAATTCAATAAGACCTGTTTCCAATTGTGGTTTTATTAACCAAGACTTGACTGGAATGTCATGTCTGAGAGAGTCATGCCCGGAGTCTGGATGTCACCAGAAAGCTTTAAGGAATGAAGCCAATAAGAGCACCTTGGAGAAAGCCTGCTACCTTGTTTGGTCACCTTGCTTGGTTCATAGCAGTCTTTCCAGGTAAGGAACGAAGGTTGCTTTCCTGAGAGATGGCAGGGAAAGCACCTCAGGATATCATTGGGGACCTGAGGAATTCAACCATATCTGCAGGTATTGCAGGCAAACCTGATGGCGGCTAGGTGGCTCAGCATCTTTCCCCTGTGGGGCTAATTAAAGCTTGATTATGAAATTCCAAAGCACATCTTTTTAAAATAGTCTGTGTGATCAACTGTTATTCTTATTATGTTCATGCAAACAATCATGCCAAATTGTGACTAGACTTGATACAGTAAATAAATTGGTCTTAAGTTGGCTCTTTAATAAAAATGAGGGTGATTTTAGGGAGAAAAAAAATTGTGTTTCAATAGGAAATTATTAGAACTGAAGTGTTTTTCCTTCCACCAGACCATTTGTTGTAATTCTTGCTGTTCTAACTTTTGCCCAATAATACTAAATTTTATAACACAGTTTGTCTCCAGCAGGTTACAAGCCCTACTCACACTCAGGGAATACCACCTCTAGACACCATTTCCACCTTCTTCCATGCCCAGGCCTCATTGTCCCTCTGAGAGAGAGCAAGGATCGCTTGGCTCTGAAGGAAAACCTTCGCCCCTCCTCAGCAGGAAGCAGTTACAGAAGAGACACTGCGCCCCTTTTCTCTGAAAGAATTCAGAGACAAGACCCTTGAGGGGATGTGGTAGGCAGTTAGACAGATGTGAGAAGAGCAAGGACGATGGGCCAACCAGAGGAGAAGTGGATGGGACCCTGAGACATGCTTCTCACCACTCCAACTGCTCTGAAGCTGGCAATGGAGGAACCTGTGTAGAACTGACCTTTACATTTGCTGAGTAGGAGTTGGATACCTATTGCTAATATATAGAATTACTCTATTCATTTTGGGAAGAAAGTCATAGATGGAGACCTTTTATATGTTGGGACCCACTGTCTGGGAAAAGGATGCAGGGATGTTTTCTCTAAAGGTTGCTGCAGTAGCTTCCTGTGGTGAATCTCGGACTTTCACTGCGTGTTCTAGTTATTGTCTTTCAGTATCTAATAACTTCAATATGAGTTGTTCTGATGATTGCACCCTCCCTTATAGCAATGGGCATACTGAGCTGCTGGCTGGTTGGTTTCTGACATGTGGGGTAACAGCATGGGGGGTGCCTGTTCCTTAAGATGACTGACTGTCTTTATGCCTTAGAAACATCACAGGGTCTGAACCAAAAGAGACTTTCTCGAGGCCGTGGCACCAGACTGCAATGACGATCTCCACCTGGGAAGCCCTACTGGATATATTGCTGTAACCATTTTTGTTATGCTGGTAATGGTAGGATCCCTTAGTGTAGAAGTGCCCTGCTGGCTTGTAGCAGGGTAAAAGCCCTGAATGCCACCTCCAGGGCCATACAAGGGATAAATCAAGAGCTGAGCCAGGTCAGGGAGGCAGTTCCAGAAAATCGGGCAGCAATAGATTATTTGCTGTTGCGGCATAACCCTGGTTGTGAGGAATTTAAAGGAATGTGCTGTTTTAATATTTCTGACAATTCTCAGTTGATAGAAAACATATCCAAGATCCTGCATTTGGTGTACTCCATCCCTGGGAACTGCTTTCAAGGCAGAAGCAGATACAGTTCAGCAGGATGAGACTTTTCTTCTAAAACTAATCTCATAGATATGAGATGATAGAAATAGCAGTGGGGAGTGTTAGGGGCAAATATAGAATATTGGGTACTAAGTGCGGTTATGGGAAATATTAATCATGTGCTGTTAACCATGATTGCCTTGTGTTGGTTAAAGAAAGGACATTGTAACCTGGTGTTGTAGAAGACCAAAGAAACCCAAGCGACGCTTAGAGAAATGGAGTTACACAGCTTTATTACGCCGGCAGTCTCAGAGGAGTAGCCTCCAGAGTCTGAGCAAACCAATATGGTGGAATCCCTTATTTTATTCCCTTTGGTTTCTTTGTCCCCCAAATATGGATGGGGACTTCCTGACCTTTCGTGGGCTTTGCAAAAAGCCCCAGGTGTTGGAGGTCTTGAGACCATACCTAAGGGCCTGGCCTGGCGCCAGCACTGATAACCCCCCTCCGGGGGCTGTGTCATGGTTTATGGCCTCTGTAAAATGTGAGCATTTAGGTAACAGGTCTTGCAAGACCAGTTTGTGGAGAAAGGGGCAGTGACTTAATTATAGGTTGTCAAGAAGAATGTACATTAGATTGCTGCCACCCCCCCAAATATCAGGGTTACATTGGAATTAGCCTTTTAGCCTTCTCACTGGCTGGGAGTTGTGTACCCCCAGGACTGGGAGTCAACCTTGGACCAGGGAGTCAACCTTGGACCTGGGAGTCAATCTTTCTTTTTTTTTCTTTATTGATTAAGGTATTATTTATGTGTCCTTATCCCCCCACCCTCCACTCATGCTCTCACCCCCCGGTGTCTGTGTCCATTGGTTAGGCTTATATGCATGCATACAAATCCTTTGGTTGACATCTCCCCCTTACCCCCAGCCTCCCCTACCTTCCCTCTGAGGTTTGATGGTCTGTTCCATGCTTCTCTGTCTCTGGATCTGTTTTTGTTCATCAGTTTATGTTGTTCATTATATTCCACAAATGAGTGAGATCACGTGATATTTATCTTTCTCTGACTGGCTTATTTTGCTTAGCATAATGCTCTCCAGTTCCATCTATGCTGTTGCAAATGGTAAGAATTCCTTCATTTTTACAGCAGTTTTCTTTTTTTCTTTTTAAAAAAAAATTTTTTTATTGATTTCAGAGAGGAAGCCGGGGGGGGGCGGGGGGAGAGATGGAAACATCAATGATGAGAGATAATCATTGATTGGCTGCCTCCTGCATGCCCCACACTGAGGATCGAGCCTGCAACCCAGGCATGTGCCCTCGATTGGAATCGAACCTGACCCTTCAGTCCTCAGGCCTACGCTGTATCCACCGAGCAAAACCAGCTAGGGCACGGACCTGGGAGTCAATCTTTGAATTTGGTCCATTCTCATTCAAGAACTATTATCATGGAAAGATTAACAACCTTGTTGCCCAAACAATGGGGCCCACCCCAGCCTGTATAGCCTACTTTCCCAGGTCTGTAATCCCTACTTCCCCATGCAATCTTTGTTTTACCCTATATAAGCAGCTGGCTTATGGAGGCTGCAGAGCAGATTTTTGTGGATGACCTGCCGCTCTCCCATACTGCAGGCAGTATTGGAATAAATGCTCATATATTATTCAACCCTGTCTCTGCTTAATTGGCTCAAGTAGTGACAGGCAGTGCGGACCCATTGTCCAGTTACAAAGAAGTTATGTATGTTCTGTTATCTTACAATGTAAGACTTACACCATTAATCTAGGACAGTACAGAAAGCATTACAGGTATATGGAAACAAAATTCTACCTGCCCCGATAAAGACTACCAACAAGCTAAACCAGGGGGCCAGGAGAAGGCAAGAGGAAACAACTGGCCAAACCGGTTTGGCTCAGTGGATAGAGCTTCGGCCTGAGGACTCAAGGGTCCCAGGTTCGATTCCAGTCAAGGGCATGTACCTTGGTTGCAGGCACATCCCCACTGGGGGGTGTGCAGGAGGCAGCTGATTGATCTCTCTCATCGATGTTTCTAACTCTCTATCCCTCTCCCTTCTTCTCTGTAAAAAATCAATAAAATATTTTTTAAAAAAAGAGGAAACAACTGCCCTGAATCCCAACTCTATCCCAGATGGAAGGGCCACATCAAGTCCTAGTAAGCACCCCAATTATAGTAAAGCTCCCGGGGATACCCAGTGGGGTCCATTTATCTCAAGTGTAATCTATTTCCTGTGAGTCCCTACAGGAATCTCAACCTGAGACCTACTCTTGTGAACCTACTGAGGACCTCAAGCTCCTCATCAAGAAACAAAAGCCTGTTAGAGAGAAGTAATGTCATGACTGGGCTTTAAATAATTGACTTCCCTCCACTAACCTTCTTGTCAAATGTGTCACTTCCAGAAAACAGTAATTTGACACAAGATGATGACACTTCAAGAATTCCAGCTCACCCCCACTTTAGAAGAATCAGTCAACGGCCTCTGTGTTCCAGTCTCAGATCCTATTCCCTGGTCTCCCTTAGCTCAGGCAGCGAAAGACTTCCACACCCGACATAGTCAGGGACTATGGCCATTGTCAGCATGAAACGGTTGCAGAAAAAAAGACCATCCTCCTTCATCAACCCTAAAAGACTTTAGCAATGGAAGTCTCTGAGCAGGGAATAGGGCAGGATAGTTAGAAGCTAGGAAAATTCCTGGGCACGTGGAAGGGGAAACTAAGACAAGAAAATGAAACAAGGCCAAACAGTTTGGGCAGCTTGCAGCTAACTTGTGAGTCACGACCTTATCTTCCCCAACCAAGGACACTTGAGAGCAAATGGTTTATATCTCTCCTCCCTAATCAGAGACTATAGGAAATGGGGGAGGAGGGGAAGAGGGAGAGTTTTAACTCACCCAGTGAACTAAGAAGTCAGCAGTCTTGGAACTTGCCCAGATAAAATTGCCAGATGTTACCATAAATTCTGGAAAAAGCCACAACAAAGTAAAAGGGGGACCTTGAAATCTGGTCTGTTGCCTGAGATATCTGGCAACTTTAAACCTGTAGACAGAAAAGTATAAAACCCTTAAACTTCCACCAGGCAGGGCACTCAGACTAGCTGGGTGCCCACTTATGCTATATGCCAAGTGTATTTTTAATAAATTTGTTTGCTTTGCTACCTTAATAAATCTGCTTGCAGCCCTAACCGGTTTGGCTCAGTGGATAGAGCGTCGGCCTGCGGACTGAAGGGTCCCAGGTTTGATTCCGGTCAAGGGCATGTGCCTTGGTTGCGGGCACATCCCCAGTGGGGGGTGTGCAGGAGGCAGCTGATCAATGTTTCTCTCTCATCGATGTTTCTAACTCTCTATCCCTCTCCCTTCCTCTCTGTAAAAATCAATAAAATATATAAATAAAAATAAATAAATCTGCTTGCTTTGCTACAATGCTGCTGTCGCCCATCTGAAATCTTATGAGATTGACAAGAGCCAAGGAGAGGACAGCCCTCCCCATCTAACTCAGGGAACTCTCTTCTAATAGCATCAAGTTTTCAGATAAGGGGGCTGGGAAAATGGTGCCATTAATAGAGACAGGGGAGCAGGTTTTCAGTGGCACTGCATCTATTTGGTTTGGAACATGCTGAGTTTAGAGGCCCAGCAGCATGGTCCATGTGGATGTGTTCCACAGGCCCTGGAAGAATGTCTGCATATAAACATATAGGCTGGAGAATGTCTTAATCAACTCGGGCTGCTGTGACAAAAGGCCATACACTGGATGGCTTATAAACAACAGACATTTACTTCTCACAGTCAGTTCTGGAGGCTGGAAAGTCTAAGATCGAGGCACCACCAGATCCAGTGTCTGCTGAGACACTTCTGACTCATATACAGCTGTCTTCTAACTTTGTCCTTACTTGGTGGACGGGGCAGGTAGCTCTCTGTAGTTTCTTATACTCATCCCATTCATAGCAGTCCCTCCTCATGACTTAAGCACCCCCCAAAGGTCCCACCATCACATTGGGGATCAAGTTTCAACATGAATTTGGGGGGAACACAAACATTCAGTCTATAGCAGAGAAGCATTAGAAATTATTTGTGGGCAGCTCTTCATCTGGGAAGCACACCACACCTTTCCCTTCCCCCTCTTCTTGCCCCCAGGAACCTTACCTTCACTTTTTCCTCTCCCGAGCTCCAAGGGCCCTTCTTTTGGTTCTGTAACCTTTTTCCTGAGCACATTTCTTCTATGAGTCACTTCTACCTCTATGAC
Organism: Myotis brandtii; assembly: GCF_000412655.1. Taxonomy (NCBI): domain Eukaryota; kingdom Metazoa; phylum Chordata; class Mammalia; order Chiroptera; family Vespertilionidae; genus Myotis; species Myotis brandtii. The sequence goes on along the minus strand of NW_005354596.1, from coordinate 105,088 downwards.
TTTCTAAATAAACTTTCTCTTATAATTTGAAAAAAAGAAAGAAATGATTGAGAGTTTGGCGTGAATGAGATTTTCAAGGGAAGGTCTCAAAAAAGGGGGGAAAATCCAGAATAGGCACTTAGGGGAAGGGAGGAGGAAAAAGAGTGGGAGGAAGATGATTAGAGGTGTGTCTGGAGGTAAAGGGGGGAGAGATGGCTTGTCCCTGAATCCTGCCTGGGTGAGTGAGGAATCCAGGGTCAAGGAACAAACAGGGGAGGGTTCAGGAAAATGCCATTGATTTTGGCTCCTGGTAACTTCTGGTCATTGGGTACTATTTGAGGGATCAGTTTCAGTAAAGTAGGGAGTGGAAGCAGATTTTAAAGGGCTAAGAAACAGTGGGCATGAAAGAAAGACAGACAGACACATCTGTGACAACCATGTTCCCTTTCTCAGGCTTGAGACTGAAAGGGGTACAAATGAGTAAGTGGTAAGGAAGTGAAGGTTGCAAATGTGGATTCTTTTTTCAAGGAGTTTGGTGAGGCCCTGGCCAGAGTGGCTCCGCTGGCTCAGTTGGCTGAGAGTCTACCGGTGCAGGTCACCGAAAGGCCCCGGTTAGATCCCTGGCCAGGGCACATACCCAGGCTGCAGGTCATATGCAGGACGCAACCAATTGATGCTTTTCTCTAACGTCAATGTTTCTCTCTCTCTCCCTTCCTCTCTCTCTAAAATAATAAATTAAAATTTTTTTAAAGAAGTTTGATGAGGAAGGCACATTCAACCCGAAATGTCTAAAAAAATGTTCCACACCCTCCTCCCATGTCTCATCCCGGTGCATGGCTTTCCTCCTAGGTAAACTCCACGAGGTCGGCAAATGTCTCGCCAGCACCCTGCGTGGTATCTGCATGTTGTATGAATGCGTGGCGTCAGGGTAGGGTCATGTCCTGCAGCGTCCAACTGAAGAGACCGAGTCCTCTGCTTGTGCCCCTTCCCCTCCCCAAGAGGCCCCTGGCTGACCTCAGGGTAGGAAAGGACCACAGCCCCACTTGGGTTTGAGAGGCTACTGACCTCCTCCCTGGGACCCTGCTGTAGCTTGACTATGTTCCTTGCAAACTTCATGCTAAAATCCTAATGTGCAGATTTGGGAGGTGATAGGTCCCCAGGGCGGAGCCTTCATGAATGGGGTGTGCCCTCGCCCCTTCTGCCGCTTGAGCATGCAATGGGAAGTCTGCAATCCACAGAGGGCCCTCACGGGCTCTTGGCGCTCTGATCTCAGACTTCCAGCCGCCAGGACCCTGAGAAATAAATTCTGTTGTTTATGAGCACCCGGCCTCTGGCATTTAGTGAGAGCAGCTGGAAGAGACTGAGACAGGTTTCCGCAGCCCTTTCCCTCTGCCTTCCCTGTGCTGGTACAACACACCACTTAGGGTTCTAATTCAAGTTGTCTGCCACCCTCCAGCCGCAGACAGGAACACCTGCGGGCAGCTGGCACCTTTTCTCTGCCCCTGTCACCCGACCTCTGGCCAACTTCTTCAGAATGGTCTGCCCTCTCCTTCCCTCCTGACTTTCTGGGGTTCTGGGGAGAGAGCCCTGGGTCTCCTTGTACCTCTCCCTCTCCACAGCCTGAAGCCCAGTGGGGAGGGAGTGGAAAGATGTGCTGCGGAAAGAAATCCTCCCCGAGAATGGACCCCAAGGTCTTCCCGAGCAGGATCCCAGGGATCCTCCCCCCTGCGTGTGCGTGTCTCTCTCTGGTGTCCTGAGACCTGTCAGTCTCCTTCCCCACCACACCCCAAGGGGAAACGGGGAGAGATGAAAGGGGGGACCCAAAGAGCAGGGTCTCTGCTAGTCATCGGAATTCCGGGTGATAAATCCGCTTAGACTCTTTAATATTGGCTTTCAGAAATTCACACACACACTCACACACAGATCAGAACAAGGCGGGGCTGCCGGGGAGCGGGAGCGGGCTCCCTCCGGACACCGGCAGGCCCGCAGCCTGGGTTCCCTTCGCCCGGCTGCTCGGGAATATTTACAGGGACCGGCACGGTATCTTCTTCCCAGAGGGAAGGGTCCTAAACTGGGAGCCTCCCAAACTCCATCCCAAGAAACATAACAAAACAAAAATAGAGGTTCTGGGATTAGCAAGAAACTCGGCGGAGACGGGGTGGAGGAGACAAGAAACCGCCGGCAAAAACGGGAGCGCGCGGGAGCCGTGGCTGCGCCGCGGCTGGGTCCTCACGCCGCGAGAACGGGAGGAGTCTGTCGGTCTGGGGGTGAGGCCCGGTGCCCCAAACCCAATCGCCGGCCCGAAGCACCCCGCGAGGAAGAGAAGAAGGCGGAGCCTGCCGACCTGGAGGCGGGGTTTTTCAGAGCCGGGGCGGAGCCTATGGAGGAGGCGGGGCTTGCGGGACCAGGCTCCCGGCTCCGCGAAGGACCCTCCCGCAGCTTCCCCGGGGGCGCTGCTTTTAGCGGGGAGGGGAGTCTGGGGCGCCTGGGGCCTGGTGTTTGGCTGGGACCCAGGGACGCGGCGTCCTTGGGAGTGTGGGCTTCGGCGCGGTTCCTGAGGAACTGAATTCGGAGCGTGCCCGCACCGCGAGGGCTTCCGCGGAG
>NW_005354596.1:101472-101961 GCF_000412655.1 Myotis brandtii | reverse complement strand
GGCAGCGTGGAGGGGACTCCCGCGCCCCCCGGGGTCCCTCCTGCATAGGGCTGTGTAAGGAAGGGGGACGGCGTCATGCGGACCCTCTGGGCCCCACAACGGTCCGCTTTTGGAAGACTGATTCTTAAAGCACAATTCTTCACGTTGCTTCCAGAACACCCATACATTCCACCGAGGCCCGCTCCTCCCTCCATGGTTGCCATTAACCCCATATCCTCGGGGTAACCCCATATCCTCGGGGTTCTCCAACTTCCCTCCCCCAAGGCATGCCCCTCCGGCGCTGCCCCGCCTCACTTCAAACCTTGTTTCTTCCCTCCAGATCCCTACCTGGCCTCCCCGCTCACTCAGTCCCAGGTTTCTGCTCCCTCCGCTGTTCTGTTCCCCCTCCCAGGCCATGGTCTCTGACCTCACTGGCTGCCAGACCCCCTCCCCGCAGGCCTCTCCCTAGCCCCCTCCTCCCCCGCCTCTACAGGCCTTACCCTAGGCCGC
>NW_005354596.1:100139-100941 GCF_000412655.1 Myotis brandtii | reverse complement strand
TTGTAGGGCGGCGGAGAGGTGTGAGGGACTGAGTCCGGGAGGCCTGGGGCGGTGAGCCGAGGCGAGGGTCCAGGGGCAGATAAGAGCGAGATGGGGAGGGTTAGGGGGAGACACAGAGGGTCCGGGATGGAGAAAGACAGTGGGAGAGACAGAGGAGACAGGTGAGAAGCCATCTCGTTTTGGGGGCAGGAGTGGGCTTGTATCTAGGCCATCTGTGCTCCCCCACTTCTTTCGGTCTAGTTTTGAGGTCACAACTCTCTGCTCTTCACAGCACGGGGCCCACAGCGTTCACCGCGGAGCCAGCGCCTGCTTGGCTGTGGCTGCCTCGGGCCTGCCTCTCTGAGCTCGTCCTGCGCGTGTACATGTAGCCATGCAACACGGCTTTAACGTGTGTCAGTTCAACACTGTGCAAGCCGTGCCGGCTGACACCGTCCACCCTGCCGTTCCTGGGGGGGGGGGGCGGGGGGGGAGGATCTCAGTGCTTCCTTCTTTTAGGGCTGACAAAGGAGGGGCTGCTGGATTTTACTCCCCTAACAACCCGCATCTGATGGTGTCTCCATACGTCCCCACTGGATGTCCCCATGCCAGCCAGTGCCATCTGTCCATCTGTCACTCCCCACGATGCTATCCCTGCAGCACCTGGCTGATGCTAAGCCACTCTCTCCTACTTCCCTTACTGCTTCAGCCTACCCCCTGCTGCCCACGTTGGCAGGGACAGAGGCTGAAACTGGAAGGAGGAAAGGAAGAGAAGGAAGAGGAGGGGGTCTAGGGGTGGCCGAGAGCTGGATAGACCTGCTAGGAA
>NW_005354596.1:99464-99779 GCF_000412655.1 Myotis brandtii | reverse complement strand
GGGGGAGAGCTTAAAGGGACCGAGGCGGGGTTGGGGGAGCTCTTCAGACGTACCCCCACTCGTCTCTCCTCCTCTCACCCCAGCATTCAAGCCCCCAGTTTGGGCTCCCTTGGAGTTGTCATGGAAACAGGGAGGCAAGCAAGACCAGGCAAAGTGGGTGGGACTAAGGAGAGGAAGGAGGGAGAGAGAACACTCTAGAGCCGGCCCCTCCGAGCCTGGCTGTAGTGATCAGCTGTGGGAGGAATGGAGTAGGTGCTCCTCAGATTCAGTACCCAGCTCCCTGCAGGTCTGGCTCACTCCAGCGAGGCCGCTGCC
>NW_005354596.1:97567-99430 GCF_000412655.1 Myotis brandtii | reverse complement strand
CCGGTCCCAGAATCTTCTCCCAAATTCTTGCCCCTCCTCTCCTCACTTTAGAAGAGACAACTGTGTATGAGAGAGGTGTGTATGCAGAGTTGAGACCTGCGATGGCCTGGAAAGTTCCCAGGGTTATAGCTCCAACCCGCCACCCAGGCCTGGGCGAATGGGGAAGTACAGTGGGAGGCTCGGGCTGTAACAGTTGGGAGAAAGCCCCCTCCCTTCCCCATGGGGAGGGGGCAGGATGGCGGGGAAGCTTGGGGCATGCACCCATACTTCCTTCCCCCAGGGTGAAGGAGTTAAGGCACTCTGGGAGAGGGAGAGGTGACGGGGCTGCTCATTTCTGGCAGCTGGCTTGGGAAGATGTACTTGATCCCCTGTTCTCCCTTTGCTTCTGGGCTTCTTAGAGTTCCTGGGCCTGCCAGGGCTCAGGTCCATTTCTTAACCCCCTCCACCCGCCAAGACACGGTCACTCTCCTGGGCTGTGTCCTCCCCTTCATGTCTAAACAGAGACCCTCAGCTGGGCCAGTCCCAGGCTGCAGAGATGTAAATCATGGCTCCTCGTTCTGTTTTCTATGGTGTTTGTGGGAGCCCTAACCTGTACCACCACCTCATCCTCATTCTACACAACTCAGAGCTCAAATTGGTTCGATTGGGAACTACTTTAGACGAGCAAAGACCTTGTGAACAAGGGAGGGGTTCAGACAATCTGGGAAGTTCTTTTCTCAAGGGAAACACCTTTAAATGCTAAGTAAAAGCTCTAACTGGGGCTCCTGGTGTCCAAGGAACTCAGTAAGTGTCTGGAGGCTTTGATATAAAGAAATGGCAAAGATTTATCCAAGGATCTTAGGGTTGGCAAACTGGTAGCACAATTAAGCAATACTTGGAGTGTTCCTGAGAAGGAAGAAAGGCTTATAGGGTACATTTTTCAGAAGAATCAGTTCATTCTTAGCCTCTGGATGGGTAGTTCTCTAGCTGACCAGCGGTCTGCACACTGGATGTCAGGTGGTCTGGGTATCAGAGTAGTTTCTCAGTTGTCGGGAGGTCTGAGGTATATGCAGGCATTGACGCATGACTAGAAAGTTCCAAAGTTTAAGTTAAAACAAGAATAGAATCATTTCTTCATACCTCAACCTGCTTACCTTTAGTAACTTAGCAGCTTGGCCTCAGTGAGTTCATTTTATTTCATTAACTTCTTCCTGGGTGGGGATGCCTGGGGCTGGGAGTCTGGACTGGTGGGAGGGTCCGGGTGGGGAGCCGCCCCAGGAGCTCCCAGCTAAGGGCCAGATTGTGGGGGTCGTTCTGGTTGAAAGTCTGGTCGAAACCACGCTAGCAAGCGTGAGTCAGAGCCGCCTCGGGAGCCCTCCACCCCTTCGGGGTGGATCCTTTCTGGGAGCTGCGGAGAGTAGGGCAGGAGAAACTGGGCCAGGCTGCTCTTAGCTCGAGGGGCCAGGAGGACTCTCCGCGCCTCGGGAGACAAGGCACTACACGCACTTCAGGATCAAGAGGTGTAAGAGGCCGAGCGGGCGGGCTGGCAGGGGCGGGTGGGGCTCGCCTGGACTGGCTCCAGCCCTCGGCAGCGACGGCGAAGCGCGGAGGACTGCCTTTCCCCGGGAGAGAACATCGAGTTCCCTGCGGAGCCGGACCCCAGGACCCGGCACTGGGGCGAAGGCCTTCTCTCTGTTCCCAGGACCTCTCTGCTGCTTCTCCCTCTCCTCGCCGTCTAAATGGACCGCTTCGCCTCTGTCCTCCCCCGCTCCCAGGGCGCAATGGAAAGTTCCATGGTTCCTCCGGTCCCCGGCCTGCGTTGCCTGGGACGCTGGCACGGTTGCCAGGGAAAGCCCCGGATATGACGGCTGAGCGCGACCCCGA
>NW_005354596.1:87672-97083 GCF_000412655.1 Myotis brandtii | reverse complement strand
GCTGCCCTTCCTGCCGCTGCTGCTGCTGCCGGCGGCCCCCGCGCCCCGTCGCGCTTCCTACAAGCCGGTCATCGTGGTGCACGGGCTCTTTGACAGCTCGTACAGCTTCCGCCACCTGCTGGACTACATCAACGAGGTCTGGCCGGGACACCTGGTTGCGGGGCGTTGGGGGCGTCTGCGGTGGCTAGGGAGGACGCGTGCGGAACTGAAAGCCGCCCCTCTGGCCTGCCGGTTCCTCGGGAGCTGGTGCCGGACTGGGGAGAGTTGGGTGGGGGACGAGACCCCCGGTTCTAGCGGGGCACAGTAGGCACTGGCGCAGCCAGGGGTGGAGTGGAGGGCTTCGCAGTCCACCCCCAGCTGCAGCATTGCCGCTTCCCACAGACACACCCTGGGACTGTGGTCACGGTGCTTGATCTCTTCGATGGGAGAGAGAGCTTGCGGCCCCTGTGGGAACAGGTGCAAGGGTTCCGAGAGGCCGTGGCCCCCATCATGGCAAAGGCCCCTCAAGGGGTGCATCTCATCTGCTACTCGCAGGGTAGGTGACCCCCTAATCCCAAGCACTATCTGAAGCTTGATCCTTACCTGAGGGGCACTTCCTAGTGTCCCCTTTTCTGAACCACATTGTCCAGCAGGACCCCGGTGCCTGAGCCCTCCTTTCTGACTTCCCTCAGCCCCTGGGCCTCATCTCTGTGTCCTCAGTGGACACACTGCTACCCCCTCCCTTCCCCATTACCCATGGTTCTTGGCCCTAAGAGATAGTGGGAGGGGCAGTAAAAAACACCCTAGAGTTAGGGTCAGAAGATCCCTGGACCTAAGTCTGGCTCTTGGCTCTGTCACTTACGTGATAGGGACCTTTTGCCACAGGACGTGTCTGTTGTCTGGGCCTCAGTCTTCCTTCTGTACGTTGTGGTGGGGGAGGCAGTGTGGAGACTGTTGGGCTGGCTGTCCCTAAATCCCTGCCCATGTGGTGGTCTGCCCACAGGAGGCCTGGTGTGCCGGGCACTGCTCTCCGTGATGGATGAACACAATGTGGATTCTTTCATCTCTCTCTCCTCCCCACAGATGGGACAGTATGGAGGTCAGTGGGTACGGTGGGCTTCATAGGGGGTCCTGAGTTTGGGGGGGTGCCACAAAGGTTTGGGTCTACTTGGCGCTGCTGTTCTCTTGCCAGACACGGACTACTTGAAGTGGCTGTTCCCTACCTCCATGAGGTCTAACCTCTACCGGATCTGCTATAGCCCCTGGGGGCAGGAGTTCTCCATATGCAACTACTGGCATGGTGAGTAGGGGATGCTAACCTGGACCTCCACGGAGGGGTACCCTGGAGGCTAGGGCCTGCTGCTCCCCCCTCTTCCATAGCCAATAGCAATAACGATAGTGATAACTTATATTTATTGAGCACAAAATGCTTTATGTGTATCAGCTGTTGTCTCAGAAAGTACAGTGTGGTGCAGAGGTCAGCAAAATTTTTCTTTAAGGTGCCAAATGGTAAATATTTTTAGTTTTGTAGGCCATATAGTCTCTGTCACAGCTCCTCCGTTCTGGCACGCCTGTGTGAAAGCCGCCATGTGTCTGTTCCAATGAAACTTCCTTTACAGAAACAAGCAGTGGGCCTAGTGCAAAAGCCTAAGGTGCTTTTCAAGACCATGGATGCTGGGTCCAGGCTGCTGGAGTTTGAAGTCTGACCCTGCTGGGTGCCTTTGGGTGTTCCTTAGCCTTCCTGTGACTCAGTTTTCCTCAGCTGTAAAAGAATAATATCATACTTACCTTACAGGGTGGTTGTAAGCATTACATACACTAATGAGGACAGTATACTTTGAACAGTATCTGGCTCACAGTAGGTGCTAGGTAAAGGTGTTTGCTACCATGTTCACAGTTATTATTGTTGCTGCGTTACATTACTATTCACCTTGTCTATTACTGAAGCCTCCTGATGGGTCTTCCAGTCTCCGGTCCTGCCTCCTCTCCCTGCTCCTCTGACTGTGTTTCTAAATGCTGTTTGTACCCAGATCCCCACCACGACGACTTGTACCTCAATGCCAGCAGCTTCCTGGCCCTGATCAATGGGGAAAGAGACCATCCCAATGCCACTGGTGAGACCCCAGGCTTCTACTTGGGTGTCATTTTCTGCTTTTCTGACCCGCTGTGTTCCCCCTCCAACCTGGCCTGGCCCCTGTGCTGACTCGGGCCCTCTCCTCCCAAACTGCAGCATGGCGGAAGAACTTCCTTCGCGTGGGCCGCATGGTGCTGATCGGAGGCCCTGATGATGGTGTCATTACCCCTTGGCAGTCCAGGTAACAAGGGACTGCATGGCCTGAAGATTCGCTCAGGGTACCCCCTAATCCCCATCAGTCTTCATCGCATACCTAACACTGGTCCCCCTGTCCAGTTAATGCCTGTCAGCCAAGATCCAAACCTGGGAGTCATCCCCCAACCCCTTGTATGTAGCCAGGCACTACATCCTGCTGATTCTATTTCCTCTCCATCCCTACCACCCCTAGTTTTATAAAAAACTTTTAACTTTGAAATAATTGTAGATTCATAGGAAATTGCAAAGATGGTTTAGAGAGGTCCTGTGTACCCTTCACCTAGTTGCCCCAATGGTTGCATCTGATGTAACTATAGCACAGTATCAAAAACAGGAACTTGACATTGGTACAACGTGTGCAGACATTCCATGCCCTTTTAATCCATTTCCTGTCACCTCTTTTACTTACCTGGCCTGCTGTGATTGCCTCCTACTCATCCCTTCCACCCTCTTCCTCGGGAAATCCAGGTGTCCGTGGCACTGTGTGCGAGCCTCGGTTCCAGATCTCCATGAGTGCTCTGAAGTGTCACTGACCTCCGTAGGCACTCATTGAGCACTGCGTGCCATGAGGCTGTTCTGGGCCTGGGGAACGCAGCTGTCAGTGAAGAAGTCTCTGCTGTAATGTAGCTTACATTCTAGTGGGGGGACAGATAACAGATGTAACTGTCTATGTCAAGTGGGAGTGAAATAAGGCAGGGGAACGGCTGTCAGGAGTGGAGCCTGTTTTAGAGAGTGGCCAGAGAAGTCCTCCGGGAAGAGTTGCCCTTTGCGCTGAGGCCGAGGCGGAAGGAAATCGGGGAAGGAGTTGTGCAACAGTGTGGGGGAGTAGGCCCTGGAGAAGGACAGCACCTGCATAGGCCCTGGGGCTGTGTGAACAAGGGAGCTGGGGAGAGAGTGGGAGAGGAGGTTGAAAGAGGTAGCAGGGAGCCGTTATGTTGAGCCTTTGTAGGGCAAAGGCCCTTGACTTCTTTTTTTAAAAAATATACACAACATAAAATTTGCCATTTTTAATGTATGTATGTATTTATTTATTTTTACAGAGAGAAAGAGAGGGGGAACATCAATCTGTTGCAGAGAGAGAGAGAGAGAGAGAGAGAGAGAGAGAGAGATCAATCCGTTGCCTCCTATATGTGCCCTGACCAGGGCTCAAACCCAAAATCTGGGTATATACCCTGACTGGGAATTGAACCCCACCACCTTTCGATATACCGATGACGCTCCAACCAGCGGAGCCACACCAGCCAGGGCAAAATTTGCCATTCTTAAATGCACAGTTCAGTGGCATGAAGTACATTCCATTATAGTGTGACCATCATTACCATCCGTCTCCAGGACTTTTTTTCCTCCCAAACTGAAATTCCGTATCCATTAAACATGAAATCCTCAGCCCAGCCTCCCCCAGCCCCCAGCAACCACGACCCTTGACTGTATAGTCTGAGTAAAATGGGAAGACATTGGAGGGTTTTGAGTGAAGGAGTAACATCCCTTATATAATAATAGTAAGAGATGGGATTTATTTACATTTCATTTCAGATCTACAACCCTATAAAGATAGTGATAGCTTGTAGTTATGTAGCACCTTTAAATAAATAATTTAATCCTCAAAACAACCTTTTAGGAAACTTGGGTGCAAAGAGATGGAATTACTTGCTTATGCTCATAGAGTTGTAAGTGGTGAAGTCAGGCTTTCTCTCTGTTAACCACATGTTTTCCTTCCTCGCTGCGAAGGAGGTATTTCTTACATAGGACGCAGGGAGCAGTAACATGCCCAGCTGCACGCAGTGGGGAGTGTGGCAGAGCTGGAGTGCAAATCCAGGTCATGTGTCCCTGCTGCTCTCCCACGCCTGGTGAAACCCAGCTTCTCCACATGGCCTCCAGGCCTCCAACCCAGCTCCCCGCGGGCCCAGCTGCGCCTCCCTCTGCGCCTTTGCTCTTGCATCCCATTGGCCTGCAGCAGCCTTCCCTAGTCCAGGGGCATGGCAGGGAAGCCTTTGTTGATGCTCTAAACCAGGGGTGCTCTAAAACGGGCAGGCCAGGTAAGGCCCCAGAAATCGTTTGGTCTGGCCTTGCCAAGGCATTAGGGGTGAATTAATTAAATGTTTGACCAAATACAGCAGGCTAATTTTTAAGTTGATAATTTGGTATGGCCATGGAATTATGTTATAAACTAGAGGCCCAGCGCGCGAAATCGTGTGAGACCCTAGACCCGCCACACCACGAGACCTATCAATGCACCTCCTGGTGACCGGCTGTTTGGTCGTTATGGCGTTACGGCCACTGGCCTTTTACAATATAGATATCCAGATCGCCCTCGGCAGAAAAAAGGTCCCCCACCCCTGCTCTACACTAAGGCAGTGGCTTGTCTTTGCTTCTGTGGCCCATTGGACTTATTATTAGCATTCAGTTATTCATTGACAGCATCCACTCAATGCTCGTGCCAGTTATATATTCTTAATGAAAAAACATGTTCAGAACTTTTTAAAAATTTTTTTAAATACATATTTTTATTGATTTCAGAGAGGAAGGGAGAGGGAGAGATAGAAACATCAATGATGAGAGAATCATTGATCGGCTGCCGCCTACATGCCCCCTACTGGGGATTGAGCCCCCAACCTGGGCATGTGCCCTTAACTGGAATTGAACCCGGGACCTTTCAGTCCGTAGGCTGACGCTCTATCCACTGAGCCAAACCAGCTAGGGCTTAAGACCTTTTTATTTTGAAACAATCTCATACTTAAGAAGTTACCAAAGTAGTACAAAGCAATCTCATATACTCGTCACCTAGTGTTTATAAATATATATTTCAGAGAGGGAAGGAGAGGGAGAGAGGTAGGTGCATCAGTGATGAGAATCATTGATCGGCTGCTTCCCACACGCCCCCTACTGGATGTGTGTGAGCTGTTTGAGAGTAGGTTGAAGACATAGTATCTCTTTATCCCTAAAACTTGAGTATGTTAGTGCATATTTCCTATATACAGGGCATTTTTATAAGTCTGCAGTACAATGATCAAAATCAGGAAATTAACATTGATATGGTACGCTATAGACCAGCAGTTCTCAACCTGTGGGTCGCGACCCCTTTGGCGGTCAAACGACTCTTTCACAGGGGTCGCCTAAGACCATCCTGCATATCAGATATTTACATTACAATTCATAATAGTAGCAACTTTACAGTTATGAAGTAGCAACAAAAATAATTTTATGGTTGGGTCACAACATGAGGAACTGTATTTAAAGGGCCAGAAGGTTGAGAACCACTGCTTTATAGACCTTATTCAAATTTTTCTAATTATCTTTTTTAATAAGACGTTTCTATTGATTTTTTAGAGGAAGGGAGAGGGAGAGAAAGAAACATTGATGAGAGAGAAACATCCACCTGCTGCCTCCTGCACACCCCCTACTGGGGATTGAGCTGGTGACCTCTTGGTTCATGGATTGACACTCAACTACTGAGCCACACTGGCCTGGCTCTAATTGTTTTCTTTTTTTTAAAAAAAATATATTTTTATTGGTTTCAGAGAGGGAGAGGGAGAAAGAGATAGAAACATCAATGATGAAGCAAGAATCATTGATCAGCTGCCTCTTGCATGCCCCATATTGGGGATTGAGCTGGGCCCTGACCGGGATTGAGCATGTGCCTTGATCGGGAATCGAACCGTGATCTCCTGGTTCATAGGTCAACGCTCAAACCACTGAGCCACGCTGGCTGGGCTGTCTTTTTAGGAAAAAAAAAAAATTCCAGTGTAAGATCAGACCCAGGATCATGTGTTAGTTTTCATGTCTTTTTAGTTTCTCTTAATCTTGACTACTACCAAAGTCCTCTTGTCCGGGACATTTGATATTTTTGAAGTGTATGGACCATCTATTTTGTAGAATGTCCCTCAGTTTGGGAATTCAGTGAAGTGATGCCGTGTCTTCCTTGCGTCACCTCAAGGGGTGCATGATGTCCAGATAAATATTTTGAGTGTTCTCCCTGCTGCCTGTCTCCCCAACAGGCTGTGAGTTCTTAAAGGATCCTACCCCACCTTGATTTTCTCCAACTTTCCTGATAATGGCCCACCCCCATCTCTTTGTAGCTTCTTTGGTTTCTATGACGCAAATGAGACGGTCTTGGAGATGGAGGAACAACTGGTGAGTCCCTGGCATTTCTTCATGCCCGTCCCAGCTGTCTGCAGCCCTCCCTACTGCTGACTCCTGAGCTCAGGGGTTCACCCTGGGAAGGGGCCTGAGACACCAGCAGGAGTTCACGTCGTCTCTCCTGTGTCTTTCTCCCGTGCCCCTTTACCCTCCCAAAGGTTTATCTTCGGGATTCTTTTGGGCTGAAGACTCTGTTGGCCCGGGGGGCCATCGTGAGGTGTCCCATGGCCGGGATTGCCCACACGGCCTGGCACTCCAACCACACCCTTTACGAGACCTGCATCGAACCCTGGCTCTCCTGAGGACATGCCCAGGGGTCCCGAGGAACTCCGGCCCAGAGACCAAGTGGTGGCCTTGGAGATCGGACGTCAGGCTCCGTTGCGCCTGCCCCCACCGACCGGGGCTCCCAGGACCCCCTCCTCTGCTCTGTGAATGACAAATCCTGGTCTCCCCCACCTCATGTCTTCATTTGGGGTGGCTCCATGCTCTCCCATCCTCCCAAGGCTGAGGTTGGGAAGTGAGAAACCAGGTTTTTAACTTGTGGCTGCTCCTCCATCTCTGGCTGTGCAGGAGGGGAACCCAGCCTGCCCACCACAGGGGTCTCCTCCCAGGCTGCTCAGGACATTGTTACTCTGTTCCCGCTGAACTCCCCCATTGTCAGCCCTCTCACCCCAGGAAGGACTACCCATGAGAGCGGGGTCCAAGGCTCCCCTATGGGTACAGTTCCATTCTTGAAGTGTCAATGTTGGGGAATATCTGTGGCCTGTGAGGCCCATCTCAGGTTTGGGGATCCCCCAGTCCCTATGTTCAGTGTTGGGGTACTTCCTGGGAGCCTACTTACTTTGAGGCCCCAGCCCCTCCTTTAGCTACCCTTGAATGGGTGTTACCCTGTATTTATGGAAATAAAATTCCATTTCCTCAGTGTGGCTTGGCTCATTTCCAGGTGAGGGGACCTGGCTCCCCAAAAAGGGTGGGAATGGAGAGCCCGAGGCCTGGGTGCCCGGATGCCTGGTCTGGGGTGGGACCCCCTGGTGTTTCCGCTCTCTCAATGCCCATTCTGTGTGGGTTCCTGATTCTCTGTGGGTTCTTTCCTGCTGAGGACAATTCTCTTCCTGTCCCAGGCTGAGATTGGGGGGCTGAGCCCAGGGCCTCAGTGGTCTGTGCCCCAGCTTCATGGAAGGAATGTCCTTGCCACCCCCAGGCCAGCCCAGGGGGCTCAGGGTCAGGGTAAGCATTTCTTGAGCCCCTTTCTAACCTTTGTAGACCAGAGCTGGTGAGGGCCGGACAATGAGCCTCCTCTTCCTTGAAAGGAGGAATTTTGACAGAGACAATAGGGCCCTGTCTACTCGGGCAGAGGGGGCGGTGGCTGACTCAACTGTGCCCCCCCCAGGCCCTGACAAATGTCATCAAGAAATGGGGTCCGTTCTCCCCTAGTGCCCTGGGTTGCCCCCTGCTCCTCTGTGATGACTTCCCGTCTTTCTTTCCTCAACTGATCTTGCCTCTTCTCCCATGACCTGACCCCACTTTGTTCTCTGCCAGCTCTTTCCCTGCCCCCCAGTTCTCCCCCAGTCTGTGTTGGGTTTAAGGGGGAGGCTAGGGCCAAGGGTACTGGTAGTTATATAGCAAGTAGCCTCTGCTGATTTGGGGGGTCCAGAAAGAAGGGGCCTCAGAAAGTTGGGAAGATACTTTTAGGGGGCCCTTTGCCGGGGTGGGGAAAGTGGTGAGACTTGGACCCCACTGAGCACACCAAGCTGGAGCTCTGGGGGGGCTGTGGGAGGGGGCAGGAATGGGAGGGCTCTGTGGCCAGCCCCTCCTCTCAGCAGCCAGCCTGCCCACCAGTCGAGCTGCTGCTGCTGAGGCTGGTGGGCCTGACTCTCCCAGAGAGGGAAAGGCAGGTGGGCATGGGATGTCAATGGGGAAAGTGGGGGTCATTTGGAGCCTTAGAGTGTGAGTTGGGGGTGCTGTCTGGGTGAGGGTGTATGTGATGGCATGGCATGGGGGTGTGAGGGTGGTAGGAATGTGTTTAGGGTGTGGAGTTTGTGTGTGAGGAGGGAGGGGTGTAGTGGTGAATAACTAAGGTTTTGAAGGTAGGAAGATTAAGGTGGAAGCGGGCATGTTAGAGATCAGAGGGTCATGAAGGGCAGGTGTGTGTAGAGGGGAGGGAGAGGGTGTCGGGTGGGAGCCTGGTGCTGAAGGAAGGGTGCTGTTAGGTAAACATGCCCCGTGTCCGACCCGGTGACTGGTGCAAGTGAGTGCAAATGAATGTGCTGCCGCCCTCAGAGGGCAGCGGGCTGCGTGGGAGCGGCGGGACGGGCATCCTGAACCTCTCCTTCCTGCAGGCGGCAGTCTGGAGTCAGGAGGTCATGGGGTCCCGGGCTGAGCTGTGCACTCTCCTAAGCGGCCTCTCACTCCTCCTCCTGATGTCCGGCCACGGGTCCAAGGGTGGATCCCCCAGAGAGAGGTGACAACCAGGGGGCAGGGGCAGGGTGAGATGTTCAGGAAACCTGGGTGGGGCCTCACAGGTGGCCAGCGAAGTCTGGAAAGGGGGGGAGGCCGCCACCTGAAGGGGGCTCCCAGGCCTGGCCCGCTCAGTGCCCCCACCTTCTCCCGCCCGGGCGCAGTCAGGGGGTCTGCTCCCAGCAGACGCTGCTGGTCCCGCTCCGTTACAACGAGTCCTACAGCCAACCCGTGTACAAGCCCTACCTGACCCTGTGCCCGGGCAGGCGCATCTGCAGCACCTACAGGTGAGGGATGGGGGGCTTGGGTCCCGGGGTCTTTCAAGAGGAACCCCAAGAACCCCGACCAGGACCCATACGTCAGGGTCCGAGCCGGGCACTGTGCTCCAGGACCACATACCGCGTGGCGTGGCGGGAGGTGCGGCGGGAGGTGCGGCAGACGCACGCCGTGTGCTGCCAGGGATGGAAGAAGCGGCACCCGGGGGCGCTCACCTGTGAGGAAGGTGAGCT
>NW_005354596.1:79509-86775 GCF_000412655.1 Myotis brandtii | reverse complement strand
CCCCTTCACCGCCCCGACTGGCGGCCTCGCTGGCTGGGGGAGCGCCAGTCTCCCCAGGACTCACACCCGCTCCGCTGGGGCGGCCACAGACCCAGGTCTGCCTTCTCCTGCCATTGACCAGGCTCCTGTGAGGACAACAGCCTGAGCCCAGGCCCCAAGGGGCGGCCATGAGGACCTCTGCAGAGCCCTGCCCCTACTTCATACAGAAGCTGGACCCGCTAACCCCTGGGACTCGCCAGCTGGGGAGCTGCAGCCAAGTCACCTGCCACTAAGGAGGCCGAGGTCTCCGCACACTCCCTGGGGTGGGAACTGCTTCTTCAACTTAACCAAGGCAGCCAGTGTCCAGATCTCTCAATCTTTATTCTTGGTTCCTTGCTGTTATCCAGATAATTAATAAAAACCAACCATGAAAAACTGAGTCCCACCCTCCTCCTTTGCTCCCAGCCCCTCCCTGTTGTAGGCACAGGTCTGGGATGGGAGGATGGGAGGCTAATGCCACAGGGAGGAAATGAAAACTGGCTCAAAGGGGGAAACCTCCAAAGAAAGAGAAATAAATTAAAAGCCCTCCATCCCCTCCAGCCAGGGAGCCTGAGTGCAGCCCCTGCAGTGCACTTCCCATCTCTTCAGAATGTACCCCAGGGCTGAGGGGGTGGGTGGGGCCGGCACGGGGAAGGGGAAGCAGAAATGTGAAGACCAAACTGGCATCCAGGAGTTGCTCAGTCCTGGGCACCTGGGCCCGGCAGGAATGAGACCTCGGAGTGAGAAGAGTCCAGCCTCCCCTGATGGAGGCTCCGGGGGAGGGAGGGTGGAGTTGCTGAGGAGTGTTCCCAGGAGGAGCCTGGGAGGTGTTCCAGGCACCAGCTTCCAGGCACAGCATGAGGAGTCCTCCTGGCAAACGGATGCGCCCGCTGAATCCACGGGCGTGGAGGTGGGGGGAATTGTTCCACAGAATGGATGAGTCCGCTGGCCAACGTCGGGGGGAGGGAGAGACCACACAGGAAGGAGGTCCCCTGGGACAGGATGGAGTGCTCCCACCGCGTGGAGGCTGAGCACTGGAGATGAGGGGGAGGCGACGTCCCACAGACTCATGGTGCAGGAGGCGGGGAGGGTCCGAGTGGAGACTGCACCGAGGCAAGAGAGTCCATGGGGGGAGCTGGGAAGGGGCAGACATTCACTTCAGAAGCTGAAGACTCCAAAGAGGAGGCTGAGTAGGGAGAGGGGGAACGAGGAAGAGGGCTTGGTCCTGCGTCAGAACCCACTGGCTGGCAGGTGTGTGGAGGGGGAAGATGGAGGGAACTCAGAGCCGGGCCTCGCCGACTCCAGGCTTCTTCAGATAGTCGCCACCACCCCTGCCATCAGTGGAGATTTCCCGGAAAATGGTGAGCATGGAATGCCGGACTCTGTCGGCCAGAGCTGGGACGTCATCTGGTGTCAGCCCTTCTGTGGGCACTGGGGGCAGCACCCGGACCTGACATCGCCCTGGGAGGGGGGAGCAGTCAGGGCCTGTCCAGCCAGGCCTTTGCCCGTGTGGGGCCCAGTTTCTGAGCTCCTGCTACTCCTCTCCGAACCTCTTAGGGCTCTTTTCCCGACCCTGGACAACTGCCCCTCTGCCTGCCAAATGCCACCTGGTCCTTGAGGCCCTCCTGCATGAAGCCTTCCTCAAACCGCAGTCCAGACTCGCGCCCCCCCCCCCCCCCCCCCCCCGTGGGTTTAGCATGTCCTGCCGAGGGTTCCAGCTCCGCACACACAGGCCTGATCTTTCCTGCCCGACAGTAACGGCCTCTCATGGTGGTGCTTCATCACCTCCTGGCAGGTGACCCTGTGTACATTTCCCAGCTCTGACACTCACTGCCCTGCCCTATGGGGACGTCCCTCTAGCCTCTGCCATGACCTTTCTGGTCCCCACCCCCAGGGCTGCTCAGAGCCTCACCCGAAGTGAAGCGGCGCTCCTTTTTGCAGTAGAAGTCTTGATAGGAGGACATGACGATGGGGACAATGGGAACCTGGGGAAGGGAAAAGCCATCAGCCCTGGACTCCCTTCTGAGGCCCTGTGGTGCTCCACCAGAGGGGAAGGGGGCGGGGCTTGGGCTCAGCAGCAGAAGGGGAGGCGGCATCACCTGGGCCTGCACTGCCAGGTGGAAGGCGCCGCGTTTGAAGGGCAGCATGGAGCCATTGTGGTTTCTTGTGCCCTCAGGAAAAACCCAGACCCGCACCTGCCGAAGAAGACACATGCGTGGAGGGTCGCAGAACAGTTGTGTCCCCTTGACCCTGCCTGTCCGTTTCTTTACAACTGTTCTTCTCCATATACACCACCCCCTCGTCCCCAGGGTGACTCACGTCCTGGGAAAGCAGGGTCTGGGCAACCTCAGACATGACACTGATGGCATCCCCAGTGCGCTTCCGGTCGATGAAGATGACTCCGGCCAGCCAGCAGGCCAGCCCGGCAGAGCCAGCCCAAAGCAGCTCCCGCTTGGCAATGGGCACACATCGGCCGGGCAGTACCTCCATCATCCCTGGGGCAGGTAAGGGTGGGGTGAGCATCAGGGCGGAGGTGGCCCACTTCACCCAGGTCATCCCTATGCTACTAAGGCCTGGATATAAAGGAAGAGGGAGACTGGGGGGCAGGGCCAGGGAAGACCCAAGTGGAGGGAAGGGTGACTAAAGGCCTACCACCCTGCTTATGAGGGAAAGACAGCCACGTCCCAGCTGAGGGGCAGGTGAGCACCTCCGGGAGAAGATTCTGGGGAAGGTTCCAAGAGGAAGGGCATGGCTGGGGAGGTGCGTTCTAGGAGGGTCTCACCAAGCAGGTCGAGGGAGCTCTGGTGGTTGGAGACCACGACGTAGGGCTGTGAGGGAGGGAAGTGGTGAGCCCCTCGGACCTCCACGCGGATCCCGTACAGGTACTTGATGTGGAGCAGCATCAGACGCAAGATCCTATGGGGTGTCACGGCAGGCGGTTCCAGGGGGATCCACTGACGCCAGCCTGCATGCCTCAGCTCCCCTCTTTCCCGCATCTTTGCAATCCTCCCCCTTCCTGTCCCTGGACTCTTTCAGTCTCTCCTACACACCCATGTCCTCCCCAAACACTGCTCCGACCCTTAGGTTCCCTCAGCACCCAGCACCCCTTGGGCCTCACTTCATGTTCTCGACATTGCGTCCTCGCACGGCACACACGGGGATGGCGAGCACAGCCAGGAAGAGGATCCAGCCGTTGTAGAAGGCCATCTTGAAGAAGTACTTGGCACTGGGGCTGCAGAACCACAGGGTGGGCAGCAGGAAGAGCAGCAGTAGGAAGAGCAGCAGCAGCACCGTCCATGCCCCTGGCCACAGGTCCATTCTGGTCACCTGCAGGGATTGGGGCGAGGGACAGTGGGCCTGATTCCTACAGGGGGGCGGGGCGGGTGAGGTGCAGAAGGCAGGAGACAAGATGGGGCCAGGGCTCCCATCGAAACCCATTCAGGAAGCCTCTAGCTGGGGCAGGGGAGCTCGGGACTGGCCTCCCGCCCCTCTCTCTGAAGGCCCAGATATCTTCAGATGCACAAGAGATATGAGGCATGTGCTTCCGCAAGAAGCAGATGTGTGATGATAAAAGGACAATAAAAGGAGAGCTAACACTAGTAGCTGGTGAGGGTCTACACCTGCGCTGTCCATCCAGCAGCCACCAGCCACATATGGCCACTGAGCACGCGCACTGTGCCTAGTCCAGACTGAGACGCCCGGAAATGTAAAATGCACATCAGATCTCAAAAAACTTCGAATGAAAAACAGAATGTAAAATATTCCATTAATAACCTTTTATATTGATTACATTTTGCAATTACAAACTTTTGTGTTCAATAGAATATATTAAAATTAATTTCACCCCGTTACTTTTTACCTTTCTCAATGTAGCTACCAAAAAATTAAAAATTACAGCCCCCCCCCCAAATAAATAAATAAATACTAAAATAAAATAAAAATTACAGCCCTGGCCGGGTTCTCAGTGGTTAGAGCATCGGCCCGTGGACCAAAGGGTCATGAGTTTGATTCCCGGTCAGGGGCACATGCCTTGGTTGCAGGCTTGAACCCCGGATGGAGCATGTGCAGGAGGCAACCAATCGATGTGTCTCTCACATTGATGTTTCTCTCTCTCTCTCCTCCCCGCCTTCTCCTTCCCCTCCACTCTCTCTAAAAAAATAAATGGAAAAAATATCCTCGGTGAGGATTAAAAAAGAAAAATTAAAGATTACATATGTGGCATGCATTATATTTGTGTTAGACAGGGCTGGTTTATATATACTATACACTATGTTAAACCACAAAATTTACATTTTATAGGAAACAGGCCTAGAAAAGTTAAGTAACTTACCTGAGGTAATATATGGCACCTAAGATGCACTTCCCAGCCTCAACCTAAGCAGCCTCGTGCCCCTAACCCCTCAGCTCCACCGCCATCTGTGTGCATATCACATAGGTGCACACACAGCAGATACAGCGAGAGTCACCAAACACCCACAGACATTCTCAAGGGCTGGCTGACAAGAATAAAGGCTCTGTCACGCAGGCAAACAGACACACAAGACGGACCGGCACAGACACACACAAATTTATAATCCTACCCAGTGACAGAGGAAGGACTGGAAATGCATACCTAGAATATTCCTCTCCACCCACACGGCCTCCCATTCCAGATAAAGCCATGGACGCACCAGGAGTAACTACACCCATCAATCCTACCTCCACAGACAGACAAATGAATCCCAGCACTACTTCCCTCCCTTCCTGCAAGCAGTCTGGCCAGGCATGTACAGAGGTAAGGTCTCACCAAGTGAAAAAAGAGGGCAGAGTAAAAGGGACATCACGCCACCATCCCTGGAAGAGGAAGTCGGACGGGCGCCCAGAACCTGCCTTCTAGGCTCTTCCTTCTTCCTCCACTCCGCTGTCCCACTGCTGGGGGCAGGGTCCCAATTCACAAAAACAGTGTTCAGGTAAATACTATCAAGGCCAGTGACAGGAAGGGCTGTGCTCAAAGGCAAGCCCACTGCCAAGAGCGAAGGTAACAGGCCAGCTCTGAAAGGGTAGGCTTCCGTCCCACCCGCCCTGCAGGTTTGGAGCAGCGTTTCTCATCCGTCCTTTTGCAACAGGCTCCTAACTCTTCCTCTTCAATCCCTCTTCCTCATGGCAACCAGAGATTCTTCTGTAACACAAATCTGGGCTTTTTCCTGTCTTGCCTAAAGGCCCTTCTTGACAAGTTGACTTCTGCTTACTTCTTCGGCCACACGCCCACAAATGCCTTTTACTCCAAACTGATTTACTTCAGTTCCTCAGACACACCAGGACCTTTCCGGCTTCTGTGCCTTGAACATGCCGTTCCCTTTGGCTGGAACGCCCTTCCACCCCTTCACCCGCCTCACGCAGCTCAGTGTCACATTTTGGAGGTCTTTCTGAAGCCCACTAGGCCTGACTTTTCATTACACTTTGATCTTAATCACTGGTTCTCAAAGTGTGGAAATGCAACTTCTTGGACTTCACCCCGGATCTTCTGGATCAGAAATGCTGGGTGTTGGGCCCATTAGTCCGTGTTTTAACAGGCCTTCCAGGTGAGTTTGAGAACCACTGATCTTGACACCACTGTGTCTAACTGCTCACTGGCATTTCTGTTTCCCTCTCTAGTGTATAAGCAGCTTGAGGACAGGGACTGTCTTATCCCCAATGCCCAGGACAGAAGGAACAGAGAAGGCACTCATAAACATTTGCTGAGCACACCATTAGGCTGCACACACACCCACACAACCGTAATAATGCCAGATGCCTGGCCTGAGGGCGAGGAAGCTAGCTACCCTCTTGAGGATATCAGCGACGACAAGACGCCACCGACAAAGCAGTAACCTACTCTGAGCATACACATGTGATGCACGGCCACAATGAAAGCAGAGTGGCAACAATCAGGATGGCACATACCATCACACACACAAGAGACACATACAGAATGGGGATCACAGGCTGCCGTCATCAAACACATGCCAACAGTGCAGAGCGGCGGACAGGTAATGTGCACAGCAGGGCTGACCCAGGGCAGACACTGAGCTCCACGGACCGACGCACACAGCCACTGGAGAGATCATGTGCGGGAAGAGACACAGGTAAGGCACCTGGGCCTGGTTCTTTGGGGAGATGGAGGCCCAGGTACCCGCTCTCGTATGTATTAGTAATATAAGTGATCCTCTCTGGAGCAGAAACATCCAAGGATTTATAAACACAATAGAGCGCCAAATGGGTTAATGAGCACTTGACTCCCAAAACACAATGCCCATAAAATTAAGAAATAATGAACAGTACGTGTAACCATAAGCATGTTGGACATGTCACATCAGCGTATCACGTGAAGGAGTACGCATATGTGTAGGGTGAACCCTGACTGGGAAAATATACTCAGCAAAGGGGCCAACCGAATCATGAAAAGAGCGTGTGCTCATCAGGGAAGCCATGGACCCAGGACATGAAGACGCTGCATGTGATGGGAACACGGGCGGAACACAAGAGCCCCCCAAAACAAGGTATCATCTCTACATGCAAAAGTTTATGTGCAAGAAACAGGAAGCCAATAATAGATGCATATGGATATGAAAACTCACACACCTGAGCATGGCGGGACTAGACGGGAGACATGGACGTAAGATGAGAATGGGCAGTTCTGATGGGAAATAACATTTCTTCACAGCCCGTGGGTAGCATTGGGCAACCTAGCTGCACACAAGCCATTATGTGCAAGGTACACAGATTCGACACAGAAAACAGCCAAGTGTCAGGAGGGCGAGCAGCGCGGAGGCCGCGGGAAACAAGAGGCCCTGTGCCTAGATGGAGGCCGAGCGGCGGGGCGTTCCTGGGAAGCGCATCCTGCCGTGAGCAGCCTCCTCCCGGCCCGGCCTCCAAGGATCAGGTGGGGCCAAAGGGCACGGAGAGGAGCCGGGGATGGGAAGGGGCAGGAATCTCCGCCCAGGAGTCCCCTCCACACCCTCCCCGCAGCTCGCGGGGTCTCCGTTCTCCCTCCAGTCTCCATCCTTCCTCCCCCGCAGGTCCCCCGGCCAGGCTGCGGCAGCGGTGGTGGCGGGGGGCTGTGTCTCTGCCTCGTTCGGGGTGTCGGTGCCAAGGGGGCAACAGGACTTGGGGGTCTCCTAGCCCCGGCCGATGGAGGGGAGGTGCGAGTGGGAGGCAGGGCCCATGGCGGTAGGAACGCAGGGGGTTGTCCCCGGCTCCCTCCCACCCTTCCTGCCGTCTGGGAGGGCT
>NW_005354596.1:79015-79228 GCF_000412655.1 Myotis brandtii | reverse complement strand
GCCCTCCTCCCGCTCCCACAGCTCTCCTCCACCCTTTCTCGGCTGCTTCCTTCCTCCTCAGCTCCCTCGTCTGCAGCTTATTCCCTCCAACTCCTAAGACCCCTCTTCCTGTCCCCCGTTCAGTTCCCACTGAGCTGGCGCCCACCGGATGCCAAGCACCCAGCCCCTCCCCCGGCCCTCCGGGCTCCACCTCGCCCTCCAGCCCACAGTCCC
>NW_005354596.1:75458-78918 GCF_000412655.1 Myotis brandtii | reverse complement strand
GCCGACACCCTCCGCAGCACAGAACCGGGCGCGCCTATTCCTAAAGCGGACATTGGGGCTGCTTTTTCGGGGGGGGGGATGCTGATCTCCCCGGGACAGGCACGCCTCCCGAGTTGTGAAGCCGTGTACCTAGCGCTGTCCCCGCCCGTGTTCCCCACAACCCCTTTACCAGGATCCTTCTATCCCTGCTTCTTCCTTGGCCTCCACCTCTTCTTTCCGGCACCCTTTCCCTAACCCGCTACCGAACTCTTGAACCGCCACCTCCCGGCATTTATCAGATGCCTGCCCGCCCCGCCCCACCTTCGCCGAGAGCGTTCGCACGCCCGAGGACGATGTCGGGACTCTGGCACCGGGTGTTTCTACGGCTGCTCCTCGGCCGCAGGGGGGTCACTGACTGCGGAACAAAGGCCTGCGCTCGCGCGAGGGGCCCCCGCTCGGAAGCCGCGTGCCCGGCCCCGGGGGTCCAGCCCGGGAGGACCCCAGCTCCCGGGGCATCGCACTCGGAGGAAGGGGCGGGCCTACGGTCGCCTTAAGGAGGGGTGGAGCTGGGCATATTCGCTGCGGGAGTTTAAAAGGGAGTCGAGGTCGACTCTGTTCTACCGCTCACTTTAAACGGGTCTGGCTTAGTTCGGTTCTGCCCCGTAAGCACCTGCAGGGCGGGCTGCGTCCAGCCGCGGGGGGCGGTTAACACCAGCGCCGCAGGTCGAGGCTCGCACCATCCCGGCGTCGGGCTAAGGCCAGTTCCCCATCCTTCACCGAGAGGGAGGGGCGGCCCCAAGTTTTGCTCCCTACGTCACCGAAGGAGGCCGGAGCCATTTTGAACCCTGCGACCCTAGTTTTGCCCTTTTTCCCCGAGCTCTTCGCCGTCTCTTCTGATCTCGGCCAATTAGGAGCTCAGGAAACGGGCCAATCGGGCGAGAGATGCCACAACCCGAGGACTCGGAGGAGGCTGAGCCGAATCCTTTGAACCCGAACCCAGCCAATTGTAGAGCAGTCACCATGACGACGAGATAGAGGTGCAGGGTGGGCCCAGAGAAAGCTCAGCGCTCACGGGATTGGTCCACCCCTTCCCGCCGCCTGCTGAGCACGCGCACTGCCAGACCACCATTCTCTGTGGAGTCCAGCCAGTCAATTGCTTTGGAGTCATACGCTCCAAAGCCCAATAGGAATCCGGACCTTCTGTGAAAGAGGAAGTAAAGGAAAGCAAGGGCAGTCCCGAACCAATTGCTTCTGGCCTTGGGATATGACTGGCAGCTGCCCAGACGAATAAAGCTTCCCTGGCCCGGCGACGGGCGAATGGCAGAGCACGCCCGCGACGGCGACGGCGACTGCGAGAGCCAATAGTCATAGTGCAAGGGCAGGGCCGCGCAAACCTCTTCCTCCCCCGCCTCTGGACCAATCCTTTATGGTGCATCCTGTGTGATTGGCAGGCGCTCAGGCCAATCGTGATTAAAAAACCTTGAAGCCTCCCCAACGATCGTGAGCGGGAGGCGGTTTCTTGTTGGGGCTTGTATTTGTGTTTGCGGGGACTTCGGGGTGCGTGGGGGCGACACCGAACGGGCCATGGCAGCAGCGGAGGAGGAGCATGGGGGCCCCGAAGGGCCAAACTGCGAGCGGGGCGGCGCGGGCGCGACCTTCGAATGTAACATCTGTCTGGAGACGGCTCGGGAGGCTGTGATCAGTATGTGTGGCCACCTGTACTGGTGAGAACCGGGAAGCGGGCGAGAGGAGTGGGGCTCACCTCCGTATGCGGGAGGCTGGGGGCGGGGGGTCACGCATCATACGGGTAATCGGAGGGCACAGCCCCATGGGTGAGCCCGGTCTTTCCGGGTGTGTGAGGGTGGGAGGGTCACGTCTGTACGACCAGACCTGGGACAAGCGGAGGCACAGGAGTTGGGAGCTGGAGCGATGGTGTGTTTCGGAGAAACGGGGGGAGGGTGGACGGCGCCCATCTGTATAGGGGCGACCCGAGCCACCTTACCCCAGGTGAGAGAGGGGTCCTAGCCACGCAGGCGGGGACGCATTAGACCCAGCGGACAGGGGAGGCATTAGTTGAGTGGGGGAGAGCTGGGGAATGTGGGACCACATTCGGGGGAGCTCTGTCAGGGGCGGGGTGCCCGGGGGACATGGGCACCTGGAGGGACGGCCGTAAGAGGTGGAAGGATTGTGGCAATCGGGGCTTGATGTGCCTGGAGGAGAGGAAAAGGAGTGGGGGCGGGTGGTGCTAGTTAGGAGGTTAGGTTTGGGAGTGATGGATGTGGGCAAGGATGGGCTGGGACTGAAGGAGGAGACCTGGAAAGGGGTGGTTGGAAATAATTGAAAGTTAAGTCAAAAGGAGAAGGGAGGGGATGAGCGTGTGTGTGTGTGTGTGAGGGGGGGGGAGTGTGTGTGTGTGTGTGTGTGTGTGTGTGTGTGTGTGTGTGTGTTGGGGGGGAGGGTTAAGCGTTTTGAGGGTGGATGGAACTTTGTGTTGGGAGATTAGAAAAGCAGGAGGGCCAGGTTGGCTGGCATGGTGGAGGCAGCAGACAATATGAAAAGACACAGCTGGTGGTACCTGGGAATTGGGCGTTAGGGGGACCCTGAGGTTGGGTCTGTGTCTCCCTTTCCTGTAGCTAGTTTGACCTTTTTTTTCCCCCCATCCAGTTGGCCCTGTCTTCATCAGGTGCGTACTCGGAAGAGATGAAGAGGGAGTTGGGGAGGTCTGAGGAGCTGGAGGACCTGCTGTATACTGGCAACCACTTCATTTTCCCCCCCAGTGGCTGGAGACACGGCCAGAGCGGCAAGAGTGCCCAGTGTGTAAAGCTGGCATCAGCAGAGAAAAGGTTGTCCCCCTCTATGGGCGAGGGAGCCAGAAGCCCCAGGACCCCAGGTGAGAGAGAGGAGGTGCTGAGGGAAGGGGGAGCCTTCCTCCCGGGGACGGGGTGTGGAAGTGGAGACATTTCCTGGTGATGGTCCTCTCTTCTTCCTCAGATTGAAAACTCCACCCCGCCCGCAGGGCCAGCGACCAGCTCCCGAGAGCAGAGGGGTGAGTCTGGTCTGATGGTGTCCATCCTTGCTAAGGGCTCGCGCAGCCCACCCTGACGTTCTCTGCCTCCGTAGGGCTTCCAGCCATTCGGCGATACCGGGGCCTTTCACTTCTCATTCGGTGTGGGTGCTTTTCCCTTTGGATTTTTCACCACTGTCTTCAATGCCCACGAGCCATTCCGCCGGGGTGCAGGTAAGAGCCATCCCTCAGCCCCTGCCAGGGAGCTCCCCCCCCCCCCCCCTCCCCCCCACACCCTGCAGCAGGAATCCAGTTTCCTCCAGGGAACAGGGCTGCACACTGGGGGCTGGAAAGGACAGGCGGCCTCTGAGAGAACAGGCCACACCCCTGTCCAGGTGCCCTGCTTGCCCAGGTCCACCAAGCTGGTGCACCCGCAGGTGCAGGACTCATGGCCTCCCCAGGGCCCGGTAGCAGGTC
>NW_005354596.1:72668-74489 GCF_000412655.1 Myotis brandtii | reverse complement strand
TCCCCCCCCCCCCTCCCGGGGCCCCCCCCCCCCCCCCGCATCCCCTCAAGCCCCTCCTGGCCCCAGAGTGGATGCTTCTGCCACAGCTTTCCTTTCTCCTCCAGGTGTGGATCTGGGACAGGGTCACCCGGCCTCCAGCTGGCAGGACTCCCTCTTCCTGTTTCTCGCCATTTTCTTCTTTTTCTGGCTACTCAGTATTTGAGCCATGTCTCCTTTCTGCCCACCTCCAGCCAGAGGAGAATCAGTATTGGGGGTCCCTGCTGACCCTTCCTCACTCCTGGGCCCTCCCCCAGCCCCTCCACTTCTGCTGGCCACTCTCCGGGCGGGTGTGGGAGGCGTGCATGTGCGCACGGGGCCACAGGACGGAGACGCATCCTCTGACGGCGCACACACTCGCACTCACTCCGCAGCAGCGCCTCCCAGCGCTGGGAGAGGAGGGGGCTGAAGAGAAGGTCTGTTTCTCTTTCCTCATCCTGTGCGTTCCCCCCATTTCTTGATTTGATTTTGAAAGGTGGGCAAGGCTCCCTCTGACTCTCCCTGACTTCTCCCTTGATTTAATTTAATTTTCTCTCCCCAGTACCTACTGTGGGTTCTGACTAAATGCTCCCTTCTCCTCACTGACTCCTTTATCACAAACTCAATAAACAAGTTGAGATGTATTGATGGGAACTCTGCCCACCTTTGGCCTTCCTCCCCTTTCTCCCCTTCCGGAACATCCCCCACTTTGAGTGGGTGTTGGTGTGGTGTGGGGACGTCCTCAGGGCTGTAGGGAGTGAGGGTGTCTCACTCACACACACACACACACACAAGAGCAAAGGGAGCAAGGTTATGTCAGGTGTTTACTCATCGCTATTTGTGGGAGGCTCTGGTTGTGAAAGGGAGTTAGGCGAGGTGAGTAGAGGTTATACAAGGGAGAAATGGTCTGGGGCCAAAACAGTGTAGGGAAAAGAAAAGGGAGCTGAGGGATGGGGTGGCCAGGGGCCCCTCAAGGCCCTCCTGCACTGCTCTCGGCTGCATCGGGCTCCTGGGACTGATGGAGCTCTGCCCGCTCCTCCTCCTCCTCCTGGTTTTCTGGGGCCTTCCTGGGGAGGAGGCGTGGGGAGCGCTCTGCACGTGGCCCTGCACTTCCCCCACCCCTCTCCTGGCTGCCTGGAAGCCCAAGACCAGGTGTCCAGCTTCCTCCACTCACCTCTCCTCTCCTCGGCGGCGGCGCCTTTGCCACACGATGGCCCCAATGAGCAGGGCGGCTGCCCCCAGGCCTCCCAGGATCCCCAGGGCCAGGGCTATAGTTCCCAGCCCAGGCCCTCCCACGGAGCCTGTAGGGAAAGGGGAGGTTGAGGGCCCAGCCCCACCCTCCTTTCTTGTTGAGGGTCCCCCACTCACATTGGGGTGTGTCTGCTCCTCTGACCTGCTCCAGCCCTCACCTGCAGTTGGCCCCTCCTCGCCTGTTTCTGGAAACAAAGTCAGAGCAAGTCAGAAAGGAAGGCGTCAGGCTGGGAGGGCTCTGGGAGTGTTTCCTTTTTTTAGCTCAGAGTCGGGAGGGGACAGGCTGGGCTGCTCTCTTGGGGGCGTAGCCGAGGCCTGGGTGTGGGTGCACTGAGGGTGGAGTGGGGTGGCTCTTGGGGACAGTGCCAGAATGGGGTAGGTAACTGGAGCCTGCACAGGCCCCTGGGGTGTGGGTGGGGAGAGGTCTCACCGATGATGCTGATGCTGACAGCGCGGCTCTCCTGGGGCCCATGGCTGGGGTGGGTGGCCACACAGCTGTAGGTTCCTTGATCCTGAGGCCCTACCTCAGGGAGGAGCAGCACTGGTGGGGGGAAG
>NW_005354596.1:65763-72569 GCF_000412655.1 Myotis brandtii | reverse complement strand
GGGGGAGGGGGACAGGAGGCTATTACAACCCAAGTCCATACATCTCCTAGCCTATCTTGGTCCACATCCTCAGATACCCTGTCTTCTTCCCCAGCTCCTTGCCGGCCTCTGCACGCGCTCCCTGCCCTCCCGGTTGCCAGTTACATCTCTGCCTCCCAGCCCCTCCCCAGGTCACTCACGTCCTTGACCCAGTGGATTTGAGGAGGGGGCTGGGAGGAGGCTTCACAGGTCAGGGTCACAGTACCACCAGGAGCCACTGCTCCGCCTTCCGGCTCCACCACCAGTCGGACCTCTGGAGGCACAGGCTCCGGGGCTGGGGAGGCATGAGGCTGAGAGTTACTCCGCTGTGCAGCCCAGTGGCCATACTGTCAGAAGGTACTCACCCACCTCTGGGCTCGCCCTGGACGCTGAGCTGGATGGGGGCTGTGTGCAGGGCTCTGCGCCGGGGACGGCCGGGGCTGAAGCTACAGGAGAAGGAGGGGTGGGGCGCTCCCCCCTGCGCTGGGGTCACCGTCAGCTCTGACTGGAGTGTGAAAAGCCCTGTCTCAGGGTGTCTCCTGGTCTCTTCCTTCACAGACACACCTAAGGTGGAGGGAGAGGCAGGTGTCCCAGGGCGTGTGGGGAGGGATCAGGAAAAGGCAGCTGGGAGGGGAAGCTTGGGACTCACCTTTGCCATCAGGTATCAGGGGCTTCCCGTCTAAGTGCCAGCTAAGAGTCCCTGCAGGGTAGCCCCCCTCAGACACACATGTCCCCACCTGGGGAAAGAGTGACCTCATCAGCTTTGAAAGTAAGAGACGCCACGCACACGTCCCCGGCTACCCGTCCGTCCTCAGGACCTCTCTGCTCCCCTTTCTTCCTCTACCTTATTGGGGACACCAGCCTTGAGTTCCGAGGCGGGATCGACAATTTCTGGCTTCCCAGGGATCTCTGAGGAGGGAAAACTCCAATCAAAAGCTGGGGCTTTGAAGACTCTCCCACCACCAGGGCCAGCCAAGGAGTCGTGGGCTGGGGGTGAAGGCTCTTCCTTAAACGAGGGGTGGGCCTTGGGGGAGGCCCTGGAGCCCTTACGGTAGACTCGGACTTGGTAGTTGGACTTGATCTCCTTTCCTTTCCGGCTCATGGCCCGGCACCGGAAAGTCCCCTCATCCGGGATCCCCACAGCCGGCAGGAGGAGGGAGCCATTGGGGAGGACTCGAGCCACGCTATCCCAGGGGCTCCCCTGGGGAGACAGGACCTTCCAGGCTTCTGTCCTGCCTGTGTGCTGGGGACAGAGGAGAGGCCCGAGTCACGCACGCCCTGTGGGAAAGGATCCTGAGGCTGGAGCTGGGGAGGCTGTGCCTGGAGCCCCACTTACCAGTTTCCATTCCAGCTGCTGGGGTGGTTTCCTGGGAGCACCCTTACAGTTGAGCACCAGCGGCTTCCCGATCGGGGCTGTGACGTTCTGACAGCCTGCCACTGTCCCTGGGAGAGGGCAGCAAGGTGGAGGGGCTGGAGGGAGGCGGGCTGGTGAGACTGGCACAGGGTGGGCAAGGGAACTGGACGAGCGTGAGGGTCCAGGGAAGACCTGGGAGGGGCCGAGTGCCTTCCACAGGTGGGGGCAGTGGCTCACCCCACAGACCGAGGACCAGCACCCAGGCTCCAGCCGTTGCCCCTGCCGCCATCCTGCCTCCTGTCCAGGCTCCTGGCTGTCTGCCTCTTGCTGCTGTGGCCACTGCCCTAGGTGGGGCTTGTACCCTCTCCCCTGCCCCCATCTCCCGGTCCTGTCCTGGCACAGGGAATGCTAGGAATTCATGACTCTCGGATAAGAGTCCTTCAGATACTAGAAACAGTGATCACCCCACCCCTGGCACTGCCACACTTGTGGGGGTGGGGAGTGCATCTTCTAGGGCCTCTCAGGCCCTCGGGACCCCCAACCTGACCATCAGTCTGCCGAGGGCTACCTGGTGGGCCACTGGAGCCCATCTTCGGACACAAGGCTGCCAGGCCAAAGGGTTCAGGCCAGGCTGTCTCCCATGGCAGAGGCCCGGCTGGAACATGGGGCCTGGGTGGTGAGGGCAAGGCTGGTAGACTCAGGGAAAATCCTTTTGGGCTTTTATGAAGAGAAAAGTATTTTCTTCCTGGGGATTCTTGTTTTTGAAAATAATTCTCAACTAAACCCAGGGGAAAAATTTCTTTATTTAAAACTGCTTTTTTTTTTTCCTGTGAAACTATAAGTTTACAAGTGAGGAGAGAACTGCCCAAACCCGTGCCCGTGCCTCCCGCCCCCGCCCATCAGTCCCAGCCTGCCCACAGTCCTGCTGGGTCTTTGCCGGGAGGGCTTCCCACGGTGACAGTCTGTGAAATCCTGGCGATGCTGGAGGGGTTCAGGGCCAAGGATGGGGCAGCAGTGACTTGACTTCCCTCTGTCCTCTCCCTACCCTCATGATTTTGGACTGAGAACAAAGATACCTCATTTCTGGGGAAACTGAGGGAGATACAGACACACAAGCACCCCAACCCATTCTTATTTCACAATAACCCTTCCCCCTTCTCCCCTCCAACCTGCAGAGTTAAAAAAAAAAAAGACATGTCACAGGGGAAGGTGGCACTGCCTCCAAGTGACTGTGCCCAGCCCTGCCCAAGGGGTGAGAGAGGAGGGAGAACAGGCCACCAAGCAAGCGCCCAGCTGCCTCCCCACCACGGGCAGCAGGAGCTGCCTCAGCAGCTGAGAACTCCTGGGGTTTTAAAGCAGAGGAGGGGACCTAAGTGATCTGGGGGGCGGGCGTGGCGCCCTGCTAATGTACTTCTGTGGACAGGAGCCAGCCGGGCCTCTGCACCGGTTCTGCTGGCTCCCCTTTGTCTTATCATGACCCCTTTCACTATCACCCCTAATATGGGAAAGCCAGTAATTAAGATAAAAAGAAATCAACATATAAAAACATCTACTTCCCCAAACTCAATTAAAAATGAAGAACCAACAACAAAACACCCCCAAAATACAGATGGATCCCAGGGATTTTTTCTTCCCTAAAAAAGAAGGTTCAAACCCCAAACCCAGTTAACAATTCCCAATTCCCTAAAGTAGCAGAAACTCCCTCCGAGGTAGATATCTGAGTCAGACACTCTCGTTCACCGAGCAATTCTATTGGTTTAAGATGAGCTGCATATGAGGTAATAAAGCCGCCTGGAGGGGGAGGGGTGGAGGCCTGGGGCGTGGCCAGGTCATCTGTCCAGAAGTTGTGTCCCCATTTTTGGCATCTCTGGTAGGTAGGGCAAGGCTGGCGTCTCCACAGATCCCAGAGCAGATAAGGGGTGGGGGAGGGAGAATGGGTGAAGAGAGAGAGAGAGAGAGAGAGAGAGAAAGAGAGAGGGAGAGAAACAGAATAGTTGTGTATGTGTCCATGAGAGAGAGAAACAGAATAGTCGTGTATGTGTCTATGAGAGAGAGAGGATCTGAAAGATAGGATTCTGGGTGTGTTTCTGTGTAAGAAATGGGGAGAGAAAAAGCTTGAAAAGAAGGGAAAAAAGGGGAGACAGACCCCACCTTCCCCTTAGGGGACCCCCTTCTCCTTGCCATGTAGTCAGCAACCCCAGCACTGAGTCGGCTGGGGTAGGGCGACCCCATTTGCCCTTCTCCATCTTGTGCTTCTCCTGTGTCTGGGGCTTGTCCTCTGGATGCCTTTGTCCTCTGTCAAGAGTCACCTCTGAGCCCCCACCCTGTGGCCTGAGGGGTGAGATCAGTTGGAAGTGTCGGAATGAACGCTCCCTGGCCCCTCTGTTGGGGACGTCACTGAGGACGGGGTCACAGCCTCCTGCCAGCCGCCGTTCGCCTGGAAAGAAGATAGTTGGGGTGAGGCTCTGAACCTAGTGGGGGCGGTGCTGCCGGGAAGGCACTGGTGCTGGGGAGGTGGGGGGGCTGCAGGGGTCCGCTCACCCTCATTTCCCGGGGGCTGTACATCTGGCCTCCCCCGAGACTATCTCCGTAGCCCCCGGGGCCCATCGAGTGTCGGAGTGACTCCACCTACGGCACAAAGGCAGGCATGACAGACAGTGAGACGCCTCAGAAGGAACCACTGGCGTGCTGAAGGGGGGAACCGAGTGTGTGGAACCTGCTCGGAGAGGGGCATCTGACCTGGGAGGCAGGGTACGAGTCTCCGTTGAGCCCGGGCATCCCCAGAAACATGTCTCCGGATCCTGAGAGGTTGAAAGAGCCGCCAGAGCCTTGGGGGAGCAGAGAAGGAATTAGGGACGAAAAGTCTGTGTGGCAGACAGACACACCACCGTTTCCCAAAAGCCCTGGGAACTAGCCCTGTGGGGGGTGCCGCTGCGCACACACTCCACACGGCAACACCAGCATCAAGGGCCAGCTCCCAGCCTTCCGGCCACTGGCTGGACGAGAGGCAAGACGTAACTCGGCTGGAGTGGCCTGTGTCCGACATCCCCACCCCATCTCAGCTTGGTCTCTGTTACCCCCAGAAGCCCCCACCCTATGATCCTGCCTAGATAGGAAGTGGGAACAAAAGCAGGAAGTGTGCAAAGCAGCCAGCCAGGCTGGCCGAGGGCTCCACCTGCGGAGGAAGGGGGTGTCGGGGAGCTGGTGCGGCTGTGGCCCCCCTGGGTGACAGACACGGCGGTCTTGACGGCATAGATGTTTGCCTCCTCTTGAAACTTCCCGATGTTTTTCTTATAGCGAATCCGCTTGTTGCCAAACCAGTTGGAGACCTGGGGGGTGTTGGGCAGAAAGGAGGGTCAGCTGGAGACCTTTCCCTCCGTATGACCCTCAGTCCACAGGGCCGGCGCTTCCTGCGGAAACGCCTCCGGGTACCTGAGAGACGGTGATGCCACACTTCTTGGCGAGCTCCTCCTTGGCCTCCTCACTGGGATACGGGTTACTCAGGTGGGAATAGAAATACTCATTTAGGACCTCGGTGGCCTGTTTGCTGAAGTTGCGGCGTTTCCGTCTACAGAGGAGGGAGAAGGGCGGTGAGGACTGCCGGGCCGGCAGGGTCTCTATGCTGCAGGCTCCCGGGGGCCCTGGGGGCAGCCTGGGGCTTGGAGCCGGGGCGGGCAGCCTGGGCCCCTGGGCCCCACCTGGCGTCCAGGAACCGGGAGCGCAGGATCATGACGGCCTCGCAGGTGCTCTGCTTGAGCTGCATCTGGATGGCGCTGAACTTCCGGTGGATGATGCTCACCATGCGCTCCATCTCCTTGGGTGCCACGGGCCGCGTGCGGCTCTGCTCCCTCAGCAGGTTCATGACGTGGGTCGTGAACTCGTTGCATGCCTGCAGGGGGGCCGGTGGGCTGTGAGGAGCCCTTTGGCCTTGGGGTCCCCCCTGAGGAAGCCCCGCCACCCACTCCAGCCTCCTCGCCTCACCTGCTCATACTTCTCCAGCTCCGAGTGGTAGATGTGGCGGATCTGGGCCAGCTTGCTGCGATAGTCCGAGTGTTCAATGGAGTTGTCAGGGGACACGCCGCCCCCGGAAGCTGCTGCGGCTGCAGCTGCTGCCGCTGAGCCCCCCCCTTTTTCAGGCCCAGCCACACCTTCTGCCAGAAGCATGTTGTCCAAGCGCATAAGCTGGGGGTCCACGGGCTCCTCCTCCTGGGAGCTTCGGATGCTGAGGCCTAGCGCGGGCGAGTGGACTTAGGGACCCGGGGACCCCCACACCCAGTCCTCTGCCCTCCTGAGACCCGAGTTTCTTTGGTTCCCTCCCCAGTACCCCCTGGACACCTCTCTGACCCCCACTCTCCGCAGGGCTCCACGCTGTCTAACTCTTGGCCTGAGCGTCTGGGGAACGGTTCCCTGCGTACCGGTCTTCTCCTTGATCTCACACAGGACGCTAAAGAGCGCTGGCTTCATCCGGTGGCAGTTCAGGGCGTGTTTCCTTGGAGGAACAAGAGAGAAAAGTTTAGCTACAGGAACGTGCAGGGGGACCATGAGGTGAGAGGGAGCCTGGGAACAAGAAGGCGGGTAGAAAGGGGCTGGGGGTGGATGGGGTGGGGTTCTTGGGGCGAGATCAGCTCCCAAAATGGGGACGTGGGGAAGCTGCTTGGCACCCGCCACCCAGGGAAGGTGGGGGCAGCAGGCTGAAGGCCCCGTGGGCAGCTGGGGGCTGTGGGAGACGGTCTAGAAGGGTGCAGAGGGGGAGTTTGGGGGTGACTGCAGATATGAAGGTGACTAGGTCGATTTCAGAAAAAGAGATGGAGACTGGGGAGAAGAGTCAGAGTTTGAGGTGCCAGAGAGGGGTTAGGGGTGCCGAGCTAAAGTGGAGGGATCGGCAGAGATGTGTGTGGAGGGTCCTGGGCTGAGCAGGGGTGGAGGGGGGTGAGGACACAGGGAGGCTGGGCCCTGGCCCAGAGGAGAGGCAGGAACTCTGGGGAGGGGTGTGGAGGCCCCCAGGTCTGCAGGGGAGGGTGGGCTGAGTGGAGCGTCAGGGGAGGAGCCAGAGGGGGCTCTGGAGAGGGAAGGGTGGGTCAGGGGGCTGGGGGGCCAGTGAGAGGTTAGGAGAGGGGGTGAGACCACCTGGGGTTCCCCTCCTTAAGGTTTCAGGGCCTGGGGGTGAAGAAGGGTTTGAGGAGTCACTTATCTGGGGGTTCCGGGAGCAAGGAGGAGAGAGCTGTGGGATCCTGGAGTTGGGGGGTTCGGAGACCGAGCTCGTGAATGGGCTTCTGCCGGTCTGTGGGGTGGGGGGCGGGGGCACTCACTTGGCCTGGGCCTCGTCCAGGCTCTGGTCCGTGATGGTCATTATCTGCTGCAGAATGTCCCCGATGTCCTGCTTCCCGCGGCCTCCCGGGACCCCCCCGCCACCCCCTCCGGGGTCTCCTCCACC
>NW_005354596.1:62606-64361 GCF_000412655.1 Myotis brandtii | reverse complement strand
CTCCTGGGGAGGTGGGGGCCTCGGATCCTGCCGAGCGGCTTGACGTCTGGGGGTCCCCACAGCCGCTCCCTGGGATGACGGGAGGGACGGGTGCCCCTGGGCGCGGGGGTGCTCACTGCCTCCAGCTCCCGCTCAGGGAGGGTCCCCGAGGACCGTCCTACCTTGCCTATTCCCAGGTGCGAGGCCTTGAGCCCCTCAGTTCCCAGGCACATGGGCCAGGGCGATGGACAGTGCGATTTCTGCTGCGTCCAGTTCGGGTGCCCCTGCCCAGCAGGGTTGAGGGTATGCGGCCGGCGAGCGGGGCGGGCGGGCCGGTGGGGGCTCAAGTCTCAGCAGGTGTGAGTCGGGGGCTGAGACCTTTGTTCCTCCATTCGACCCCCACCCTGAACTCTCAGCAGCAACTCCAGGAGCTCCTGTCCCCCGGGGGGCAGGGGAGGCTCTGACCGCTGGGCTTCCATCCGCTGGCACTGGAGGAATGGAGGGATGGGAAGGTGCTGGTGAGGTCGGAGGAGCAGGCCTGGAAAGGAGCCAGGGCTGGTATGCAGGGCATACAGGACACCTGGGACTGGGATGGGGGGCTAGGGCCTGGGGGGAAGGGGGCATAGGGCCCCAGAGAGGACAGGGTCTGGAGACCTGGAAACCTGGGTCTGGCCTCCTGGCGGGTGGTGTGTCTCACCTGGTGACTGAGGATGGTGCTGTAGAGCTGTTCTTTGTCCTCCTGGGGCCGGGGTGGGGCTGGGGCTAGGTTTGGGGGACCCTGGGGGACGTGGAAGGTGGCTCTCTGCTCCTCTAGGCGGCGGGACTGGGCCTCAGCCACTAGGTCCAGAAGGAGCTCAGTCTGCAGGGAGAGCAGGGAGGCCGTGCGGGGTCCTAGGGCTGGGAGAGTAGGGGGAGGGCTCAGAGAGGTTGGCAGGGCGGGGGCCTGGGGCAGGGACAGACAGGGGGAGGTGATGAGGGGCTGGTGGTCAGAGGTAAGGAGGTACCATGGGGAGTCCAGAGGATGTGGGGAAGGGGCCACGATGGAGTGGACCCTGGTAACAGGATTAGGAAGGATGCAGGCACCAGGGTCAGGGAACTCCCTGGATGGGTGGGGTACCTGTGTGGCGGGTCCCTGGAGGAGGGGATGGAGGAGCAGATCGCCAAGGTCGAATGGTGGTGTTTACAGGGGGCCAGCCATGCTCATCCTGACGGGGGCCCTGACGCCGAGACACCCATTCCAGTCAAGCAGGGAGGGCTAGGCCAGCGGCCGTTTCCTCTGTCTCTGTGCCTACCCAGCGCGCCCAAGCCCTTCCAAGTCCTGAGTCCACGGCCACTAGGTCTCTGCCTCAGGTCCTCTCACCTCCCTTTCTCCCAGGGCCAGCCTCCCCCACCGGGTGCCAGCTCACCTGCTCACCATCCTCTTCTTCCTGGGGTCTCTCAGCCTCCATGCCCTGGAGGGGAGAAACCGATGGGGGAGGGGAGCTGGGATTTGGAGGAGGGCCGGCACCCTGAGTTCCTGAGGGGAGTGGGGGCTGGAAGGGGTGGGGGTGAGCCAGGGGCTGGATGTCTGGGTACTAAGCAGGAAGCTGGGTTCCTGGTCAGCCCCCCATGGGCCCCGCCCATCCCTGTCAACTTCCTCCAGTTCTGTTTTCCCACCCAAACTGCTGCTCAACCTCTCTCCCCAGGGGAGCAGGGGCTGGGAAAAGCTCCTCCCGCAGTAGTGGAGGGGCTTCAAGGTGGGCAAGAACCCTTGGCCTTTCCCTCTCCAGAGCCTCG
>NW_005354596.1:60225-62596 GCF_000412655.1 Myotis brandtii | reverse complement strand
CCCCCCGCCTCCCCTCCAGCTCTGTCAACACAGGAACTAGCTGCACAGGAAGTGGTTTCACTCCTCAGAACCCTCACCCCCAGGTCTCTCCTCTCCCTAAGATGTCCCCTGAGGGTAGGATTCAGCCCTCCCCTGCTTCCCAGCTTCCAGCCCCATTGGGATTGGGACAGGCATGGTTCCGGCAGGACTCAGATCCAGGGATGTCAGGCCCTCAAACATATACATATACCCCCAGCACTGGGCCAACACAGCGAGTGTCAGTCCCCCCTGCCCTCTCGGTGCTTGGTCTATTCAGTGGACAAGATGTGTCTCAAATGTGAGACAAGGTCAGGGAAGGCTTTCCTCTGGTCATGAATGAGGGATGAAGGGAGAGGACCAACTCCCAGGCTTGGTCACTGATCTGTCCACACTGATCACACCAAGCTAGAAGGACAGATAGACATTTGGAGCCTCGAAATGGAAACCTGTCATAATACGGGGTTTACAGCTGAGTGACTTCAAACACGAAATGTGAAGAGCTCTGGTTCTGCCACTTAATGCCTTGTCATCTTCGCCAGATAAAAATCTGTGCCTGTTTCTAAGAGTAAAATGGACCTAACAGTTTTGGTAGACCTCACAGTTGGTGTGAGGATTAGATGTGATAAAGCATTTGGTACAGTGAATGCTCAATAAATGGTAGTTATTACAAGGCATACTCGGAGATATTGCAGGATGGTTCCGATCACTACAATAAAGTGATTATCACAATAAAGTGAGTCAGATGTTTTGGCTCCCCGGTGCATGTTTACAACTATACTGTAGTCTATTAACTGTGCAATAGCATTGTCTTAAAAACAATAACCATACCTTAATTTAAAAATACTTTATTGCTAAGAAATTTCCAACCATCATCTGAGCCTTCAGTGAGTCATAATCTTTTTGTTGGTTGAGGGTCTTTGCTTCAGTGTTAATGAAAACACTTATGCGAAGCGCAACAAAGTGAAGCCCACAAAGATGAGGTACGCTTGTATCCGCTTTCAGAATGCCCCAAGCCTCCATGTCTCGGGCCCATCAGCACCATGAGGTGTAACTACGCTGCTGAAAGGTGGGTCACACTGAGATGGTCTCTGTCTGCCTCTACCGAGCTTGGGCTGCTGGGAGTCTCCTACGTGGCTAGAACTGAATACCCTTGGAAGTGGGCAAAGGGTCTAATATGTGGCTTCTCTTCAGACTACTAGACTCTTTTTTCAGATGACACCCTAAATTAGCACAGGACCCCCAAATCTTATTCTTGCTCTTAAACTATACTGAATGTCTCCATCCAAATATTGAATTTGGGCCCTAGCCGGTTTGGCTCAGTGGATAGAGTGTCGGCCTGCAGACTGAAGGATCCCAGGTTCGATTCTGGTCAAGGGCATATGCCCAGGTTGTAGGCTTGATCCCCAGTGGGAGGCATGCAGGAGGCAGCTGATCAATGATTCTCATCATTGATGTTTCTATCTCTCCCTCTCCCTTCCTCTCTGAAATCAATAAAAATATATCTTAAAAAACAAAACAAAAAATATTGAATTTGGGACACAAAATTTGGAAGACAATGTAGTCACTCCCATATTTTCTTCATTGCACTCCTCAAACCCTCCAAAAGGAGGTAACACTTTATACCAGCTTTATTCTCTGATGACAGATTTGGGGTTCTTAAATAGAGAAAGTAGTGTCTAGAAGAGTGGCACCTCATCCCTGCAGTGGTGAGAATGCAAGGAGTCATCAGCTGGAGTGGCCCTTGGTGCTCCCCCGACCCAGCACCTGCGACGCCTGGCACATAGCAGGTGCTGAACAAATACTTGTCAACTGTTTGTAGGTAGTGGGGGTGATATAAACGCTCCCTTCGGGAACCACATCCTGTGCAGGAAGAACATCTTACATCCCATCTGTGGTTCTTGGTTCCAGTTCAGGGCACTAGCCCACTCCACCCCCCCTCCTGTGACCCCTCACCCTCACTTCCTGGGCCCACTCCATCTCAGCACCTAAACCCTCTGCAGGGCCGCATCTTCTCCACGTGGAAGACGATGACGGTTGAGTGGGCATGCACTCGTTTTGGGAGGGACGCTATATTCCCGACCCCCTACTTTTGGGGCCCAAGGACTTTAAAACCTGGAGGCTTCCAGGCGGGCACTTAACGGAGTTCACTTTTGGAATCCCACCCGGCCACTAGCCGCCTACTTTTGACCTTCGCTTCCGGCATTTGAGGGTATTCCTGGGGGGGCTGGGGAGCCCCAGGCGAAGGGAGGAGACCCGCGCTCTGGGGACGGAGTAAGGCAAGGAGGCGGGCTCCGCGTGTTGGGGGCGGGGCCGCAGGCTCCCAGGGACACCCAATCACAGGGCCCGCCAGCGG
>NW_005354596.1:59412-59691 GCF_000412655.1 Myotis brandtii | reverse complement strand
TGGGAGCTCCCTCCCTTCCCCCCTCTCCGCACCCCTTTTTTGTGTGGGGAGCCCTCTGCCCGGCCTAACCCTGCCGTCCTGGGCGTCTTTGTCGGCTCCG
This sequence comes from Myotis brandtii, assembly GCF_000412655.1. Lineage (NCBI taxonomy): Eukaryota > Metazoa > Chordata > Mammalia > Chiroptera > Vespertilionidae > Myotis > Myotis brandtii. The sequence continues at coordinate 59,591 of NW_005354596.1, read as the reverse complement.
GCCTGGAGAAGGGAGCGGGCGGCCCGCGCGTTGTTGACAGCGGCGGCCCAGTGCAGAGCGGTTTTCCCTGGGGAACGACATGGGGGGGCGTCACCCTGAGGCGGGGCCGGGCGCCGGGTTCCGTTTCCCAGGGATCCCGGCCTTGGGGGAAGGGCTCTTCAGGCCCGTGGAGTCTGGGT
>NW_005354596.1:57351-59062 GCF_000412655.1 Myotis brandtii | reverse complement strand
GGGGTGACGGCGGCGGCAGGAAGCACTGCCGGTGACGTCACCGGCGCGCGGAAGGGACAATGGGGCATTGTCTGGGGTCGGTGGGACCGGGAGGCCTCCCCCCTTCCCGGCAGCCTCCCATCCTGGTCGGGCCCCCACATCTGCTTGGGCTGCAATCAGTTCTTCAACCAGGTCTTCCACTGCCAGCTTGGCGGCCAGCATCAGGGCCGTGGTCCCATCCACTGTCCTGGCATCCACTGAGGTCTGTCTGTGGCGGAGTAGGAGCTGGGGGGCCAGAGAGGGCCGGCCACCCTGGTATGTCCTGGGCGGCAGCTCAGGCCCTCACACTACCCACCTCCCAATCCATGTTCAGCCATCTGCTCTTTTCCCCTTTCAGGTCCCCAAGCTCACATCACCTTCCTCTTTGCCAAACCCTAGAGGAGGCTTTTGCCCAGCTTTCCTTGCACATTTGCTCCCTGTTCTCTCAGGGACCCCGGTGTGCACTGACCTGGCAGACCTCCCGGGCATCAGCAGCCACAGCGGTGTGAAGAGGGGTGCGCCCCGCTCTGTCTGGCTGGTTGGGGTTGGCTCCAGACTCGAGGAGGCGGCGGGCAGCAGTCGGTCGGGAGAACCGGGCAGCCAGGTGCAGGGGGGTCTCCCCAGTGCCCGCGGTGTGAGCCTGGGGACAGGCCCCTCCATCTAACAGAGGTTCCCAGGGCTCAGGGCTTTCCAGGAAAGTCCTGTACTCCACTGCCCCACAGCAGACTGCTGACATCAGGGGTGTCACCCCCTCTGTGGGTGGGAGAGAAGGAATGGGAAACATGTCGATCAAAAGGGTCTGGAGGCTCGGGAATCAGCCCTGAGGTGTGGAGGCCCAGCTCTGGCTCTTGGTTTTGTGTGGCTTAAGTCAAGCGACTTGTACCTTTCTCCAGGCTTCAGTTTCCCCCTCCGTACAAGGAGCCAGCTAGCAGGCCTAGCTCTTGGTTTTGTGTGGCTTAAGTCAAGCGACTTGTACTTCAGTTTCCCCCTCTGTACAAGGAGCCAGCCAGCAGGCCTAATTCCCTCACATTCTAGGGCAGTGGTTCTCAAACTTGGGTCTGGAGTACACTCACCTGGAGGGCTTGTTCAAACACATTCCCCAATAGCTTGACTATCCGAATCAGGAGCTCTGGAGCCCAGGAATTTGTGTCTCTACCCATTTCCCCAAGGGCACTGTTCTTCTGTCCCGGGGCCACACTGTTGTAAGGCACTCATTCTAACATTTGCTTCTTCAGGGCTGATAGCAAAGGATTTTCTGATTCTAAGGGTCAAAGGGAATTCTCCCGGCCAGGGTTGGCTCGAGTACCAGGCCCATGGGTGTCCACGCCGGGGATGTCCAGCTCGGCTTCCTGGGGAGGAGTCAGCATGGCTGCCTGGGGGAGTCCTCGACAGTCACCACTCAGGGCCCAGAGCTGGCACTGGGCGGGCGAGGCCGTGTCTTCAGCCTTGGGATCGGAAAACAACCGGGGAAAGAAGGTTGGCTTGTCCCTTCGCCCTCCCGTCACCGCAGGACCATTCCCGCCCAGGGCTTTCACCTGGCCTACCTCCTCTCCTTCCTCAGGGCCTGAGCACATCACAACTCCATCCTCCTCAGCGTTGGCCTCTGGTTTCAGTGCCCTGGAAGAGGAGGGTGGGTAGAGGGCCTTCAGGGTGCACAAGGTTTGCAGCCGTCTTCCAACCCTAACCCTAACTT
>NW_005354596.1:50458-56893 GCF_000412655.1 Myotis brandtii | reverse complement strand
TAACCCTAACCCTAACCCTAACCCCAACCCTAACCCTAACCCTAACCCTAACCCTAGCCCCTTCCCCTTCCTCTGTCTCCCACTTCTGCAGTGGCATCTCTTGTTGCTTCTGATCATAAATGTCTTCACAGGCAAGAGTCCCCTCCCTGAGCCCCAGCTCCTCCTCATTCTCACTTGAGGCCGATGCTGTCCTCGCCCAGTGGGGGCCGGCGTCGGCGGGGAGCTGGCTGAGTCCGAGGCCTTCGAGTGAACCCCGGGGGCAGCCAGAGGGCCCCATGCTCTCGGCGCCTCCGCCGGATGAGCTGGAGGATGAGAAGAGCCCCAAGAGCCAGGAGAAGCACCCCGGCCACTGGCGAGCACAGCACAGGCCAGGGAAGCTGGTTGGCGGGGGGCTCTGGTGGGAGAGACAAAAGGAGGCCATTCCAGGTGAGGCTGGGTACTGCTGTGAGACCTGTGGGCCTCAGTTTCCTCATCCGTAAAATGGGAATAACAATAGCACCGTCTCCAGGGGGTTGTTGGGAGGATAAGAGGAGTTAGTACTGGAAAGCGCTTAGAGCACAGCCAGGCACGTAGTGTGTGCGATGTGAGTTATTCTCTCGTGAGCTCTGCACTGTTTGACACAGGAGTGACATGCACTCGGCCTAGCAGAGAGGATGGACCGAGACCCGAGGTTCGCGGGGAGCCTGTGAGGGAGGCTAGGACAAAGTCCTTAGGAAAATAAGGAAGGAGGTTGTAGAGCAAAGGGGCCCTGGGAGCCCCCAGTTAGAGAAAGAGGGTGACAAGGGTAAGTCCCCACAAGAGCACTGGGTCCCAGTGCTCCTGTTTCATTTGGCCTCCATGCTGGCTGAGGCATGAAGCCTGGCCTGGGAGCGAGGTCAGGGGAAAGGATGGGGTCACCTACCGGTGCCTGCACGAGGGTGGGCAGCCAGCAGGGGTCCCGGCAGTAGGGGCTCCAGGGCCTCCACTGCAGCCATGGCAGCAAGGAAGCGGAGCAAGAACCCAGGGTCCCAGGGACAGCGGGCTGCAGGGTGGTCAGGGCCACAGCGGGACAAGTCCACACCCATCACCACCACAAACCTGCGGGCGAGGCACCTCAGGGACCCGTGTTGGCCCCGGCTCCCTTCCCCCACCCCTCGCCCAGCCTTACCCCGTGCTGAGGGAGTCTGGCTCCTGGCCCGCAGGCTGTGTTTGAGGGGCTGCTGTCTCTTGATGAGAGGGGCCTGGGCTTCCTCCCAGCTCCTCTTCGGCCTGGGCCCCAGGATAGGGGTACACCATGTCCCTGCCATCACTGTCCTTCCTTACCCAGAGCCCCACCCTCAGAGCCAGGGACAGTGCCCGGGCCAGGGCAAGCAGCTGCCGGTCCAGGGCTGGGCGGCTAAGCACCACCAGCAGGGCCAGGGAGGGCCCCCCCTCCGAGTTCCCATCTCGGGGCCTGCAGTCGCCTCCGTCCCAGCCGCACTCCGGAGCGTCGCAGCCTTTCTCACAGTGGCCGTTGTGGAAGTGATCGTGGCAGAACTGGTCATAGGCTGGGCTGGGGGCGAGGAGAGGGGGCTCAGGACCCCAAAGAAACCGGACTCCCTCCTTCATCCCAGAGAGGACTCCTGACCTCCCACCGCCTCCAGGGCACTCGCTATTGGGGCAGCTCCAGAGAAATGGGCTTAGGCAGGCCCTGGGGGTAGGTAGCTCAGACACCCTAATGTCTACTGACACCTGGTCCCTAAGACAGTCCCTTCTCCCTGCCCCCCAGCTCCCCCCTCCCTGAAGGCGGGCCCGGGGCGCTTTCCCTGGGGTGCAGGTTGTAGGGGAGAGTCTCCAGGGCAGCAGCTTGGAGAAGGGCTGGGGCAGAGATGGTGCTGGTGTGGCTTTCGCTGCCCTGCTCACCTGAGGCTGCCCTGCTCCTGGGTGGAGCCTAGGCCTCCACCCCCACTTGGCAGTGCCGACAGTGACGAGGGTGCCAACTCCCTGGAGCTTGAGGCTGGGTGACACATAACTCAGAAGCATCTATGGCCCTTCGCCCTCACTGTGGCCCCGCCCCAACTCACGTGCAGGCTGGAGGAGTCTCACAGTCATAGCCGTCAAACAGGCATTCTGCAGAGTCACACTGCGGGTGGCACTGCCCGTCGCCGAAGAGAAGCCAGCAGCGGGAGTGGGAGGGGCAGCCCTGCCAGGGGTCCAGGACCCCCAGCGAGCAGTCCCCTCCATCCCAGCTTCCTCCGGGGCCACTGCAGCCAGCGTCACAGGCCCCGTCTCCCCCTCTGCCCTCACACCCCTTTGCTCTGGGGCTCTGACACCTGGGCCCTGGGGAGCCGGGAGGGCAGGAGCATCGAAAGCTCGGGCCCCCCAGCTTGGAGGTCTCTGAGCAGCTGCTGTTGTGGAGGCAAGGGGAGGGAGGGCCACAGCCTTGGATGGCTGGGGTCAGGCAGTCAGGGCCCCCGTAGCCATTGAGGCAGGCACAGCGGGGCGGGAAGCCAGCCTTGGGGGAGGGCAGACACAGCCCCCCGTGGTGGCAGTGATGGGGGCCACAGGAGGGGGCTCTCTGGCTGCAGGTGGGGCCTTCAAAACCCTGCAGAGAGAAGAGAGGTTGGCGAGGGGCCTTGTGTCATTCTTCCCACTTCCTCTCAAGACACTCCCGGATAAGGTAACGGGGGTGGGGGTGTGGGGGGGGGTTGAGTGTCCATCTGGAAGGGCCTCAGAGAACAAGGGGATCATTTTATAGAGGTTGCAACCATGTCCCGTGTGTTTTCACACAATGACAGTACATGGTGGTGACAGTGGACGAACCACAGCTCTGCAGCATCGCAGTGCAAGTCCGGGCAGACTAAAGAGCTAATAGAGTAGTAACTGAACTACTGTCTTAATCCTTGGAAATAGGATTATATACGTTCTCTTCCTCTGGAAGGGGGACAGGACATAAGTGCCTGCAAGTTATTAATGTTGTAATTCTTAGATTTGGTTCATGGGTGTTATATTGTAAGAATAAAATACATAGAAGGCCAAGCACAAATCAATGGTGTTAGTGTATCATGAACCGATGTTATGCATCGTGCGCATGCACACACACACACACAGAGTTAAAAGAACTGAGCACTTATCCACAGTCACCCAGCTTGATTTTGGGGTCCTTCCCTCATGCATCCGTGCTACCCCCTGATCCTGCCTCCACCACCCGCTTTTGCTGCCGAGAGCCACTCCTGTGAGCTGGACGGCTTCTCCAATAGTTCCCACTGCAGGGCTCCCGGGCTCCCTCTGGGTCCCAGCTCAGGCTTTCGCCTGTGTCAGTGCTGGGGGCGATGAAGGCAGCTTTGCCGTCACTCACCGGGGGGCAGCGGCAGGTGAAGCCTGGGGGTGGTCCTGCCGAGGCCTCACAAGACCCTCCGTGGGAGCAGGGCTGGCTCTGGCAGGGGTCCATCTTCTCCTCACACCGCTGGCCTGCGGCGGGGGCAGGACTGGATGTCACACAGTCTGGTCACTGCCTCCTTTCTGCTCATTCCTGGGAGTCGGCCCAGCGCTAGCCGCACAGGTAAAGGGACCCTGGCCATGTTCTCTGGGCAGGAAGGATGACTAGCAGCCTTGTGGAGGGGATTATCTGGTTTCCACGGCCAGCTCAGCTGTGCCGGATGCCTGTGCCCCCCCCCCCCCCCCAGCCGCGCCTCACCCGTGTGCCCGGGCAGACACTGACAGTAGAAGGCGTTGGCTAGAGGGTGGCAGGCTGCGGTGCCTCTGGGGTGGCAGGGCTGGTCCAGACACTCGTCCACGTCCCCCTCGCAGCGCAGCCCCACAAAGCCTGGCGGGCAGGCGCAGTGGAAGCCGCCAGGTTTGGGGGTGCAGGTCCCATGGTTGTGACAGGGCTGCGATTGACAAGCGTCCAGTTCCTTTGAGCAGTTCTGTCCTTCGTAGCCCGGGGCGCACTGCAGGCAAAGAGGGTCAGGCTGAGTCGACCAGGAAGCGAGCCCACCCGCTCGCCAGCCCCACTCACCAGCCCTCAGGCCCCTGCAGCTCACGGCGCACATTATCCCATGAGGCACGACTCACAGCCCTCCAGCCCCAACAGCCTCTCGGACAGCGGTCGCCACCTTTCGGGCCTCCCGGACCACGGGTTGGCGCCCGCTGCTCAGGGCACACTGCCACTAAAGATGGCTCCATTTTGGGTAGAACCCCTCTCGCCAACCAGCGCCCCCAGGCTGTGCCACGCTTCATGAACTTGCAAGCACCGACTGAACGCCCTTTGTGCAGCCACCATGTTAGGCAACAGGAATGCAAAGAGAACCAGAACTGGTCCCTCTTCCAGGAGGTTCGCAGGCGGCCAGGACGGAGACAGCTGGCATTTCTTGCATGATTTTTACACATAACCTCCTGAGATCCCCCTAAAGACCCTTGGTGTGGATATCGCACCTGACTCTCACTTCCCAGAAATGGAGGCGATTCCTGGAAAGACTGACTTGTACAAGTCGCACAGCTAGGAGGTGGCGGCGGGGCGGGACGCGGTGCCACTACGGCTCCCTCCCCGGTGCCCGCCCCCTGTCCCCACTGTTTCACATTCTGCTGGAGAGGGATCGCTGCGAGGCCTTTGCGTGTGCTGAGTTCTTGCAAGAGGAAGGCGAGCGTGCAAGAACGGGACCAGGAAGGCTTCAGGAGATGGAGAAGAGGGTTCACGGCTAGAGGGCTGCGGGAAGCAGGTGAGGGGTGTCCTGGGAACTTCTGGGGAGTTTCATGGAAGAGGAAGTCAAGCTGAGCACCAGGTGCGTGAGGTTGACGGTCAGTGCGCTCTCGGGGTGTGTGAAACGCTCACAATACGACGCTATGGGGGGCGGGCGGGGAGTGCATGTGCCCTCTCCCCAGGCCCCGGCTCTGATTACAGGGACCAGGCTGCTCAGGCTTGAGTCTCAGCTTGGCCTCTAGCACCGTGACCTGACCACCCAGGAGAGGCCCGGACCGGCCTGGGGGGCCGCTCAGGACTGCTCCTGAGGAAGGCACCTCCTGGGCACCATGCAGCGGAGGAAGCTGGGGAGGGCGCCAGGGAGCCAGCGTGGGGTGTGCGGGGAGCCAAGAGCCAGGGCGGGTCTCCCAGGGCAGGGCCGTGGTGAAGGAGGGCGGCACTGCAGGGTTTTGATCAGGGGAGTGACAGGTGAGCGCAACGCTTTCAACAGAGTAAAGGCTGGTAGCAGAGTAAGGGCTGGGCAGGGCCGATGGGAGGCTGATGCAGGTGTCCACGTGGACAGCAGCAAAGGCCTGGACTAAGCCAGTGGACGAAGGTGAAGGGACACGGACAAAACGGAGAAATATTCAGGAGATAAAATGGCCTGACTTGGAGGTTGGCTGGACGTGTGGGTCAGGGAAATGGATAGATCACGGCCCCCACCATGCCGACCGTCTCCCATGTCCAGTCCACCCTGGCACCCTGACCCGCTCACCTGGCAGAGATACCCATTGGGCTGGGCCACACAGGTGGCCCCGTGCTGGCAGGGTCTGGACTGGCATGGGTTCGCCCTGTCCTGGCACGTAGGGCCCTGGAATCCAGGGGGGCAGTGACAGAAGTAGGAGGGGCCACTGTCAACGCAGAGACCTCCATTCTGGCACAGGGAAGAGACTTCTGTGCCTGCGAGAGACAAACAGGATCAGTAAAGCTAAGTGGGGCGGAAGGGCGCCCTGGGCCCAGACACTGAGCAGAGAGGCCGTGGGGACCACCAGCATTCCTGGGGGAGGGGAGGCCTGAGGACCAGGCCCGCCTGACACAGAGGGGTTGAAGCATCCAGTTCCCCCGCTGTCTGCTGCCAGCTGGGGGGCCGCCCTCTCCCTGGGCTGTAGAGCATAGTTCTGCGCCCTCCCATGTGCTCACTGTCACTGCCACCAGCCACCCCTGGTCCCCACGCCTCTCTCCTGAGGTCTTCTTATCTCAAACTCATCTGCACAAGGGCTATTCTTTTTATTTTTAAAAAATATGTATTTATTGATTTCTGAGAGGAAGGGAGAGAGAGCTAGAAACATCAGCGATGAGAGAGAATCATTGATCAGCTGCCTCCTGCACGCCTCCTACTGGGGATCGAGCCCGCAACCCGGGCATGTGCCCTTGACAGGTTGAACCCGGGGGACCCTTCAGTCGCAGGCTGAGGCTCTATCCACTGAGCCACACCGGCCAGGGCCAGGACTATTCTTTCACAATGTCTGGGAAGTGAAACATGTTGAGTATAGTTGGGTTAAATGTGTCCACTCCAGAGATGATGATAGTGACAGAGTCGAGCTGCTTCACACTGATTAGGTCCCTGTTGGTTGTGTTAACCTGGAGTCTTATTGACGGGGCTGGCTGGTGGTTCTGAGCTGCGCTGAGGGTGGTGCTGGGAGCTGGGCCGCGTGGGGAGGCCCTGGGCACTGAGGGTGGTGCTGGGGGCTGGGCCGTGTGGGGAGGCCCTGGGCGCTGAGGGTGGTGCTGGGAGCTGG
>NW_005354596.1:47909-49614 GCF_000412655.1 Myotis brandtii | reverse complement strand
GGCCCTGGGCGCTGAGGGTGGTGCTGGGGGCTGGGCCGCGTGGGGAGGCCCTGGGCGCTGGGCTGTGGAATCAGTCACTGGCTGGTCGTGTTGCTCGCCTGTGGGCCGAGTGTGTTGTGGTCAGATGTGGGATCCCTTAGGGCTGGGACAGCGGAGGGCACCTTTCTCCCCTTCCTCGGCTCCCAGTCGGCCCCTGGTTGGTACCTTGGCTCAGGGCAGCCCTCTGGCAGGAGGACAGCGGGACTTCGCAGAGACGCCCGGTCCATCCCTGGAGGCACGGGCACTGGAAGGAGGGCCCGGTCTGGAGGCAGCGCGCATTGCGTGGGCAGGGCTTCTGGGCGCATAAGTCCATCAGAGTCTGAGGGTTTGCAGGGAGCGTGAGGCAGGACAGAGCACCAGGTCCCCGGCCCGGAGGTGGTGCTCTGCCGGCTGCAGCTCCTCAACATCCCCTCAGGCCGCCCCTGGTTTCCCTGCTGCCTCCATCCGGGGAGTCCCCGAGGCAGGCACCTCGCAGCCCCTCTTCCCTGCAGACCCCAGAGCCTGGACTTCCAAAGCTCCCCGTGTGGGTGCCTTGCCCACATGCCCCTGCTGCCACCTTTCAGTACCTGAGACCCTCTTACTGGAGCTCCCCAGCCCCCCGCCCCCAGCACACCTGGCTCAGAGCCTCACCTGACAGCTGCTTCCTGTGTAGCCAGCAGGGCAGAGGCAGCGGGCGCCCTGGGGCCCATCTTGGCAGGTAGCCTTGTTTCTGCAGGGGCTGGACAAGAGACGCACGGGAGGAGGCAGGTGCGGGGCAGGGGGAGGGCGGTCCCGGGGAGATGGGGCCGAGGGAAGGCCTCCCTCCGAGAAGGATGCCGGATGAGAGGCAGCTGGGCCCCAGAGCGGGTGGAGGAGAAGGGCCTTGCCCCTGCTCACCTGTCTGCGCAGCTGGGGTGGACCCTTCCCTCACAGCGTGGGCCCTGGAAGCCGGTGGCACAGAGGCAGGCGGAGGCGCCAGGCCTGTTCACACAGGTGCCCCCGTTGAGGCACGGGGCTGGAGAGAGGGGGCTGTGAGCCAGGGTCGGGTTTCTTGCCTGTAACCTGGCCTATGACCTCAGTCACACCACAGACAGGCCATCCCCCCCGCCCCCATCAGAGCACCAGCTCACTGTGCCCAGGTTTTGACTTTGGCACAAGCACCCCTGACCGCCGCCTGCGCCAGCCCCAGGGCATGGTGGGCGCTCACCGGAGGCACAGAGGTCGGTGCTGGTCTCGCAGCGGGCACGAGGACCTGGCCATGGAGAGAGAGCGGAGGCTTCTGCCTGGCCCCACGCCCTCAGCAGCGTCCCCAGTTCACGGTCTCCTCTGCCCGTGCCGGCCCCACGCCCTCAGCAGTGTGCCCTGTGCACGGTCCCCTCTGCCCGGGCCGGCCCCATGCCCTGGAGCAGCGTCCACGCAGAGCAGATGCTCAGTGAAGCTTGTCCGATGGGCCGGCCCTGGGATTCAGGGCTCTTCTCTCGGCCTTCGTCCCCGTTCTTTGTGATCTCCCTCCCTGGACCACACGCACAGGCCAGCCCCGCCGTGGCTGGGACCTCAGAACTCCGCCACCTCCTTGCTAGTCCCCGGGGCCTCCCACAGACCTGCGCTGTCTCCTGGCCTAGAGGGCGAGGCGAGCGGAGGGCCTGCGGGCCTTACCTCTGGCAGTGCCCGTGCCGGCAGGTGCAGT
>NW_005354596.1:46907-47745 GCF_000412655.1 Myotis brandtii | reverse complement strand
CCCTCCTCAGCCCTCCCCCCACTCTTCCCTCCCAGCAGCTTTGCTCCTCACCACCTCCCAGCACCTGGCCCTTGCAGCCCATGCCGCTCTCCTGGATGGGGACAGAGACTGAGAGCCTTTGTCACACGTCTCCACGGCCTTGCCCTTCATTAGAGGGTGGCCGGCCCAGGTGTACATGGTTTAGGGAGCGTCTCACCTGTGTAGCCTGTGGGGCACGTGCAGTTGTAGCCAGAGGGCTGGGGGTGGCAGGTCCCCCCGTGGGCACAGGGCGTGGAGACGCAGCCCCCCAGCTCTGCCTCACACTCTGGTCCTGTCCAACCCGCGTCACACATGCACGAGGACCTGGCCATGGAGAGAGAGCGGAGGCTTCCTCCCGCCCCTCCCATTGGTTGGTCCCCTGTGACCTTCTGTGTTTGGCCGAGGCTCTGCCCTTTCCTCAGGGTCTTTCCCTCAGTAGCATCCCCTGTTCACGTCTCCTCTGCCCGTGCCGGCCCCACGCCCTCAGCAGCGTGCCCTGTGCACGGTCTCCTCTGCCCGGGCCGGCCCCATGCCCTGGAGCAGCGTCCACGCAGAGCAGATGCTCAGTGAAGCTTGTCCGATGGGCCGGCCCTGGGATTCAGGGCTCTTCTCTCGGCCTTCATCCCCGTTCTTTGTGATCTCCCTCCCTGGACCACACGCACAGGCCAGCCCCGCCGTGGCTGGGACCTCAGAACTCCGCCACCTCCTTGCTAGTCCCCCGGGGCCTCCCACAGACCTGCGCTGTCTCCTGGCCTAGAGGGCGAGGCGAGCGGAGGGCCTGCGGGCCTTACCTCTGGCAGTGCCCGTGCCGGCAGGTGCA
>NW_005354596.1:46159-46697 GCF_000412655.1 Myotis brandtii | reverse complement strand
ACCTGTCCTGACAAACGCCTGCTCATTCTGTGAGGCAGCCGGTGATGCCTGCAGCTCTGCTCCGGGCTGGCGGGCCGGGGTCCCGGGTCCTGCGCACACGGCTCTCAGAGCCCCTCTCTGGCGTCAGCCAGAGGCTTGTGTCTTTCCGCCCTAGACTAAGGCCCTCGGGGAAGGCAGCTCTCCTACCAGCCATGTCTGCATGTCTGTCCCCGTCCGCACTGAAGTGCCTGCTACATAAGCAAGCGAATGGCGTCCCGTTGAACCCTGGCCCTGCTCCTACCCCGATCGCGCCATTCACGACGAGGCCTCGGTGAACAGCACCGTCTGTGCGTGTGCAGCGCGCAGGCTTGGCACTGAATGAGGGCTGACTCGTTGTACCCTCCGTCTCACATCTCACATCCCTCACTGAGGACCTCCGCCCCGCCCTGAAAGGACCCGGTACCCGCCGTCCTCGCCAGGGGCTCCTGCTGACCTGTGAAGCCGGAGGGGCAGAGGCAGAAGAAGGCTCCTGGGCGGTCAAGGCAGCTGGGGGGCACGG
>NW_005354596.1:44013-45121 GCF_000412655.1 Myotis brandtii | reverse complement strand
GGGGCTGGGAAGCCTGGGCACAGGGCACAGGGCACAGGGCACGCTCAGGGGCTGCGGACGTCTGCCCCCGCCCCGCTCTCCCTCGGCGTCTGAGCCCCGTTTACCCGGGAGACATTCACAGTGGAAGGACCCAGGCTGGTCCTGGCACTGCCCGCCGTTCGCACAGGGAGAGCTGCCGCACTCATTGACGTCCTCCTCGCACCGGGAGCCTGCGAACCCTGCAGGGGTGGAGGGGGGGATGGCGAAGGGCATCTCTGTTCCTTACATGCATCAGGGAGTTTGTTAGTTACAGTGTTGGCTGAGCTTTGCAGGCAGGATTTCATGGGTTCAAAGAAGAAATTAAGTTTACACCGACAGCCTCTCCGCACGCACAGGAGTGACGGCCCACAGAGAAGGGCGGGGTGTGGGCGGGCTAAAAGCTTTGCTGTGTAATGAAAGCTCCAACTGAGGGCTTCTTAGTGATTTGAGCTTCAGGACATGACAGAGCATAACGTGGTCACTTTATTCTTCATACAGATAAGGCGTCACTGGATATATGTACTGATGCTGGAAACACATTTTATCAAAAGCATAAGTCCCAGTCCTGGCCCTTCCCCTGGCCAGGAAGAGTGAACCTGGAGGGCTTCCCGGAGGAGACACCTGGGGCAGGTACGGCTGGCGGGGTAAGCAGGGTGTTCCCTGCAGAGGATTAATAATGGAACCGACCTCAGGCTGCCGCTGAAAGGAGGAACAAGAGAATGCCTGAGACTAGAGCTGAGTGTGTGCGCAGTGAACCAGCTACCGTCACAGCAGAGGACGGAGGGTCCCGTGCCCCCGAGGTGTCCTGGGCGGCTGTCCCTGCACTGGGCAGTGGCCCTGACTGTGCAGGGTGCATCGGGGACTCGGGGGTCCAGAAAGGCGGGCTTTGGGGTGATGTGGCAGGACAGAGATGAGGCTGGGCGGGTAAGCAAGGGAAGGAAGATTTGGGGGATGTAACAGAAGAGAGTTTGGGGAGCAAAGCAGAGGCCTGGAGCCTGAATTGTGGAGGCTCAGAGGCCTGAGGCGAGAACGGGGTGGAAGTGGCACTCACCCAGGAAGGTGTAGGGGTCGAGGGCGGGGTGGGCAGGCA
>NW_005354596.1:40296-42042 GCF_000412655.1 Myotis brandtii | reverse complement strand
AGCTGCCGTGAGGGCTGGGGGCAGCCAGGCCTGCTGCCCAGGAGGCCCGGGTTCTAGAGCCGGCCTGCCCCAGCCCCAGGCTGCCCAACCAGGCCGCCGTGTGCCTGCGGGCTGCAGGGATGAACTCGGGAGAAAGCCCAGGAGCAGGCGCCTGGGCTGTGGGAGGGCTGTGAGGACGTGCCTTTGGGGGCCTTTCCTCTGTGCCCAGAGGGCAGGCTGATGAGCCTAGAGGCCCCGAAGGGCAAGTGAGACAAGTGGGCATCTGCTGGGAGGCTCCGCGTTGTTCTACCCGGGCAGGCTCTGTGCCAGGGAGACCGGCTCCCCAACGGGGCCTCTAGGGACCTGCCCTTCCACCTCGTCGGTCCAGACGGGTCCTGTTCCTCGGGCTGCCCGGGCCTCCCCTGTCTCGCCCTGCACCACGGCGGGGCCAGCCTTGGACCCGCTGCCTCCCCTCCTGCCTGGAGCCTGCTTCTGCAGCTCCTCATGCCCCAGCCTGGTCCCTCGGATGCTGGACGTTTCCTCAGCAGGTTCCCGGGAGCCGCTCAGCTTGAGGGGGGCCGGAGGTGCCGGGAGTGGCTGACAGACCGAAGCCTGGGCTTGCGTCCTGGCTCTGCCCTTACAAGCCGCTGACCTCGGGCAGGTCACAGCCTCTGTGCTTCCGTTCCTGCATTTGTCAAGCGGGCAGGGTGACGGCGCTGACCCCGTGGGTTATTGTAAGACTTAGATGGTGCGCGTAACGGGCTCAGGCAGCACCCGGCACAGGGCAAGCTATTCTCGTTCCGTTTCTTCCCACTCCCGGGCACCGGACATGAGCTCCCGGGAGGCTAGCGGAGCTGGGGCCGCCTTGCAGCGTCCCCTTCCTGTTGCACCAAATTCAGGCCACAGCGCTCCGAGGGCTTTACTGCCGAGCTCTACGGAGGAGCGTCTCTGGCAGGAGGCGCATTCTGGGCTGGCATGACGTTTGGGAACGGCTGTTCTGCTCCCCGTGACGGGCCTGAGTGCGGGACCAGGCGGCACACGCTGCGAGGACTGAAACGAATGCGCCTCCCCCGGAGCCGAGCAGTGCACAGCCTCTGCCGTCTGGCCCAGGTTTTCATGGGGTGGGGGCAGGAGGAGGTTCTCAGTGGCGGACAGCTGGCCCCAGGCTCTCCTCGCTCTCGAGGCGAGAGGGTCTGTGTGTGGGGGGGATCAGCCCTGTCCTCTACCCCAGGCTCCGCCCGCCGGTACCTGGGGGGCAGAGGCAGTGGAAGCTGGCGAGCAGGTCCAGGCAGGTGCTGCCCGGGCGGCAGGGCTGGGACAGGCACTCATTGTGGTCGGCCTCGCAGCGGGAGCCCGTGTAGCCAGGCGGACAGAGGCAGTCGAAGGAGCCGGGGGTGTTGAGGCAGGAGCCGCCGTGTTCACAGAGCCCCAGGCCTTGCTGGGCTGGGAGGAGGGAAGAGCCGCGTCCACAGGGGCCCAGGGTGGACGGCCGGGCAGCCAGCGCTGGGGGCCGGGGCCGAGTGAGGCAGAGGAGACCACGTCAGGAAAGGGCAGTGCCTTTAAGGCGGAGGAGGGCGGCGTGGGGAGAAGACCAGGTGGGGAAGAGGTGCCCAGCCTGGACAGATGCAGGGAAAAGAGCTGTTTATGCTTTTAGTGTGGAAAGCGATTGGCCTGTCTCCTGGGCAGCGGCTGCCCTGGGGCTCAGAGAGGACCGGATGGGCGCCTCACCCAGCTGGCACTCGTCCAGGTCCTGGTGGCAGGTGGGGC
>NW_005354596.1:33941-39919 GCF_000412655.1 Myotis brandtii | reverse complement strand
AGCCGAGTTCCGGCAGGTGCCGCCGTTTCTGCAGCGAGGGGCGCGCTGGGGCGCACACTCGTCCACGTCTTCAGAGCAATCCCGGCCTGCGGAGGGCGGAGACCAGGCTGGAGTGGGGCCTGGGGAGGCGGGGCTGACCATCTGCACCGTTGGCGCCGTGAACTTGGCTTCAGGAACTCACCTGTCCAGGCCTCGGGGCAGAGGCAGGTGTAGGTGCCCAGCCCATCCTGGCAGGTGCCGCCATTCTGACACGGGTGCCCAGCACAGTCATCGGGGTTCACCTCGCAGCGCGGGCCTGTGAGACCTGACAGGGCCCTGGGTCAGTGGAGGGGGGACCACCTCCTGCCCAGGGGGGCGCAGGCCGGCCCTGTGAGCACACACCTGGGGGGCAGAGGCAGAGGTGGGAGGGGGAGTCCTCCCCTGGAACCAGCTGGCAGGTGCCCCCGTTGGGACAGCCCGCTGAGGGGCAGGGTCCTGCCCAGAGCGCGCAGCGTGGACCTGTCCGCCCAGTGGGGCAGACACACTGGAAGGACCCCAGGGTGTTACGGCAGGCAATGCCCTCGGGGCAGGGTCCCGGGTCTCCGAAGCACTCGTTGATGTCGCGCTCACAGGCGTGGCCCTCAAAGCCCGGCGGGCAGCGGCACTGGATCTGGGGGTAGGTGGTCAGGCACACCCCTCCGTTCATGCAGGGGTTGGCTGAGCAGAAGTCCCGAAGCTGGCACTGCTCGCCTGCGGCCGAGGGCAGAGGGCAGAGGGCAGAGGGCAAGGCCGTCAGCTCCCAGGGCCTGGGAATGGCTCCCCGCTTCTCATGTCCCCATTTCTTCCCCTGGCCCCCCCCCCCCATTTGCCCTGACCCATCGCCCTGCCTCAGGTTCTTGGAGGGTTATATCTGGAGTGACTGTATTTCTAAGCTGAAAGTAGGACACGTGGTTGTTGGTGGTGTGCTGCAGATGGGCCCTGCCTGGGGAGATGGGACACGGCCCCTCGGGGTGACCTGGTGGGAGGTGCAACGCGGCCCTGCCTGCCCCCAGGAGACTTAGCGCCTCTGGTCCCTCTCACCCGGCTGCCTGGCCTTTGCGTGGGTGTAATCTTTGCAGCGATAAGAGACTCCCTTCCAGCCACCACCCACTGGCAAAGGCGGCAGTGGTGGCAGCCACTCGTGTCCGAGTGCTGCGTGCCAGGGCGGGCTAAGTGAGCGTCTCCTGAGCAGCGCGGGCCTCTCCGCGCCAAGCGTCCGCTGCGGGCACAGTCTTGTCAGAGACAGAGCCGGACCTGGAGCTGGGGAAGGGGCTGCCCCAGGACCCCGACTCCACACACAGGCCTGGCATGTTGCCAGTGACCATCCTGGTCACGCGTGCTGGTCCCTGACACCAGTCTCAGGCCCAGTTTCCTCAGAATTACCTGGGCGGCTCCAACATCTCATGCCCTGGGCCCCCCAGACCCACTAATCTCCCTGGGATGGGCACTGGTCTTTTTAAGTCGCTGCAGGTAATTGCTGTGCCAGGCTGGGGCCGAGAAGCCGCAGCACTCGCACCGCCCGGGCCTCCAGGGACTCTCTCAGCCTCCCGGCCTGGCCCAGCCCCTCCATCCCCACCTGGTCCTGCGGGTCCTTCCTCTCCGCGGCCACGAGCCCTGTCCTCCCAGCTGACCATTTCTGCAGGGTGGCACCCCCTTCCCACCCCTGTCCTGCTGTCCTGCCCCAGGGTTGCGCCCTCCTCCTGGGGGGACACCCACTCCTCTCCCTGGCCAGACCCTTTCCACCCTCTCACCCAGCACACCTCCCTCCACTGGAGTCTGCCTAGTGACCCCCTGGCACCCCCCAGGCAGAGGCCACTCAGGTGCTCAGACACAGAGCTCCCTGCTGGGCCGACGGACCCTCTGGCTATGGGAGGGGTGCAGGGCTGGGAGAGGACTGGGCTGGTACGTGGCGGAGACTGGCAGTAGCTGCCTACCGACTGCTTTGGAAATGTCAGATTGGGGCAATCAGCACAGCTGTGTGTCCCCAAGGACCGGCTTGTTGATTCTCCTGGCCGCGGTCTCCTCCCTGTGCTCGCCTGCCCGCTCCCACCGCTGCTCACCTGTCCACCCAGGCAAGCAGGAGCACCGGGGGCGGCCCGAGGCCTGGATGTGGCAGCGGCCCATCTTGGAACAGAAGGAAGAGCAGGGGTCCTGGAGCTGGGCCTGGCACCTCTCGCCAGTGAAGCCCGAGGGGCAGGTGCAGAGGAAGCTGGGGGTTAAGGATGAGGCGGCGCTTGGGGAGCCCGGGGCGACAGGAAGCAGGGCCTGGCAGCTGCCCCCATTCTGGCAGAGGGCGTTCCGGCAGGGATCCGCAAACTGGCACATCTCACCCAGGAAGCCAGGAGCACACCTGGGCGGGGGGGGCTCACATCACTGGCTGAGGTTGGCCTTCTGTCCCCCCTCCTCCTCCCTTACTCTCCCTCCCCCTTTCCAGTCTCCCACCCCCACAGGCACCTCACCGACAGGTGCCTTGGCCCCGAGGCAGGCTCAGGCAGGTGCCTCCGTTGGCACAGGGTTCTGAGAGGTTCCCGCAGGGCAGCCCTAGGGATGGAGACGGATGAGCCGGGAGCTCCGGGGACCTGTTAGCCTCCTACCCCTGTTCCTCGTCGCCATGTGGTGCCCGCCCCACCCCCCAGATCCCAGGCCTCTCACTTACTAATCCCCACCCCCCTTCCTGTTTTTTCTCTGGCCTCCCAAGTGCAGCCTCCGTCCCTGGTCCCTCGGAAGCAAGACAACAGGGATCAGGAGGGGGGTTGAGGGGACTCCTGGGAGGTGAATGGCTGAGACAGAGAAGGGATTTCCTCCCGGAAGGGCCCAGCATTGAGCCATGGAGGGGGGGTGTTGCAGGGGGAGGTGAGGGGGGGCTGAACCGGGAAAGGGACTTGGTGGACCCTCAACCTTTCCATGTCTCCATCTTGGTCACATCTCTTTCCCTACAAGGTGGTCAGTCTGTTCCTCTCCCCCCGCCCCCCAAATGAGCCCGCTGTCCCCAAGCTCCGGGCTCACTGGGCTCTCCCTGGGGGTGGGCACCCTGCCACCCAACCCAGCAGACCCCTGGCACCAGGCCCACGGCCTTGGTCTGCGCAGATCCGGCAGCAGAGCCGCTCCCTCCACCCAGTGTCGCCTCAAAGCTCCAGGCTCAGCCCTTCGCCCCAACCCGCCAAAGGCCTCCTCAGGACAGTGGGCCCCCCTCTTCCACCGGTACCTCACCCCTGGTCCTCACCTCCGGTCTTCACAGCCCAGGAGCCCAGCAGCCAGAGCAGCAGCAGCGAAGGGGGCTGCATTCCAGAGCCCAGGCAGCCCTCAGCCCTCCCTGCCGGGAGCCACCTCCTGCGCCACAGCCCCTTCCTCCGCCGTCTTGGCCGCTGCAGGCCTCGCAGCTGAGTTGCTTCCTGAGTCGCACAATGTCCTGGACACCCAAGTGATGGGGGGAGGGAGGAGGGACATTGAGGGGATGAGGGAGGGGCCTTCCATCCCTGGCAACCCCTGCCCCCCCCAGGACAGAGTGGCTGGAGGGCAGGTGAGGGAGGGGACAACAGGGGACAGTCCCAGCCCTTCTGCTGAGGTGGCCTCTGCCTTCCCGAGGTGGGGACTGCAGGGTGGTGCCCGTGCGGCAGGCAGGGCGGAGAGGCAGGGCTGAGGTGGCCTCTGCCTTCCCGAGGTGGGGACTGCAAGGTGGCGCCCGTGAGGCATGCAGGGTGGAGAGGCAGGGTGTGTGTGATGGGGATCTCCTGCGCCTCTCCCGGGGGAGGTGCTTGTTTCTGGGGTCACTCCAGATGCTTCTCAGAGAACCTGCAACTTGGCATAATTTGAAATGACCACCCTGGGCAGAGGACCCAGGGGGCTTCCAGGCCTCACTCCGGCCCTTGCTAGGGCTTCTCCCCTTTGGGGGGAGGAGGGAGATGTCGGCTGCTTTGGGGAAAGTATAAAACCGCCCTCAGTTTTGCCTTCTGGATTAGTCAGAGCAAACACTGCATTTGGTCTTTCCCCTCCCCCATGTCTCCCTTCCTCTACTGCAGAGTCCCTGGGAGGCAAGGCTAGTCATTGACTATTTATTTTTAAAATATGTTGTATTGATTTTTTTAGAGAGAGGAAGGGAGATGGGGGGCGGGGGGAGAGAGAGAGGGAGGGAAACAACGATGTGAGAGAGAACATCTGTTCCTTGCCTCCTGCATGCCCCCTACCAGGGACCCTGCATGTGCCCTGACCAGGAATTGAGGAATCAGTGATGCATTAGAAACAACGATGTGAGAGAGAACATCTGTTCCTTGCCTTTTGCATGCCCCCTACCAGGGATCCTGCATGTGCCCTGACCAGGAATTGAGGAATCAAACAGTGACGTATTAGGTGCACGGGACAGCGCTCAACCAAGTGAGCCACACCAGTCAGGCACCAGTCATTGACTTTAAAATCAGACTAAATAACATCACAAAAGAGAATTTGCTGCCCTGACTCACCTTACCTCCTTGAGTAAGCCCTGGCCGTTGGGCTCAGCATGTCTGGCCTTCCTCTGCTGGCACAGGGCTGAGTCAGGTGACTGGCACAGGTGTGGCAGCAAGCACCCTCTGCAGCCTGGGGCACCCTGAGCAATTTCCTCTGCTGAGGAATGCACCACTTAAAAAAGCTTTTTATTTTAAATATATTTTTATTGATTTCAGAGAGGAAGGGAGAGGGAGTGAGAGATAGAAATATCAATGATGAGAATCATTGATGGACTGCCTCCTGCACGCCCCCCACTGGGGATCCAGCCCACAACCTGGGCATGTGCCCTTGACTGGAATCAAACCTGGGACCCTTCGGGCCACAGGCTGATGCTCTATCCACTGAACCAAACCAGCTAGGCAGCTTTTTATTTTGAAACTAGTGGCCCGGTCCACGGATTTGTGCACATTGAAAGGAAATTAATTAGAAGGTGGCTGATGGGGCGGGGCTGGGTGAGAGGGGCCGGATGTACCATGGAGCCAACCTCCCACAGTCCCTCCCCAGCTGGTCACACCTGGGGAGGGCTCGAAGGAGGTCTGTGGAGTGAGCGGGGTCCCTCTGGCAGGTGGGGTCCCTTGGCCTGACTGGCACATCCCCCAAGTGGTCCCAGAGTGCGAGAGGGCACTCTGTAAAGTTGCTGTCGCTTGGCAGCTCCTGTTTTAAGCATCTGCCCCCTGGTGGTCATTATGTGTCATAGCACTGGTTGGACAGTTGCTTAGGCTTTTATATATATAGACTAGTAGCCCGGTGCACGAAATTCGTGCACTGGGGTAGGGGGGGAAAGGGGCCCCTCAGTCTGGCCTTCACCCTCTCCAATCTGAGACCCCCTCAGGGAATGTCCAATTACCTGTTTGTGTCCACACTTTTAACAGATAACAGCTCCATTGTTGTTTCTTATGCTTAAAACCATTGGAATTAGTAGGTATTCAAAGTGTGTATACATTTTGGGGGGACACCCTGTATATCTCTAGTCAGCGGTGAAAGAAACCAACAGCAGATTTGGAACCCCCAGACAGGGAACCTTGCTCATTCCCCACATGTCTCCCCACTTCACTTTCCACCTTCGTGGGCAGCAGGAGAATCAATGTTTTCTCTCATTAATTCGGAAAAGCACTTCCTGTCACCCGTTGCCTGGCAGGAGTGCGCTAGGCCCCAAGCAAGCAAGGCTCAGTCAGGGCAGCCTTCACTCATGGGTGCTGGCACCCAAAGTGCACATTCCTCCTCTACAGTCGCCCCGACTATCCCACTGTTTCACTGAGAGGACGGAATTCCTCTCTGCCTCTGAGCTCTTTATCTTGAACGCTGACCGAAGGCACCTCAGAGAGGGCCGCCCGCGCCCACCAGGTGTGTCTGTCTGCACCTGCTCCTGCCTCAGCACCTGCATTAACTCCCCAGAGGTGATCTCGTAGCTGCACTGGCCTCCGTGGGAACAGGGCATCACCACTCCGCCCTCTCACTGTCATCTCACAGGCGCCCAC
>NW_005354596.1:30806-31955 GCF_000412655.1 Myotis brandtii | reverse complement strand
CTAACCACTCGCCTGCCTGCCTGCCTGATTGCCCCTAACTGCTTCTGCCTGCCAGCCTGATCGCCCCCTAACCGCTCCCCTGCAGGCCTGATTGACGTCTAACTGCTCCCCTGCCGGCCTGATCGCCCCCCACTGCCTTCTGCTGCTGGCCTGATCACCCCCAAGTGTCCCCCCCTGCTGGCCTGGTCGCCCCCAAATGCCCTCCCTTGCTGGCCTAATTGCCCACAACTGCCCTCCCCCGTTGGCCATCTTGTGGCAGCCATCTTGTGGTGACCATCTTGTGACGACGTCGTGGCAGCCATCTTGTGACTACATTGTGCGAGGGCATCGTGCGTGACGCCATCAAGGCTTTTATTATATAGGATTGCCAGTGCATGTCATATATACTGGCTGGTCAGTCGGACAGTCGGATGGTTGGTCACTTAAACTTTTATATATATAGATAACTTAAAACTCACAGAGAAAGAGCAATGATACTAAAAATAATTCCAGGATATTCTTCACTCAGGATCACCAGTTGATATCATTTAACCATGTTTGCTTTATCATTATTTCTCTAAATACATATTAGAATATTTTTCTGAATCATTTGTGAGTCAGGTTCATTCAAGATATCCCTCTACTGGTAAATACATTGGTGTGAACTTCTTAGGAATAATGTTAGCCCTAGCTAGTTTGGCTCAGCAGATAGAGCGTTGGCCTGCGGGCTGAAGGGTTCCAGGTTCAATTCCGGTCAAGGGCACATGCCTGGGTTGCAGGCTTGATTCCCAGTAGGGGATGTGCAGGAGGCAGCCGATCAATGATTCTCTCTCATCACTGATGTTTCTATCTCTCTCTCCCTCACCCTTCCTCTCTGAAATCAGTAAAAATATATTTTAAAAAAAGAATAATGCTACTCTTTTATTTTTTTTTAATTTTTAAAATTTTTTATTTTTTAACGATACTCTTACATAACCGCAGTACAACTATCAAAATCAGGAAACTGTTAAACAAAAAATGTTACTGTCCATGGCTAAAAGTCTTTTTGTGTGAATATATATATATATATTAGGCCCGGTACACGAAATTCATGCGGGGGGGGGGGGGGTGGTCCCCTCAGCCCAGCCTGCACCCTCTCCAATCTGGGACCCCTTGGGGGATGTCCGACTG
>NW_005354596.1:17421-25593 GCF_000412655.1 Myotis brandtii | reverse complement strand
GGATCAACAGGGCGGGGCTAGCAGTTATGGCTGCTCTCAGTCTTGCCCTCAGAGGCCTGGCTTCTCAGTGTTCCCGCAATCGCTGCAAGCACCTCTGAGAGAAAGCTGCCTTCGAGTTCTGACAGTCCCGCTTCTCCTGTATGAGTCTGGGTCCCCAGAGACTCGCCCGGAACTGGAGCTCAGAGCCTGAGACTCCCTCCCGATTGAAAATGACAACCACGCCCTTAACCGCCAGCCCGCTCTGCGTGCGCCTCTGTACCTTAGTATTTTACTTCCGCACCGCACCTCCTCTGAGTCTCGGTATGCTTTTCTCTTTCCTTCTAGTTGTAGAATTTCCACTCAGCCAGCCTTCCTGTGGTTCTGGATGATGTCCGTTCTGTCTTGTAGTTGTATTTTTGAAGTGGTTGTGCTAGGCAGCAAACTCCGGTGTTTACCTATGCCACCATCTTGGTTTCCTCTCCCCATTCCTCTCTTGCGAGCTCATTTGTGCCTGGCTGGTCCCCATTTCTCTCTCCCTAGTGTTGAGTGTCTGAGCAGTTCTGGCATGAGGGCGCGAGGGCTCGAGGGTGTGAGGGTGTGATGGAAATTTGCATATTAGCTTTTTATTATATATATCCTCACCTGAGGATATGTTCATTGATTCTAAAGAGAGAAAGGAAGAGAGAGAGAGAGAGAGAAACATTGATGTGAGAGATCTACTGCCTCCTGTATGGCCCCCAAGACCATACCAGCAACCTAGGTATGTGCCCTGACCTGGAATCAAACCCACAACCTTTTGGTGTACAGGATGATGCTCCAACCAACTGAGTTGCCCAGCCAGGACTGAAAGTCTTTTTAAAAGAAAGGGTTTAGCCCTGGCTGGGTATCTCAATTGGTTAGAGAATCATCCTGATACACCAAGGTTGCGGGTTCCATCTCCCATCAGGGCACATACAAGAAACAACCAATGATGGGTAAATAAATGGAACAATAAATCGATGTTTCTCTCTCTCTCTCTCTCTCTCTCTCTCTCTCTCTCTCCCCCCAAACCAATGTATTTTTTAAGGGTTTATTAGGGCATTGATAACAAAAGGCCAGCAAGGCCTGGAGCCTAAACCCCAGCAGCATGGTGAGGTGGGAAAGACGACATGTCTGCAGTCCTGGAGTTTTGGATGTTTTGGTACATCAGGTGGGGAAGAGAGAGGTAAGCCGTTCTGAAAGGATTTACATTAGCTATAGACAAAGGAGGCAGAGAAGGTGAAGCAGGCAGCTCTGGGACAGGCAGAGTCAGCAAGGGAGAGGTGTCTGCTCCTGTGGATGAGCTTGGAGCAGATGGGAGGTACACGTGTGAATGAGATCAGACTGCTGGGGTCTGATGGTGCCTGTGTTGGGGGCAGAAATAGAATATTGGGAACCAACCACAATTATCCCATTTAATAAAGAGGTAGTATGCAAATTGACCATCACTCCAACACACAAGATGGCCACCACAAGATGGCCGGCAGGGGAGGGCAGTTGGGGGTGACCAGGCCAGCAGGGGAGGGCACTGGGGGGTGACCAGGCCAGCAGGGGAGGGCAGTTAGGGGCAATTGGGCCAGCAGGAGAGGGAAGTTATGGGAGACCAGGCTGGCAAGGGAAGGAAGTTAGGGGTGACCAGGCCAGCAGGGGAGGGCAGTTAGGGGCAATTGGGCCAGCAGGAGAGGGAAGTTATGGGAGACCAGGCTGGCAAGGGAAGGAAGTTAGGGGTGACCAGGCCAGCAGGGGAGGGCAGTTAGGGGCAATTGGGCCAGCAGGAGAGGGAAGTTATGGGATCCCGTGCCCACTTTCCCATATCTGTATTTCCTATTTCCCATGTGATTTGTGTCCCTCTACCCAGTACAAGCAGTGGCTTATGGGGGGCAGAGCAGATGTCTGTGGCTGACCTGCTGCTCTCCATGCTGCCGGCAGGATTGGAATAAACGCTCACATATGATTCGACCTGTCTCTGCTGAATTGGCTCAGGTAGTGACAGGCAGCCCGGACCCTTGGTTGCCCAGTTACAAATTCTGGTGACCCAGAAGGGCCACAAGAGGGGAATTCCTCTGGGTCAGTACCAAGGATCCCGCTTGCTGCCTGGACCGGGGGTTCCCAGGCTGAGGCCTGGACTTGCAGCGCTGCCAGGAACTTTCCTGTTTTGAGTCCCAGCTGCAGCCTCAGCAATCCCCGTCACCTCACCTGAGACCTAAGCTGAGTTGAGCGTTCTGGGGGTCTGTACCGGGGGAGTCAGTTGTCTGGTGCCCCCATCTGGGGTGAGCCTGACCAGCTCCTCGTTGCAAGCGGCCTCTCAAGGTCCTTGCCTGGTTATTCTGTCTGGCTGTTCACGGTCAGGGCTGGCTGTGCAGGGTCAGGTCAGGCTGTGCAGGGTCAGGGCTGGCTGTGCAGGGTCAGGTCAGGCTGTGCAGGGTCAGGGCTGGCTGTGCAGGGTCAGGTCAGGCTGTGCAGGGTCAGGGCTGGCTGTGCAGGGTCAGGTCAGGCTGTGCAGGGTCAGGGCTGGCTGTGCAGGGTCAGGTCAGGCTGTGCAGGGTCAGGGCTGGCTGTGCAGGGTCAGGTCAGGCTGTGCAGGGTCAGGGCTGGCTGTGCAGGGTCAGGTCAGGCTGTGCAGGGTCAGGGCTGGCTGTGCAGGGTCAGGTCAGGCTGTGCAGGGTCAGGGCTGGCTGTGCAGGGTCAGGTCAGGCTGTGCAGGGTCAGGGCTGGCTGTGCAGGGTCAGGTCAGGCTGTGCAGGGTCAGGGCTGGCTGTGCAGGGTCAGGTCAGGCTGTGCAGGGTCAGGGCTGGCTGTGCAGGGTCAGGTCAGGCTGTGCAGGGTCAGGGCTGGCTGTGCAGGGTCAGGTCAGGCTGTGCAGGGTCAGGGCTGGCTGTGCAGGGTCAGGTCAGGCTGTGCAGGGTCAGGGCTGGCTGTGCAGGGTCAGGTCAGGCTGTGCAGGGTCAGGGCTGGCTGTGCAGGGTCAGGTCAGGCTGTGCAGGGTCAGGGCTGGCTGTGCAGGGTCAGGTCAGGCTGTGCAGGGTCAGGGCTGGCTGTGCAGGGTCAGGTCAGGCTGTGCAGGGTCAGGGCTGGCTGTGCAGGGTCAGGTCAGGCTGTGCAGGGTCAGGGCTGGCTGTGCAGGGTCAGGTCAGGCTGTGCAGGGTCAGGGCTGCTGTGCAGGGTCAGCCATACATGGTTGTTTGTCTGCTGTGCGCACTTGTAAATATTGTAATTGGGGTGGTTTTGCCTGGTGTAATTTTGCCTATAATCTTGCTTAAATTGTTCAATGATGGGTGCTGGTGGCTCGATCGCAAAAGATATTCCATTGGGATGGATCTTGGCTGGACTGCAGGCCTGGGGACACCACGGGCTGGGAGTTGTCCCACCGAAGCCTCTGAGGCCCAGAGGCCTCAGAGTCCCTGGGCTGCTTCTGGGCTGTCCCTGGGGCCCACATCTTCGTGCAGGGAGGGCTGTGGTCTGGCAGAAGCCATAGCGGGGTAACCAGGGAAGGTGCTCCCGGTAGAGACGGATGTAGGGGCGGAGTTCTCATTTTAAACCTCCCGGTCCATTTCTCCTTGGATGTTGTCCCCTCCAACCCCAAACTTTCTTACTTTGTTTCACCCGAATGTCCTCCTGGGAGGCAGACCTCTGAGGAGTAATATGGGCTTCCCCTCCACCGCAGCTCCTCAGCAGGTGAGGCCCACGGAGGCCGCTGCCATGGGAGAGGGAAGGGCTCTTCTCCTCCGTGCCTGCCTCACTCCTGCCAGTGTCTGGCCAAGGGAGGTACCACCCTTATTCTGCTGCTCCTCCTCCTCTAGGCCCTTCCTGCCTGGGGGTCCCCCAGCCTCAGATCCCTGCTGCTCCTCCTCCTCTAGGCCCTTCCTGCCTGGGGGTCCCCCAGCCTCAGATCCCTGCTGCTCCTCCTCCTCTAGGCCCTTCCTGCCTGGGGGTCCCCCAGCCTCAGATCCCTGCTGCTCCTCCTCCTCTAGGCCCTTCCTGCCTGGGGGTCCCCCAGCCTCAGATCCCTGCTGCTCCTCCACCTGTAGGCCCTTCCTGACCCTAAGGGGAAAGGGGGTTACTACCTCAGGTCCCTGCTGTCCTGGTGAGTCCTGCCTCCTGCTGGCAGCTTCCCCTCCCAGTCCTCTCTCCTCATTTTCAGGGGCTGGGCTCTCCTCACTGGGGACTCTTCTCTGTTGGCAGAATCTGCAGGGCAGAGTCTGGGCTCTTTCCCGCCCCGTCCTGGGCTTAGCCTCGCACCCTCCCTCTGTCTGGAACCTCTGGCCCAGCTCTGTCAGTTCCTGGGTTTTCGCAGAGGCCAGGTTCTCACCCCCATCTGGGCGCTCTGGCCAGCAGGTTCGGAGTCTCCCCAGGGAGCCCAAGCTGGAAACGGAGGCCACTGCTCCTGCAGCTCTCCCAGGCGCAGCCCCTCCCCCTTTCTCTCCGTACCCCCCACCCCTCAGGGCGTGGTGGCTCCCTGCTGCTGGGGGTCTGCCTTCCCGTCCACGTTGTTGTGTGATTTCTCCACTTCTTCACCTGCCCTGTCAGTGGGCCCCCTTGTGAGGCTGCTCAGAGCAAGAGACTTGGTGTTCCCTGTTAGAAGCAGGACCAGAGAGGTGTTGGGAGAGACCTTGACTCACTGTGAAAAGCCAATTCATTCAAGCAATGAAAGCATGCACCTTTATTGAAAAAGCAAAGCCAGCAACTTATGCATCTGGCTTAGAAGGGCAGCCGGGCGCTCAGCTGATCTGAAGAGCGAGTTGGGTGGGGTCCGGGGCATTACACACCCTCCTGTCTACAGGTCTCACAATTCCCCGGGGACTATTTTGGTGCAGAGTAATTCTCAAGGTCCCTTTTGACTTTGTTGTGGCCTTCCCAGAATTCATGAGAGTCACCTGGCAACTTTATCCTGACAAACCTGAGGCTGCTGGCTTCTCTGCCCAGGGAGTAAAAATACTCTTTTTTTCCTTTCCCCTCCCCCTCCCTTTCCCCATTCTCTCATCATCAGGGAGGTTTTTAACCATTTGCCCTCCAGGGTCCTTGGCTGGGGAAGATGATGGCTTGTTAGTTACAAGCTGGCTGCAAATTGCCCACACCATCGGGCCTTGTTTTACTTTCCCGTCTCAGTTTCCCTATCCCCCTGCCCTGGAATCCGGTAACATTCCCAGGTGCACGCGGCCCATGGACACGTGTGCAGGGAGTGTGTCCTCTGGCCTTTCATTAGGGGAGGGGCAGGTGAGGAGAGAAGCTTTGGGTTTGGGGGAATGGCAGGGACAAGGTCTGGTGTGGGCCCTTTTCAAAGAGAGGGTGCCTGTGTGCACGCATGTGCACGACTGTGTGTGTGCGTGTGCGCGTGTGTGCACGTGTGTGTGCGTATGTGTGTGTGCGTGTGTGCATGTGTGCGGTCCGTGACAGGAGAGACCCCTGCCCTGTCAGGCCTGGGGCAGCAGTGAGACTGGGGAGCAAGGTGGGGCAGACCAATGCGTGGGGACATGTTTGCCCAGAGACCCTGACATTGTCCCAGGGTTCCCTGTGGGAACTCAGTTTTGTTAAAAAACGAGTAACAGTTTATTAAAATAAAGAAATATAAAATTAATAGGAGGAATAACAGTAAAGCGTCGGTGAGTGAGTACGTGGTGAACTCGTCCCACCCCAGAGCACTCCCTGGTGTCCTCCCCCGTCCTGCCTGCCCTCAGCCTTCCGAGTCCTGTCAGGCCTGGGGCAGCAGTGAGACTGGGGAGCAAGGTGGGGCCGACCAATGCGTGGGGACATGTTTGCTCAGAGACCCTGACATTGTCCCAGCGTTCCCTGTGGGAACTCAGTTTTGTTAAAAAATGAGTAACAGTTTATTAAAATAAAGAAATATAAAATTAATAGGAGGAATAACAGTAAAGCGTCGGTGAGTGAGTACGTGGTGAACTCGTCCCACCCCAGAGCACTCCCTGGTGTCCTCCCCCGTCCTGCCTGCCCTCAGCCTTCCGAGTAATCCTTGCCTGGCTCCTGCCGCTCAGCCTGCTTTGCCCGTGGACTCCATCCGTCAGGAATCCTGCAGAGAGCGGCGGTCCGTCCGTCCGTCCATCTGGTTTCCTGGGTCCCCTGCAGCTTCTAAGATCCCTTGGAGGCACCGCCCACCCTCCTCAGTGTCCAGGAGGGAAGAGCCCTTTCTGTCCGCCACGTGCTGGCCACAAGGGGGCAGCAGAGCCTGACGGACCCTGGTGCGACCTGGCGGTGCTGGTCCACTGTTCCCTGGGCTACCGCCGCCCCCCGCTCCCCGCCCCCAGCACCCTTTTATGGGCGCCTCCCAGGCAGGGTGTTCCTGCTTCCCCCTTGGAGACCTGCTGCTTTAGAGAAGATTCTGGAGCAGAGGTTTGGAGCGAGCCGGCTCCACACTCTAGTGATCTCACTCTCCTTCCAGTGGCGCGCTGGTGTTGGAGGAGGTATTTAGGTGGATCAAGGGCAGAATGAAGGGGCCAGAGACCAGGCTGGAATAAACTGGGGAAACGGGGCGGGATGATGAGCGATCCAGGTCCGACAAAGGCAGGAAGGAGGGTGAGCGGTCTAACGACCCCAGCACAGGGGCAAATCTTACAGAACACCGGCAAACAAAACCCAAAGAAGCCCATCAGCCAGGAAACAAATGTATAGTAAGACCAAGACCAACGAGGAGGGGCAAGAATAAGATAAAAAGCCAGGGGCTGCCCCAGTGGGGCCCTGGGCCCTCGCTCAAGCTGCCCCTCCGACTTTGGCTTTTAAGTGAATTTTGCCTCTTGCTGCAATTCCCTGTCTGCTGCCAGAAGGTAACCCTGCTGACCCCCAGCACCGCTGATACTTTGAACATCAGTTAACAATTATGTGCAAACATTACACAGATTATAAAAACAAACACCAATAACACATCAAAAGAGACAAGAGTAAGCTTTTATAATAGACATTCTAATGTTAAAAAAATAAATTTTTATTGGTTTTAGGGAGGAAGGGAGAGGGAGATAGAAACATCAGTCCCCCCCCCCCCGCCCCCCCCCCCCCCCCCCCAGGACAGAGCCTGCAACCCCGGCCTGTCTTGACCAGAATCAAACTGTGACCTCCTGGTTCAGGTCGATGCTCAACTGCTGAGCCACCCCGCCAGGCCTAACGTTTTTTTTGCCTCCCCTCCTGCCCTTAGACTCCGGGAGCGCTGCTGGGGTTGGGGCCCCCAAGCTGGTGGCCCCCCCTGAGAGCTCTGCTGAGCTTTGGGGGGACCTGGCTCCTGTCAGAGGTTGGCCACACAACCACGTGCCTCCAGCAGGTCCCTCAAGGTGTTCAGCCTCTGTCTTCCGGCTGTAAAAGGCGACAGCAAGACTCCCCTCAGAGGATGTAGTAAACCACTCATGGCAATGTTCAGAGCAAAGCAGCACTGGGGCAGGGCGGGCCTGAGGACTGGGAGACCCCATGAGGGGCAGCCTGGCTCTGGGCTTCAGCCACAGCTCACCCTGGAGGGCCGGCATGGGGTGTGAGCATCAGTCTCTCAGGGTTTGCCTTGGCCTCTGGCCTCTGGTGCCCCAGGCGCCTCTCCCCTGAGCCTGTAGGTACAGAGGTCAAGGTGCCAGGCCTCCAGGCCCTTTCCTATGACTTGGAACTCAAACCCCAACCTCTAGGGTTTGCCTGTTTCACCCCTGACATGGCAATGTTCAGAGCAAAGCAGCACTGGGGCAGGGTGGGCCTGAGGACTGGGAGACGCCATGAGGGGCAGCCTGGCTCTGGGCTTTAGCCACAGCTCACCCCGGAGGGCCGGCATGGGGTGTGAGCATCAGTCTCTCAGGGTTTGCCTTGGCCTCTGGCCTCTGGTGCCCCAGGCGCCTCTCCCCTGAGCCTGTAGGTACAGAGGTCAAGGTGCCAGGCCTCCAGGCCCTTTCCTATGACTTGGAACTCAAACCCCAACCTCTAGGGTTTGCCTGTTTCACCCCAATGGATGTGTCTCACCTACCTGGGATCGAGGGTGAGAAAATCCTTCCCAGGTCACTGACTGGGCCACCCCATGGGCAGTACATGTGGTCACTCTCTGTAAATCATTCACCAGCATCCTGGTGACTGACAGACACTTGCCCATTCTGGGCACCCATTCCCAGATATGTCAGGGCTGAATGCTGGGAGGGCTCTCCCTCCCTCCCTCTCTCCCTCCCTCCTTCCTTCCCTCCTTCCCTCCCTCCCTCCCTCCCT
>NW_005354596.1:16236-17311 GCF_000412655.1 Myotis brandtii | reverse complement strand
TCCCTCCCTCCCTCCTTCCTCCTCCTCCTTCCCTCCCTCCTTTCCTCTCTCCCTCCCCCTCCTTCCCTCCCTCCTTCTCTCTCCCCTCCCTCTCCCTTTCTTCCTTCTTTCCTTCTCTTTCTCAGGCCACCTTCTCTGTCTGCTTCCTTTCCTTTTACTTTCTTACTAGTATTTATCTGTGTAATAAAATGTATTATATTTTCTGTAAAAACATCTTTCCCCCTGGCCTCACTCTGCCTCCTCTCCTGCTTGGAGCTCAGACTTTGGAGGCAGAGAGGATGGCCCACCCAGAGGGTGTGGGGCGGTGCCCGGCCAGGGGTCTCTGCAGCGGACCCCTGGGTGGACCTGGGCAGGCCCGATCCTGGGGTCCGGTGAGGCTCCTGGGATTCCCGGAAGCACTGTGGCTGGACAGGCGGCTCTGGGGCAGCAGCCTGATGGGGGGCGGCTCAGGGAAGGTGAGTGCCCACCTGTGCCCAGGGGAGCGGGCTGCCACCAGCCAGGGTCCCGCTGGTTAGAGAACGGAAGGACACCTTTTATGTTTTATTTTTTAACTGCATAATAGGTTAATTATATCCCCATATAGTTTTTTTCCCGATAAAGTTTTTAAAAACACACCTTCATGCAACAGTTCTGATAAACACCGTTTTACTTCATTTTAATGTCCACTGTTGGTAGAAGAAAAAAAGAGACATTTTTAGGAATATATTTGCCTGACAAAGCTTGTTTCCATTTACGTTTAGCAGCCCATTGGATGTCACATACAGACTTCAAACCATTAGCTTGCAGTTTCATCGCAGGTTCACCCCAAATGCATCTTACATCACGATACCCCGGGGAAGGAACAGAAACAGGACACACGGGAGGAGCTGGAGCTGGAGGACCTGAGGTTCTGAACGCTCTGCTCACGACTCTGGCCCAAAGGTCACTTTTTAAAATTGAACTTATGGGGTGACATTGGTTGATGAAATTATACAGGTTCCAGGCGTGTCATCTGCACATTGTACTGTGTTTACCGCGCCAAGCAAGTGTCCTGGCCCGCACAGTCTCTAGGGGCTCCGGGTCCCGGGCGGCGGCC
>NW_005354596.1:8893-16037 GCF_000412655.1 Myotis brandtii | reverse complement strand
CCTCGGGAGCCCGCGTCCCTTCGCACCCCGAGTGCGTCGGCTCAGGAACGACAAGCTTTTAAAGTTGAAACAGGAGCCACCACCTTCTTGTGTGCATGTGTGTGTTTGTGATTCTTTCTGTTTTTAATTTTTTCAAAGAGTCAGCAGTCAATTTTGAAGTTTTTCCTGAAGAAGCTAATCCAGAGAACCCTCCCTCCTAACAGTGTCCAGATAAATTAAGCCCTACCGATGGCACGTTTTTAAAAAAGGGGTTTAATCGTCCCACTCACTGTCACATTTTAAAAATCACAATTCGGTTGGCATTCCCCTTTAATGGCTTAGGTATTTATCCGAACGGTTGTGAAAGTACCGAAAGTACCGAAGCAACTAGGAGATAAGAGGTAATATCGGGCTGTTTAGCCAGCAAGTCAAATGCTGACCTCAGCAGCCTTAGGGCAATTTATACTTGGGCCAGAAAAGTCCTTCCCGGCTAGTGAACAGCGTCCTCCGTCCTCCGCTGTTGAGGCAGCTGGACCCTGCCCCTGAGCAGCTGGGAGGGGCGGTGCGGCCTGCTGCTCTGTCCTTCCAGGCTCTCCTGGGATGTCTGCCCCGCCTCCCCCCAATCAAAGGGCCAGGATTCAGGGCGAGATAAGCTTCCAGGCCTACCATGGGGCAATTCTGAGTCCAAGGTCCCTTTCTGCCCCTCCTCACCCTGTCTTCGTGCAGCTGGGGGCTGGGCTTAAGGGCTGGGGTGGGGTGGGCAGGGGTCTCCTTGCAGCTCTGGGCCCCCCACTTTAAGGTTCCTGGATTCCCGGTTACCTGATCTGTGTTTGCACGCGTGAGAACCAAGAGGCCCAGTCCCCAGCAGTTAGGAGGTGTTCAATAAAACACTTTTTCCTCTGTCTTTTCATAAAATTTCCCTGCTGCCTCTCAGGCCTGGAAAAGTCTCTCTGTTGGGCAGGGATTGGTGGTGGCCGTGGGGGTGAACCCTAAGCAACATTGGTTCTTGTCTTGTTAGTGCTTTTTGGCTCCATGTGGATGTTACAAGTATCGCGAGTGTGAGGGGCCTGGGAGAAACCGAGCTTTGGGAAAGGCAGCGTGGTGTGCTCAGGGGTGGCCCGGAGTCCGGGGCCTAGAGTTTAATGTCTCAGGGGCTCCGGGCAGAAAGCAAGGGCTGGTGCACCAGGGTCAGGGAGCCCTGGCTGCCGGGCCATTCAGAGCTGTGGAGAGGGACCCGTGTGGCTGTCACACTCAGAGGCTTGGCTTCCTCTCTGAGGATGAGGATGAGGATGAGGATGAGGATCGGCACCCAGAACCCAGCCCCCTGGCCGCCCCGTCAGTGCCCACGGGCTCTGTGGGCTGCTCTAATCTGTCATCGTGCAGCTTCCTGTACCTGGGTGCACTGTCCAGAGGGCGGGGCAGAGTCGCGCCCGGCGAGCTTTGTCTTTCTAAGGTGGAAGGAGCTGGGGAAGGGCCTGGCCTCTGCAGACGCCCCTGCAGCCCCCAGCTCTGCTTCTCCGCTTCCTGGGAACCAGCTCCTCTGCCCCTGGGAGCCCCGGCACCCAGCCTGGGCGCGCAGCAGGGCCGGGCTCTGAGCGGCTGAGCGCAGGGGCAGACAGGGCGCAGATCGGGGCTCTGGGCCCCTGGACCTTCTCCAGCTCGGTGCTGAGACGCTGGCTCCAGAAGCCCGGCCTTCCCCGCAGGCACGCTGGTTTGGGGGACACCGTGGTCAAGAGGAGGAAGCAGGGAGCAGTGCGGGGAGGAGGCGGCTGAGAGCAGGTGCGGAGGGTGGGACGTGGCTCCGGGAGGGGGATCCTTGACCCGGAGGCAGAGCTCTTGGCGGAGAGAGGGAGGAAGAGTGCCCTGTCAGTGGGTGACTGGGCCCCGCTGGCCCCTGCAGGAAGGGGCGGTGGGTGGGAGTCAGCGAGCAGTCTGAGCAGGGGGGTGGCTGTGAGGGAGCCAGTCTCCTGGGGAGGGGTCCCTGCTCACGTCCTTCCTGGCGAGGGGCGGGGCTGGCCTCTGTCCCGGGGTCAGTGTGGTGGGCGAACAAGGGAGAGGGAGGGATGGTCGCCCTGGGGCAGGTGCTTCGGAAGGAAGGCCGCTCTCTGGGCAGGCTGCCTGTGCCCTGGGTGCCGGGGGTGGGAAGGGCAGGAGTGGCTGCCCCCCCAGCGACCCTAAAGGTCCTCTAGCTGCACAGGTTTCCAAAGGCCCAGGCGCAGTCCTCTCTGCATCCGCTGGGTGGGGCCCACAGCCCATGAGCATGAGGAGTCCAGGGAGGGCTGGGCTGGGCTGGGGCTGGCCCGCCACCGGCCTGCTGTCCCCTCTGAGGCCCAGCTCCCTCTGTGGGCCCTCACCCGCCTCCGCCCGCCTCTCCCCCGCGCAGAGGAATGGAGGGTCGCCCCAGCAGCTCTGAGCTCCACCATCTCACCGCCCTGCTCCTCCTCATGCCGCTGCTGCTCACTGCGGGGTCCGCAGGTGAGTGTCGCCTGACCCTCTTCCTGTGTCTCTCCCAGGCGGGCGGGACCCCGGGTGGGTGGGGCCCAGGTCCCCTGCGGGCGCTCTCCATCAGGAAAGGGGAGGGGGGGCAGTTGGGGGAGGCCCTTCTCTAAGAGGCAATAGTTGTAGTTAATGTTCAAGAACAGTCCCCGAACCAGGAAATTAGGATGCGGCCTGGACGATGGGCCATTGAGGAGCGTGCGAGGTTTAAAGTCAGCTTCAGAAGTGTGGGGTGCCTGTCCTCTCTGCCGCGCTGCCGGCTGTGTTGGGACCCTAAGCACCTCTCGTCCCGGGACCATTTCATTCCATGAGTAGCTACAGGGTGCCGCCGTGTGTCAGCTGTTCTGTGAGCAACACAGAGGGGCTGTCTTCACAGAGCGGCATTCCCACAGGAGGCGGCGAATGTGCAATGCAACTGCCCAGTCCCAGCGGAGGCAGAGAGAGGTGGGGGTGCAGTGGAGCAGGCGGGAGTGGCTGCGGGGAGGTGGGCAGTGTGGGCCGGGAGCTGGCAGGGGCTTGGAGGAGCAGGGCTGGGAGCCCCTGAGGGACCCTACAGACAGGACCGGCTGGTGCGGAGCTGGCACATGCGGGGGTTCAAGGCACAGAGGACATTGGAGCGGAGTGGGCTTGAGGGATGGGAGCGGGGTATGGCGGGAGTCTCTCTTTTCCGCGTCCAGCATAGAAAGAGAAATGAACCAGTTCTTTGAGTAGAGGCGCTTGGGATTGAGAAATGAAATAAAGAGACAAGACAAAGAAATAGAAAGAGAAGCTGGGACCGGGTGGGCTTCTGCCCTTTGATGGAGGGACAGACAGGGCGGCCAGCACCGGAACCATGTGTTTAATTTATACCCAAATACCAGGAAGTTACATCACATCTGGGTGGGCCTTGAGTTCCTGGGGACACAATGAGATGCACCCCTAGCACCTGGGCTGGAAAGGTCAGACTGAGTGGCTCCTCCCCTCTTGGCTAGGACCGCCCTCAGGGCGTGGCTCTGCCTGCGCCCGCCGAGGGTCGCAGGGCTCCGAGCGGAGCAGGGACACGGCAGGTGACAGGGTCACAGGCGGGAGGGGGGGAAGAGGACAGATGAGCCTCGGCTGAGGCCACGCAGCCCAGGTGAGGGGGCCCCTCGGATGTGCAGCGGGCGGTGCTGCCGCAGAGCCCGTCATGCCTGTCCACAGGCTGGGGCGGCTCTGAGGGGCGGCCTCCTCCTCTCCTCCAAGCAGTGCTTGGGCCCCGCGAGCAGGGCTGAGTCCCCACAGAAGCCGACCGAGGAGAAAGGCGGGCCACCTGGGTGCGGTGGGAGGGGGTCCCTGGGCGAGGCTGAGCGAGCAAGAGTTGGGACCTGGTCAGTTTCCAGTCCTGTCCTTGGAGGGGCCAGGTGGGCGCTGTGTTCTGGGGGGTCCCGAGCCTCAGTGTCAGCTGCGGGGACTCGCCAGCCATGCCCGTTCTCGGGCCACCCACCGAGTCAGAGCTGTGTTTACAAGCCCTGCTGGTGACTCCACCCCGAGTGACGGGAGCCCAGGTGGAGAAGGGGGTCGTTCGGACATTCCGCCCAAACTTTGTGACCAGAAGATCGTGCCCTGATTCCGAGCGGCTACACCCGCGCCCCTGCCTGGGCCTTCCGGCCTGAGGGTGTGTGCATCTCCGTCTTCCTCCCTCTTCCTGTGTCCACAGAGGAGTTCGCGGTCCTGGGCCCCGCGGAGCCCCTGGTGGCCGTGCTGGGCGGGGACGTGGAGCTGCCCTGCCGCACCGCCCCGGCCAGGAGCGCGGAGAACATGCAGCTGCGCTGGTTCCGCTCCAAGTTCTCCGAGGCCGTGCTCATCTACGAGGACCGCGGGGAGCAGCCCGAGGAGCTGATGGCCCAGTACGCAGGGCGGACCTCGCTGGTGACGGAGCTCCTGGGCCAGGGGCAGGCTGCCGTGCTCATCCGCGACGTCCAGGCCTCCGACGACGGGCCCTACTCCTGCTTCTTCAGGGAGGGGGAATTCTATGAAGAGGCCAGCTTGGAGCTGAAGGTGGCAGGTGGGTGACTTGCTCTGCACTCTCCCGGGGCCTCCAGGACCGTGCAGTCCAGCCCCTCGCTTTATGGAGAGGAAAGGGCGGCTCATTCACTCCTTCATTTATTCACTGAAAATATAGAGAACCCCCACTGCGCGCCAGGCCTGTTCTGGGCGCCTGGGATACACCGTGAAGCAGAGCCCTGCCTGTGCCGTTACCTTCTAGACCAGGGGTCCTCAAACTTTTTAAACAGGGGGCCAGTTCACTGTCCCTCAGACCGTTGGAGGGCCGGACTATAGTTTAAAAAAAAACTATGAACAAATTCCTATGCACACTGCACATATCTTATTTTGAAGTAAAAAAACGAAACAGGAACAAATACAATATTTGTATTTGCATGTGGCTCGCGGGCCGTAGTTTGAGGACCCCTGTTCTAGACAGTAGCTAGGGAGATACACGGTACGTGGGTTACGCAGGCAGGCGGTGGGCAGTGCTGAGGATACAAGGCCAAGTAGACAGGGAAGCAGGCCAGGCTGCGGGGTGGGGCGGGGGCAGGCTTCATGGTCACACAGGGCTCACCTGGGCTCTTCCTGACACTCTGAGCACAAGTTCCAAGGAGGGAGGGATGTAGCAAGTGGCTAGGGGGCCAGGAGGGTGCCCAGCAGAGGGAGCCCCCGTGAAGCCAGAGCTGGGGTGTGGCTGGAGGGCTCCCGGCACCTGAGGAGGCCACCGTGGTTTGTCCGTGAGACGAATGAAGGGGAGGGCGGTAAGAGCTGAGGATCCTGGAAAAGGATGTTCCTGGTGCAGGGTGGGCCGATGGACAAGCCAGGACATTCACAGGGAGTGCGCGCCCAGCAGGTGCCTGAGGTCACCAGCCCAGGTCACAGTTCCACTGAGCACTTTGAGGCTGACGGCCTGGGATTGGATGAGGCAGGTGATTGTGTTTTGAGCAGCTACCGAACAGTCCTGTGACCCGAGTTGTGGCCCCTCGGGGCCCAGGTGGGGGGAGGCGGTCAGTGGGGAGAGCAGGTGGAGGAGGCCGGTGGGGGGAGGCGGTCAGTGGGGAGAGCAGGTGGAGGAGGCCGGTGGGGGGAGGCGGTCAGTGGGGAGAGCAGGTGGAGGAGGCCGGTGGGGGGAGGCGGTCAGTGGGGAGAGCAGGTGGAGGAGGCCGGTGGGGGGAGGCGGTCAGTGGGGAGAGCAGGTGGAGGAGGCCGGTGGGGGGAGGCGGTCAGTGGGGAGAGCAGGTGGAGGAGGCCGGTGGGGGGAGGCGGTCAGTGGGAAGAGCAGGTGGAGGAGGCCGGTGGGGGGAGGCGGTCAGTGGGGAGAGCAGGTGGAGGAGGCCGGTGGGGGGAGGCGGTCAGTGGGGAGAGCAGGTGGAGGAGGCCGGTGGGGGGAGGCGGTCAGTGGGGAGAGCAGGTGGAGGAGGCCGGTGGGGGGAGGCGGTCAGTGGGGAGAGCAGGTGGAGGAGGCCGGTGGGGGGAGGCGGTCAGTGGGGAGAGCAGGTGGAGGAGGCCGGTGGGGGGAGGCGGTCAGTGGGGAGAGCAGGTGGAGGAGGCCGGTGGGGGGAGGCGGTCAGTGGGGAGAGCAGGTGGAGGAGGCCGGTGGGGGGAGGGGGGGAGGGGGTCAGGGGGGAGAGCAGGTGGAGGAGGCGGGTGGGGGGAGGCGGTCAGTGGGGAGAGCAGGTGGAGGAGGCCGGTGGGGGGAGGGAGGCTGTGTTGGGGGAGCTGGATGCCCTGCTGAGGAAAGAGTACAAGGCAGTGCGGGACGGTCCCCCTGGCAGCTGAGAGGACGGATGGAGGGAGCATGGCTGGGGCTCGGACGGACCCGGTTATGAGGGGGGAGGTGACGACCCGAGTGGCACTGGGCGGGCAGAAGGGATCGCACATCGTGAGGCTTCCAGAGTAGACCCACTGGGTGAGTAGGTTGGGGACACAGACAGTTTGCAGAGAGAGGGGACTGTGGCGCTGTGGCTGGTGAGAAAGAAACGCCTTTTCTAAGGGTCCCAGCCAGCGTGACCCACTCAGGGCACCCAGCCTGCCACCAGCCAAACACCTGCAGCGCCCTTTCGTGCAGAGGCCACTAAGCCTCTGCAAGGAGAACGGAAGGGCAGGAGTCACAGATAGTTTACCTGAACTCACCTGCTAACTGGGTGGCCATCTATGAGCTCATTGGAGGAAAAGCTCAGCCTTTGGAAGGGAGGTGGTTTACAGCTCAGAGCGCGCCCACTGCAGCCCGCCTGCTGCCGCGGGTGGGAGGGAAGTCCGGGGGGAGGGAAGGCCAGAGGTTAAAATATCAGAGGGGCCTCCATCTCCTCCCTGCGCAGGTGTGGGCTCTGCCCCACGAGTGCGCATCACAGGGCCGGAGGAGGACGGGGTCCGCGTGGAGTGCGCGGCCTCTGGGTGGTTCCCGAAGCCCCAGGTGCACTGGCGAGGCGGTGGCGGAGCGCAGTTCCGGGCGTTCTCCGAGGCCCACGCCCAGGACGCCCGCGGGCTGTTCAGCGTGGAGGCCGCACTGGTGGTGAGAGACCGCTCTGTGGGCAACGTGACCTGCTCCTTGCACAACCCCATCCTGGGCCAGGAGAAGGCTGTGGCCATTTTCATCCCAGGTCAGAGCAGCTCCCGCTCCCCAGCTGGAGGGAGGGCGGGCCTGTGCGCGCTGGGGGGCTGTCCC
>NW_005354596.1:3619-8038 GCF_000412655.1 Myotis brandtii | reverse complement strand
GGGGCCCCTGCCTGGTGCAGAGCCCTTCTTCCCCAAGGCCCCGCTCTGGAAGCTGGCTTTCTGGGTGAGCCTGGCCGCGCTGGGGCTCCTGCTCCTGGGGGCTGGCTACTGCGCCCACAGAGAACATTCCACGAGACTGCGGGCGCGCAGTGACCGGGAGACTCTGCTCCGGGCTAAGGAGGAAGACCGGCGGGCAAAGGAGGCGGCGCTGACGGCCACAGGTGAGGCAGGGCAGGCCCAGGCGGTGGGTGTGGCAGCCGTGCTGAGAGGGGCAGGCCCAGGGCGGCGCCAGCCCTCGGGGAGACCTCCGCGGAGACCCAGAGAGGGCTCCGCAGGCTGGGGGTTTGCAGGGGGGACCTCAGGCTAGAGCGGCTCTCTCCCGCTCGCTGTCGCTCCTCTCAGGGATGGCAGCTCATGCTGGTTCTCACTCTTTCAGATGAACTGCAGGCCCAGCTCGGTAGGTTCTGCTCCCCCTGACCTCCCTGCCCCGTGGGAGACCCTCGGGGCTGGCTCACCTGTCCTGTGTTTTCTCTCAGACTGGAGGAGGAGCGTGTACCTGGCTGGTGAGTGACTCCACGGTCCTCGTTCTCCTGCCCCAGCTGGCCCAGTGTCCCTCTCCCGGCTTCTGTCTGGGCACACACGTGTGGACCCTTCCGGGGGGCAGAAGTGGGAGCTGGTGGGAGGCAGCCCCCTGCTCCGCGAGCTCCCCTGACCAGGCCCCCCTGACCGACCCGGCTGCTGCTGTTCTCCACCCAGTGCTGGGGAACCGGGCGTGATGGCGGCTGGGTCTGCCAGGCACCTGGTCTCATTCCAGCCCTGACCACCCTGTACAGCCTTCAATGCGCGGAGCTCGGTCAGCACCTGGAAAGGGCCATGTAAATAAGTGGGGTCATTAAGTGTAGGATTGTGAGCTCCTGCCTTCCCCTAAAACACCACCCAGAGAGTCTGTTTTCTCCACTTCCTGCGGGTGCTGATCAAAAGCGATTGGGGGAGCCCTGGCCAGTGGGTTCAGTGGTTAGAACATTGGCTCTCCCACCAAAGGATCACAGGTTCAATTCCCGATCAAGGGCGCCTACCTGGGTTGTCGGGTTGATCCCTGGCCCCGATTTGGGCGCATCTGGAGGCAACCAATGTCTCTCCTTCTCCCCCCCTCCCCGTTCCTCTCCCTCCCTCCCTCTTTTCCTCCCTCCCTCCCTCCTTCCCACTTTCTCTAAAAATCAATGGGAAAAAATATCCTACAGTGAGGATTACCTGGGTTGTCGGGTTGATCCCTGGCCCCGATTTGGGTGCATCTGGAGGCAACCAATGTCTCTCCTTCTCTCACCCCTCTCCCCCACTTCTCTCCCTCCCTCCTTTCCTCCCTCCCTCCCTCCTTCCCACTTTCTCTAAAAATCAATGGAAAAAAATATCCTACAGTGAGGATTAACAGAAAAAGTCACTGACCGCTCAGGGGACGGTGCCGGATGGGTGTCCGCGCCCGGAAAGGGGCCGTGCTGGTTACCTGTAGAAACTGTTTATGTGAGGCAGGTTGGCCGCTTTAGCCCAGATCTCACCTCACATCCCCGTCCTTAAGTTAATTCCCATTTTGAGTTATTTTCCAACTAACCCTTTGTCAGAAAAAGATTGGATATGAAAGTGCTTTCTTACAATTACAGAATAATTTATATTTTATTTCCTAAAATATTTCCACACATAGTGTACCTTTTCATCCTGAAGAGCAACGGTGAGTAGTAGCAAGTGAAATGGGAGTTTCTGAGGTTGTTTTGGCTCAGAGCAGCTAGGTGACTGGCCAGAGGCTGCACAGCAGCAGCCCACCTGCCACGGGGTTTCCCTCAACCCCTGCCGGGCACTCTCCCTGTAGGCTGTCTCCCCTGGGGAGCCGGGCAGCCAGAGGTTCCTGCTGTGCAGGGTGTTGTGGCCGAGGTCTCACCAGGTGTGTTCCCTTTCAGCCTGGAGGAAGGCCCAGCTGTATGCAGGTAAGTGACTCAGTTTCCTGTGGCTTCACCTCCCCAGCCTCGACCCTGCCCCCTTCTCTGTCAGTGGACCGCACCCCAGGGTGGGGTGGGCGAGCCTGCTCTCCTGTCACTTTTGTGGCCGCCATCTGAAGGGTGCCAGGACTCCTCCCTGGGAACACACACCTGCCTCCGTCTGGCCCACCCTCCACCGCAGGTCCCCCCAGGGCTAGCAGCACTGCTGAGCTTACCTTGTTGTCCTGAGGGCGGAGGGGTGGTGAGGAGAGATCGCAGGCCGGGAACACGGTGCCCATTTGCCGTCTCTCTCTAGGTTTCAGAAACCCTGCTTGCCTGGGTAGGACTCAGGTCTTCCTAAGGGTCCTTGGTTTTGGATCCTTCTTGCCCTGAAATCCCTCCCTTTTTGGACCTAGCTTTGTTTTCCGTTTCTTCCTGGTCCTCTGAGAGATTGGTGTCGGCTTCCTGATGCTCTGAGCTCCGTCTGTGCTGGTTCCTCCCTCTCAGCCTCCTTGGCTGTGAGGAGGTGATTGCTTTAAAGCAGGTGTTCTCAGTCTGGGGTCCAGACCCTGCAGGTTCCTGGTACAGTTTTGCTTTCACTACCCATG
Source organism: Myotis brandtii (assembly GCF_000412655.1). Lineage (NCBI taxonomy): Eukaryota > Metazoa > Chordata > Mammalia > Chiroptera > Vespertilionidae > Myotis > Myotis brandtii. Next base: position 5,463 of record NW_005354596.1, on the reverse strand, counting down.
AGAAGGGGAAGAAAATTTGTTAGTGTCTGTCCTCCTACTGAATGCATGTCTTTCCTGCTTTGAACCCCTCCCCCTTCCTTAGAAACCCCTGCATTGGCTCCGACTGGGCAAGATTTCTGTGATCTGTAGCCCCAGTTCTCTTCACTCAGGGCTGGAGTCATCCTCTGAGTTCAGCCCAGCCAGTTGTATTCACTGTTCTTGTGGCTGAGGGGCACCCTGAGTTCAGCTCAATCCGTTTTTCACTTGTAAATGGACATTCTGATCTCCCCAGTTCTTAGAGGAAAACCTGGCTTTCAGGATGGCCGTGTGGCTTGGAACTTGGGAAAGCAACTTAGATACTGAGTCTGGGCCTTTCGGCGCAGGTCAGTCTCCAGACCCTGAGTCCTGAGCGTTAAGCTTTCACGGGAAGGTGGTAGCATGGTGGCTCCATGTGCATGTGTATGCATATGTGTGTGCATGCATTTATGTGTGCGTGTGTGTATGTGTGCATCTGTGTATGTGTGTGTATGTGTGTGTGTTGCATGTATAAAAAGGAAATAAATGCATCAGCTGAATGTTCCAGAAACAATGTCCCCTGTATGCCTGCCTCAGTATGCTTCCGGTCTCTGCGGTCCCTGACATGTGCCGTGTTCTCTTGCAGATTGGCGGCAGGAGAAGTTCCAGGCCTGCGAGTGAGTGTGTTTTTTCTGGGTGCGCCTCCTGCTGCCCCACGACTTCTGGCCTCTCCTTCAGTTCTGTGGTGGGACAGATAGTGGCCCCAGCAGTGGTGGCGGGCTGGGTGGCGAAGGTGATAGCACAGAGCTGGGGCTGGGGCGTGGCTGGTATTGGGTGCTGAATAGATATCCCTCACCCATCGAGTCCAGGCTGGGCCTCAAGGGCCCTGAGACATAACCAACCCCGAATAGGTCCTGTGATTCCTTCTCCTGCTTGGAGGGCCATGGGGTTGCGTCACAAGGCGCTCGGCTCAGGAGGCTGCCTCCCCCTGCAGCTAAGTGTGGGGGTGGGGGAGGTGTGCCCTTGTTGGGGTGGGGGAGGCCTTGCATGAGTGGCCCTCTCTCTGCAGGGCCTGTCACTCTGGACCCAGGCTCTGCGGATTCCAGCCTTGTTGTCTCTCATGAGAGGAGGAGAGTGACCTTGAAGGAGACCTGTGAGGATTCTGGCAGCAGCAGCAGCGTCTTGGGCCTGGAGGGCATCACAGCAGGGCGCTGTCACTGGGAGGTGGAGGTCCCCGATGGGGAAGGAAGCGAGTGGGTTCTGGGGGTCTGCCGGGAAGATGTGAAAAGGACAGGCTGGTACACAGAGTCCCTAGAAAAGGGGTTCTGGGTTGTGGGGAAGTTTGAAGCTGGATTTTGTCCCTGCACTAAGGATGTCACTCCTTTAACCCTGAGGCAGCTTCCTCGCAGGGTGGGGGTTTTCCTGGACTACAGCAAAGGGGACGTCTCCTTCTACAATATGACAGATGGCTCCCACATTTTCTCCTTCCCTCGGGCTTCCTTCTCCGGGACCCTCTTTCCATACTTCAGGTTGAAGTCAGGAGTTGGGTCCTTGACCATCTGCCCCATGGTGGGTGCGCCTGCGGGGCTCCCTGTGCCCCTTAACAATTCTCCTTGCGAGGAGCCTCTGAGCCCCCCAGGCTCTAGTGCTGATGGGGCTGAATCTCCATTACTCCCCCGCAAAGGGGAGGCCCCGCCCCGCCACTGTCCCTGACCCCTCACTAAGGCGCTTCCTGGAGCTGCAGCCTCTCCTGGCAAAGCCTGGGAGGGAGACTGAGTGCAGAGCCCACCCGCTGCGAGCAGAGCCCCACCCCCTGCATGCAGAACCCACCTCCTGTGAGCAGAGCCCCA
>NW_005354596.1:0-3431 GCF_000412655.1 Myotis brandtii | reverse complement strand
CCACCCCCTGCATGCAGAACCCACCCCCTGCTATCAGAGCCCCACCCCCTGCGTGCAGGCTCCCAGGTGTGAGGCTGTGAACAGTCAGTTCCTGCCCAGCTCAGGCAGCAGGTTACAGAAGTTGACTGTGCTGGGCTGGGACAGGCTATTTTGATACGGGAAGTTGTTTTTCTTTGGTAATGAAAAATATTCCATGGGCTCGTTGTTCTGCTTGAATATGCCAGGGGGCGGGGCTGAATTGCTCTGCAGCATTAAGGGGAGTTTCTTTTATCCAACTTGAGTTTGTGCAGAAGAACCAGGGGCTGAGGGTGGTCCCAGATCTGTTTTGTGGGTCTTCACTATCTGACCAGAAAAGTTGGCCCCCAAAATCTCCAGGGAAACGATGGCAGATGGACTGTCAGGGGGAGAGAGGCCTGATATCCCCCTCTATGGTCCCTGCTCCGGGATGGCGGGAGCAGTTGTTTCCCAAACCGCGGCAAGTTTCTGTTCCCTGGGCAAGACCTGGGGTGTCAACTTAAGGAATCAAGGAAGCCCCGGGCCCCTCTTCAGGCTCCAACCGCAGGGAAAGAAGAGCGCTCTCCCCGGGCTGCCATGTGCACAGAGGAGCCTTTTCAGACGCCGGGCCAGCAGCAGAAAGCTTTGGCTGGGCGTGGGACCCAGTCCTCAGTGTGTCGCGTCGGTGCTTCCAAGTCCAATGGCAAGGTTACTGGAAAACCACAGCAAAGAAAAGGAAGCCGGGCCCTGGAGGCCTCAGACCCACAGGAATGCAGTTCTCCACCAGAGGAGAACTCTGACTTGCTATGGTTCTCACGCGGGTGGAAGAGCCGAAGGGGAGGTGGAAGAAAGAAGTCAGATGATCAGTTCTCACCTGCGACCAATGACAAACAAGGGGTGAAGCGACAGCCTTGCATACGTTCTCTCTTGTGTGTGTGTTACTTGTGTACATGAACCATTTTCCTGCTCGCTCTTCTTACCCTTTTGCTGTCTGTAAGTCGTTGGGGGTTATGTGTAGTATAGTCTGTAGGTAACAGAACAGTCAGTGGGGTGTGGATTTCAGGAATTTGCAATATAAATATAGCAGTGATCGATACAGGGACTGAGACTGTCTCCTCATTTTGGGGGAAGGGTGAGACTTTCTTCACGTGTGACGGTAGCTTTGTCTTGATGTGTGAAAAAGTAGAGCTGTATTTTTTTTAAAATATATTTTATTGATTTTTTACAGAGAGGAAGTGAGAGGGACAGAGAGTCAGAAACATCAATGAGAGAGAAACACCGACCAGCTGCCTCCTGCACACCCCCCACTGGGGATGTGCCTGCAACCAAGGCACATGCCCCTGACCGGAATTGAACCCGGGACCCCTCAGTCTGCAGGCCAACGCTCTATCCACTGAGCCAAACCGGTTTGGCAAGAGCTGTATTTTTATATGAAAGTTCAAATTTGGTAAATGGCTCATATTGAAGCTGAGTAGTCAAAGGTGTGGACTGTGTCCATTATCAATTTATTGCCTCTTGGTTCCAAACCCACCTCACATTTGCCCTGTTTTGTGACCCTCCCAACTTCTGTGCCATGCAGCCCAATGCTGTGAGCCTTTGGCAGCCCCTGTGCTGCAGGGGGCGCTGTAGGGCACAGCAGGGGAAATGGGATCTCTTCCCTGCTGGCCCTTTTGTTCTTGCCCCCACGGTGGACTGTCACTGGCCTGCAGAAGGCCCAGTGTCGCACCTTTTGGTGAATTTGCCTGGCATTGCAGCAGCCTGTTTTCCAGAGGATGCTTCCGGGGGGCTAAGCAGAACCCCCGTGGGAGGTTTCCTGCCACCAGCTGTGGCCTGTGGCTTGTCAGTGTACTCCTTCCAGGGGCCACGGTCCTCCCTTTACCAATAAGCTCTGAATGTGTCTTGTGGGGTTCCTCTCCCAAATTTCTTCCTTCCCGTGTACTCTGTCTTAACTCTAGACTTAGTGTCTGTTTCCTGTATCTGCTATTTCTGTATTCCTTAGAGCTTTCTTTTACTTGTTTCAGTAGGTAACCACTAAAACTACCTTTGGCTAGTTAGTAATTTTTTTTATATAAAAATTTTTATTTATTTATTCTACTTGCCTGCCTGCCTGATCACCCCTAACTGCCTCTGCCTTGGCCCCCGCCCTGGCGGCTTCATCTGGAAGGACATCCGGAATAATGTCTGGAAGGTCGTTCGGCTGTCTCGTCTAATTAGCATAGTATGCTTTTATTATTATAGATTTCCCTGCTTTAGCTGGTTTGGCTCAGTGGATAGAGTATTGGCCTGCAGACTGAAAGGTACCAGGTTCGATTCTGGTCAAGGGCACATGCCTGGGTTGCAAACTCGATCCAAGTGAGGGGTGTGTAGGAGGCAGCTGATCAATGATTCTCTCTTATCATTGATGTTTCTCTCTCTCTCTCTCTCCCTCTTTTCTCTGAAAGCAATAATAATAATCTACACTAATAAAAGAGAAAGATGCAAATTGACTGTACCTTTGCAACGCCCACCAGCCAATCAGGAGTGAGTATGCAAATTAACCCAGCAAAGATCGCAGGTTCATTTGCATATGCAGGTGCTGAGTGGCCAGGGGCGGGGCGGGACGCTTGCTCCAGGCCTCTGGGCAGTGTGGGAAGGCAGAAAGGTGGCTCCAGGCCGGAGCAAAGGCGGTGCCGGCAGCCAGGGGAAGGAAGGCCCATTCTTGCACAAATCTTCGTGCATCGGGCCTCTAGTAATAATAATAATAATAAATATAAAATTTCCCTGTTTAGCCCAAGTGGTGTGGCCCAGTGGTTGATGATTGTCCCATGACCAGGAGGTCATTGTTTGATTCCCAGTCAGGGCACATGCCTGGTTTCGGGCTTGATTTCCAGGAGGGGGTGTGCAGGAGGCACCTGACTGATTATTCTCTTTCATAATTGATGTTTTTACTTTTCCCTCTCCCTTCCTCTCTCTGAAATCAATAAAAACATATTAAAAAATTACCCTGTTCAAATCACTGATGTGGCTTCTGTCTACTGACTGGACACTGAGTGTAAACATCTAAACCACAATGTAGCTTGGAGGGGGCAGGGCACTGTTCCAGTGTGTGGGAAAGGGTAGTTGAGGCATTTGCAAATGCATTGAAATGGATTACCCCAGCAATAAGGTCATACAAATATACTCTACAGCAGTAATTCTCAACCTTCCTAATGCAGTTTAATACAGTTCCTCATGTTGTGGTGACCCCCAACCATAAAATTGTTTTCGTTGCTACTTCATAACTGTAATTTTGCTACTGTTATGAATAGTGATGTAAATATCTGATATGCAGGATGTATTTTCATTGTTACAGATTGAACATAATTAAAGCATAGTGATTAATCACAAAAACAGATTCTAGGCGAATGTATTGTGTTTGACTTCGTTTTTTTTATTGCTTAAAGTATTACAAAGAGTAT